>NC_048305.1:75513462-75625462 GCF_013100865.1 Trachemys scripta elegans | reverse complement strand
CTGCTAGGCTCCTGAACTATTAGTGCGTCAGTGTAAATCTCGGGAAAATTAATTTTTTCCCAGCCTATATGGTCTAAAGATAGTAGACTGCAGTAGTCAAAGCAACTTTTGGTTATTTTATGTTCTCTCATCCAAGTGTATATGCTCCAGTCCAGAGATGCTGTAACTTTATGAAGTTATTTCCTAAAACTGGGTTTTATCAGTTATGGTTATAACTCCTTTTTTCAGATGTACACTGAATTTTTAATTTAAAGAAAATATCATGTCCATGTCTGAAGAGGATTAAATATAGGTAAAATGCTCATCTGAATTTTGGGGTAGGACCCTCAGACCATGAATTCTTATTTGAACACATTAATGTTTTATGCATCTTACCCCACCACACACAGGCCAAGCCTTCCAGATAATTTGATTTACCTGTTGAGTCAAGATTTTACTTTTAAAAACACTGTACTCCAGGTCTTACTTTGCCTAAAATATAAGTTTTGATTAAAGTCCTGTAATCTGGTGGGTCTGTCCACCAGCTTGGGGACAAAACAGTCAGCCACAGCCACCTCTGTTTTAGCCTTTTATGCAGGCTTTTATTCTTCTGCCACACAAATGCAAGCTATATAGAAAAGTAACAAAAGGGGATAGTCCTGACCTAGCCTGATACTGCATGGTCCTTTACACCCCAGAAGCTCAAGAGATCATGCCCTCCCCTTAGCCTCAGGGGGACCATTGGGCCTACCCAACCTGTTACAATCTTCTGCTGCTGGTCAGGGAAATGTCTGTCTCTCCCCTGTTCCCCCACCCTTACAGAGCTGTATCCTCACTTATATCTTCCCACTGGGAATCAGTCAGTCATTATCTGCTGGTTGGTTTGTTCCCAACTTCTGCAAGGGCTTGCTGTTCCCTGCTTCAACAGACCCTTTGAGAGGCAGACAGCCATACTACAATCCTGTATCCGTGGGACTGCCTAGTCCCCCAACCAGTACATCAAATCAGTTATATCATTTGGGATTATTCCATCTTATTCTGCCAATTTTTGATATGCTGTAGATTTTTGTTCTGCAAAGGAAGCTGGATATTTTGACAGTTGATCATTAGAGGACAATTGTAACTTTCAATACGCATGAAAAAGGAGGGAGATGGATGTCAAAACCAAAACTAAGACAGTTGAGGGGGCATCTTTTTCCTCTAAGTAACCCAGGAATTTTTTCTGCCGAACAAGCACTTCAAAATTTGGAAAGGAGGAGAGCTTGAATTTCTCATTACAGATACCTTTGTCAGCAGCTAGCTATGCCCTGCATCAATATCTACCAGTAGTCCAAGCATTGGATGGACACTATCTTGAGGCTTGACAAAACGATCAATAATGAAACAAAATATTTATACGAACCACCAGACTTCAAAGTGATCACATGGAAATGAAAGGAAAGGGAACTGTTCACACCTGAGTATTGCACCAAGATCTCGGAAGGCTCAAGCATACATCTTTGCTTTTGGTTACATTCATCTCAGATTTTTGAAGGTTTTTTGCAACCATGAGCTAGAAACCGAACAGGATAGATTTTGGAGTACAATCATGCAGCTAAACTATGGGGACTTGTGTGGTTATTTACAGTGCTACTTTATACTGAGGATCCTGGTTTTGATTTACCTTTTCCATCTCTAGAACCTTATCTTGCATCTCCTTCAGAGCACAATGGGATTCCGCTTCACTTAGTCTGGCTTGGACCAACTCTTTTTCCAGCTGTAGCACAAAGTCTTCACTGTAGCGGGAACTGCATTTATGCTATAAATTTTGCAAATATACATTATCAAATGAGAACAGTAGTGTATAAAAGTTTTCACACACTTAAATCTACAAATAAAGTGTGCTCCTGAAAGCTGAAGACTAACAGCAGTATGCTTGACAGTGCAGATAGGTGCAGTACATATTTCTGTCCACAGCTCTTCTAATACGCTTCCATCCAGACTCAGATATCCTAGTGCTGTGCCTCTCAACCAGAAACAACCTAAACACACCCAAACATACAGGACCACATTGTGAGCCCCTTAATTCCATTGGGTTACTCACATATTTAGTCCCAATGAAGTCAACAGGAATATTTGTTACAGTAACTGATCACCAACGTGAATAAGGGGTTAAGTCTAGCACAGTGATTTTGTAATGTGCAAAAACGAGAGTTTGTGTAAAGACTAGTTTGGCACAGCTGTCCTAGTTAGTCTGCCTATTAGTCAGAGACCCTTCTCCAATCCTAGTTACAGTCAGCCCATTAGTCAGAAATTTTCAGCAACCTTTCAGTACCCCTGAAAGATTATCACAGATCTTAGTTCATAAATCATTGCTTACTTTAAGTATCAGAGATGTAGCCGTGTTAGTCTGGATCTGTAAAAAGCAACAGAGAGTCCTGTGGCATCTGTTAGTCTTAAAGGTGCCACAGGACTCTGTTGCTGCTTACTTTAGTGATACAACTAGAATTGTGACATCCTGGGACTCCTGAAGAATCCCTCTCCTGCTGCTCCCTTCAACTGACTTGCCCACCATATTTAAAAAACAAAACAAAAAAAAACACCCACAACTCCAGTAACAAAATGTCATCCTTCTATCCCGCTTCTGAACTAGAATATTTTTGTCAAGTGGATAAAGCAGCCACTTCCAGCAGGGAGGCTTGACTGAGAACTTGTACCCAAGCAGGATGTTACTTCAGTGCAGTCACATTTCACTTCTTGCGACAGCCACATTATAAAAAACGCATTTCTTTCAAGACTGCTTTAGCAGTGCAACAGAGGACTTTGCCGCCACCACAAAGCCAGGAAGATTAACAATTAAATAGTCCTCTGCAGAAACTGCTTGATAGGCAATATCCCCCAACCTGAGAATTTCTCCATGAAGTTTATGGTTCTGCCATTTGGAAAAGATGATTGTTTAAGTCTCCAAGAAAGCAGTGGTCTCTAGAGTTTTTAGATGCATAAGTGCTATGAAAGTCCAATTTGAGGGGCAACAGTTGAATATAGTTTCTATCATATAGTATTAACTATAACACCTGGAATTAAGAGGTTGTATATCTGTTTTACTCAATCATCAAATCAGAACATTAGTTGTAATACATACACAAACAAAAATACTTCCCTTTTGTCTATGTTTTTCTTGAACAATTTAGTTTCTGAATTAAATAAAAGACTTTGCAAAGCTACTGAAACATAACTTATATTATGGTAGCACTCTACACTTGGACTAGACACTGTACAGAAATAGGAAGACAACCCTTGTCTTGAGGACACAAGCTATAAAGCCAGACAAGCAGTACAAGGTGAGCATCTATAACATACAAGAAAAGGGGCCATGGTGATGGTTAGCCATTGTTAGGTTTATTTTTTTATGTATCAATTACATTTGTGAGTTGTATCATGGCCTTTAAATTCAGTGCCTACAATTACCCTAGAGGAAAACTTATGGTAGCATAGTACAAGTTATATGCCTACAACCCCTATAGGGAGGGGTTGTATACAAACCTCAACGACCAAATCCTACTCAGTGTACTCATGCAAGCAGTCCCATTGTTTCAGTGTGACTACT
Source organism: Trachemys scripta elegans (assembly GCF_013100865.1). Lineage (NCBI taxonomy): Eukaryota > Metazoa > Chordata > Testudines > Emydidae > Trachemys > Trachemys scripta. The sequence goes on along the minus strand of NC_048305.1, from coordinate 75,621,897 downwards.
CATTTATTGCAAGCAAGTTTTGGCCCTAAATAACTGTGACAGAACAAATATGCATTGTAACATTTAGGGACCATCACAAGTACTTTGGTATGATTATCAGTTTTCCTTTATGACCACACTACTTGAATTCACAACACTTTTCCAAATTTACATAATTAAGCCCCATAGTGAGCTTACTTAAAAATTTATATATTTCTTGTTCCAAGGTCTGTTTAAGATAGGACATGCAAACAAGAAATCATGGCATTGTTCCTTTAGGTTGAAATCCTCATTTTACTTTTAAACAAAGGTTAATTTACAATAACTCATTTTTTAATGGGAAAGTGGAGACTTGAAAAGCTACTTAAAAAAACTTGTTGCTTTTTACTTAAAAACAGTAATTCCTGCTTCAAGGACATGATTTTTTTAAAAAAAATCGAAGTTTGACAAGGCGCTTATTGAAAGTAAGCTACTTTATTTCTAATTTGACAAGTTTCGGTTGGCTTTCATGTAGTCCATTGCACCAAAATGGTCCATGACATGTGGGAACTACTCTAATTTGTATACATTTTCTGACCAGTATTTTGTTCCTTATTGTTGTGATATCACAACAGTAACTGAATGCAATTTTGTATTTCAATTCTTTATTTTATTTCATTTCAAGTCTGTTTGCAACTTTATGTTGCACTTTATGTTTAACTTTATGTTGATTGCCCAGCACAGTCAGAATAACCAGGAGCAGATTTTTGCAGCGTGCAGAGTTACAGCTTTTTGCTCATCAGATAATCATGAGATTATTAGAAGAGATTAGATTTTCCGTTCTACATAATGAATTACCAGAATCAGCATCATTTTAGATAATAAACAATTAAGAGTCTACTTAAAGGTGTGATTTTACATTGAAAATTTCGCGAAGTCAGAGCAACTTTGTTTTTAGATGCCAGTAACTTGCCCCAGGACACACAGGAAGCCTGTGGCAGAGTGAGAAACTGAACCCAGATCTCCAAGTCCCAGTCCAAAGGAACACTCTTAATCCTTGGGAAGATGTTACACAGATGCATATGTATACTAAAAATTTACCTCTACCATAGGTACAGCTCCAAAGTACATGGAGACAAACATAAGTGCTGGAACTAGAGATGGTGCGGGTGCTGCCGCACCCCCGGGCTTCAAAGTGTTTCCATCATATACAGGGTATACTCAGTGTAGTGGGGGTGTTGAGAACCAATGAACCATACAAATTGTTCCAGCACCGTGGAGGCAAATCTAGTATTTTCCTCATTTAGCTTCAAAAATGGATACATTACTCTATGTTAAAAACTCAGGAACTGAATTTCAGCCACTATGAAATGTCTTTGGCAGCTGCCGGATTGTCACACATGGCCACATTCCCCAGGAAATGCTTTTGCAGCGATCTACAGTGAAGACATTAAGATTATTGGCTCAGTGAAATCCAGGGCTGCTCACATAGAGTTGCCTGTGGCCAGCAGCTGCACACTCAGTTTTGCTTATAGAATCAGGCAGTATCTTTTCCAAACTACTTAGTTTCAGATTCTCCTTGGGTAAGTTACATTTTGTTTTATGATTCTTTAACAATCAAGCTAAAAAGTTTGCTGCTATGCACATACACAGTATTAAAATGCTTTAGTGAATGAATTTGTATTTCCTTGGTCAACACTATGCTTTTCAATATCACACATTTTGGCAGGTGTTCCTGAAAAAAGCTGCACTCTACAGCATTATAAACATAATTGAATACATGTGCATTAGTCCCCTTCCAGGAAGCGTCACTATTCAAATAGGACATTTGCTCCTTTAAATGTCTACTAAGTTTGAAAGCTAGCCATCATGAGCTTCCCGAAGATATTTGAAACCATTTTTAACCCGGCTGCACAGGCCCTTAAAATTTTTAATTTATTCAAATCAAAATTAGATTTAGTTCTAAGTTATGTGATTTAGGGGGGAAATTGAGGTTTGTGTTCAATTGAATTAGACTATAAAATGCATGACAAACTTGCAAACTCAAAAGAAAATTTAAGAAATATTAAAAAGATCCTTTGCTTCCCCATAAGGTTCAAGTTAGAGCTGTGTCTAACAGTTTTGAGAGATCGTTAGAGTGATCCCCAGCTTTTACAAATCCAAACAAATTAAATATTGTAGCATTCATATATTTGGTTTTCCAAAAATAAATAAATAAATAAATAAATAAATAAAAATAAAAAAAATAAAATAAAAAAATCTGAAGTTGCCTCATGGGAGAGTCAATTTACTGGAGATTTGTTACAATAAAGGTTTGACTCACCTCACCAACTCCCTTTAAAAATTATCACATTTTTTAGAATAAACTACTAACTTTCAAATTTTGCTGAATTTTGAACACAATTTCCTCCATACTCCCTGCTAAACTGTAGTAAATTTGTGCTAAATGGTCTCTTAATCTTTAGGTTACCCAATGTTTTCAGAAAACTGACAAGTTACTAAAATTTTTTCTTCTTTGAAATATATTGCTGAGAGCCCATGAAAATATAAAAATTGTTAATCATCTTCAGATGTCTTCAAGACAACAGCTGTACCAAAGTTTTTTGTTTGTTTGTAAAATTATGTTCTATTTGGCACAAATGCTACCTACAACCTTTTTATTTCAGAATATGGCTGCCTTTACAATGCATTTGCTCTCCTTCCCCACTTGGCAATCTAATAAAACTTTTAGGCGGTTAATTTACACAGTTGCCTTATATTTGGACATGCAGTTTAGGATCTGGAACAGAAATTATATCTCAGTCAAATTTTCATGCCAGACTGCTACCTTAATATAATCAGCTATACAAAGGAAAAGGATCTTGTTAGCCTATATATAAAATATGGTCAGATGTGATGTGCGTGTGTAATGAGCAAGATTTTGTCAGCATACAAAGTCATCAGTAGTAGTTTCAAGTCCGTCCCATAATTATTGTCTGAAGAAAGCTTTAAGAAGTTTTCCCCTCCTTCCACAGACAAACAAAAGTCCACAAAAACTGCCTCAAAAAGAAGCTTTGGCAATTTGCAATAGAGTCATTTATTTTTACTGTCAAATTCCTTACAAATATTTAGACGGGTTTAAGAAGAAAAATCTCAAGGCTGCATACAAGTCAGGGTTCTGGTGTCAACAGGCACACTTGGGTAACATGCACAATTTTATGTGCATTTGTAGTCTTGCAGAGCAGTTGTATAGAAGATATTTAAGACAAAATATTTTACACAGGTAATCTTAAAATAGGGCCTTTAGTCATTTCGTGCGAGCTTGAAATCTCAGATCTCAACAGTTAGAATCAAATCTGATTAGTATTTGAACATGAGTAATTGCACTTTTCACATCAGCCTGGCGAGCATAATTGCAACTTGGGTAATAGTCTTCCTACCTAAATCTGCTTCCAAAGTTTCATCTAGAGAAGTTTGCTTTCCCTCCTAAAGTCCATTACTGGTGCTGTCTAAAAGAGACTGCTGCATGAATACTTTCCATTTGTTATCTTAATGTTCAGTATCTATCAAATTTAGGCCTCAATCCTGCAATTCATGGCATACAGATGCAGATATGCGCCCATACACAGTCAACTGCAGGACGAGGGACTTCGACTCTAAAGTATTTCTGGCGTGGACTGCACTTTTGAAATTTATGCAAGTTATATCATGCAAATACTTCTGTGTAATGCCACTCAGAGATGGCTGTTAATGCATCACCAGTAAAATAATTTTTGAATCCTTCAGGATGAAGGCCAATAAACAAAGGAAGTTATAAGACTATATTGATATCAAGATGTTCTAATACCCCCAAGAGTAGGCCCACAATAGTAAGCAACAGCATCAAAATAATGAGATGCCTCAATTTTCCTGTCAAAGTTGTTAATTATAAATTTCTTTTGAACTTCAGATTTTAAATGTTATTAACTTCCACTAGGTGGTGCTGTGCATACATTCAAAGTTTTTGCAGCCACTGTATCTATTCCTCATGTTAAAAAAAGTTTACTATGTAAACCCCGCCAACACACAGTCATTAAAAATCCAGGAAGGCACCAGTTCAGGCAGCCTTAGCATCTAATCATCCCATTAACAAAACGCACCGACTCCTCACCTCCACAATCAACTCCTTTGCACTTCCAACATATAGCCAATGACAATGCACACCAAATTCCTTTATATCACACAAATGCACAACTTTAACTCCAACCACAGATTGTATCTACAGAGAATATTGATCTCTCATGCACTTCCAGTCTCATGCATTATTTGTACAACTGAAAGCATATGGCTGGAATCAAGGTTGTGGGTGTGACATTTAGGGCAATTTAGTACATGCACAGTGATTACAGGGCAAATGCCTCCCCTCATCCCCAGCAGGTCTCACCATCCCTGCAATATCCATCCCATCCTCCACAGCTGCTAATCCTACATATGTGGCTCCTCACAGTGCTACTGCCCAGTGTGCTGAGACTCAAGGGGGTGAAAGCAGTGATGCCAGAGTTGGTATTTAAGAGGGCTGTGGACAAAGACTGTCCAGGGGGGCAAAGGTGGGGGTGTTCTTCAAGCATATTAAGTACAGAGGACTCCCTCATCCTTATGCCTAGTACACCAGAAAGCAGACGTGCCAAGGAGGCCCTTTAACATCATTTTAGAAAGGGCTCATTTTTAAAGTGCCAGCCTGACTAGTAAAATAACTGAATAAATAATTAAATTCACTTGCTCCATACACAATGAGTGAATTTAGCCCTCAAATTTAACAAAGTAAATTGCTAAAGATAGATTTTAGTCCTACTTTAATTGCCAATTTAAATGCAACACTAACTATGGAGATGCTACTGTATGTCCAGAAATACATTTAGATACAAACTCTTATTTTTTGTTGGCACATGAGAATATATTTTTGAAACCTTAAGCGGCTGTGGGTATAAAAAGTTTCATTTCAGTGGAAATGTACTTACTTCAATGCTTTAAGTCAAAAAACAGCCACAAGAACATCTCCACCACTCCCACAATCCATTTCTTATTCTTTTTTAATGGGAAACTTGCCACAATTAAGCAAACAGTAATTTGTTACACGCCAATTAGTCAGAGCTCTCTTCGCAGTTATGATCTAGTCAGTCAGACTACATTTTCTTGTTACAACTACTCTGAAATGCAATATTTGGGCATTACAAATAGAGATGCATATGCACAAAATGCTTCAATTTCTACAAATTTGTATTCCAGTTGTATTTTGGGCATACAGATTTATCTTTGTCGAATGAAAAACATTTTCCAGCTTCCCAGATTGCAGGTGCAAATATTTCCTGAGCTTTGGGGAAGGAATTGTGCAGTTAAGGCTGGTACTGGTAGGGAGGGCTACAGTTCTATTTTAATTTGATAGTTTTCTTGTTGGTAATACCTGTTTGTACAACTGTGTTTTAGGCATGTGCCAGAAGTGTCTAGAGCTCTGGACAGGTACTTTGTGATGCACGGTCTAAAGGGTTATGGGAGTTTATATGCCAGTACATAACCGCTTTTCTTAAATGCAAGTTTAGACTGCAGAGGCACATCTATATCTTTCAGGAAAAATAGAAAATGCTCTGACAGCGGCTTAGAGCAAAATGACACTTTGAATCCATTTTGTAGCAATGACCACTTAGCGAAACTTCCATATTCTACACAAGCTAGCTACAGTTTACACACCTACTTTATTTCTAAATATAAACCAAAATATGCTGTAGCAGCATAGTTAAATGTTCTCCTTTAGTAAAAAGGGCTTTTTTGGTATAGCCTAAAGTCTTAGCATGTCACTAGAAGCCTACAGATGAAATCTTACTAACTGGTTTACAGAAAGCTAATCTCAGGAAAACAACAAAATGTCTAAGTAGGTAAAAAATTAAAATCATTCCAGGTTAAATTATAACAAGAGGCTAGGCAAAGGTTTTACGAATCAATTTGCTATTCCTGGACTTAATATTTGAAGACCTACAGAAAAATATTGAAGGAAAAATAACTTGTCTATCTGATGTATGTAGGATATATGTAAAGAAGTGTAATTTAATCTATCAATAAAGTCAAACCACGCTATTAAATGGCCTATCATTCTTACAAGTTGGATTTTGTATAATTTCATGAGTGCAGATAGTATGATAAACAAAATATTTACAAGGACAGCACAGAGATCGTGCCATGACCAGTAGAAATAAACAAGTGAATGAGACAGATGAGATGAAGTGCTACCAGGCTCCTTACCCATTGTTGCTGCTGGAGCTCCCTGATGGTATTCTCAGCTTGCTCCAGTTTAGTAATGGCCTCATCACTCTGCTGTTTGATGGTGGCTAGCTCCCGTTTTATGAGGTAGTTTTCCTCAGCCTCCTGGGCCCTTGTCACTTGTCCCTTAGGACATAATTTTCTTTTTAAAGCAGTTGAGGACAGATCCAAGACAGACTGTCTTTGTGATGCTTAGCCATTTACTTTGCGATATTAAATCTCACAAACAGCATAGAACTTAGTTACAATTGATAACAATTTAGTAAAATGTAGCAGTTTAGTACTGCTCTAATTTGTGAAATTAAAGCTTACCATCTTTTAGCAAGTTCAGTTGTGTACTTGCATTCAATAAAATTCAGTTCATGCAATGTTACTCTGTTATACATGCACCGGTTTGCTAAGAGTTTTCAGCGTTCAGTTTAAGGGTAAGTGTTAATACAATGCCACAGAATCCATGGATTACAAAATTCATGTTAGAAAAATATTACAACGTGCAGATGTCAGATTGGTCTATTTTTAGATGCTAAAAATAAACAAAATTCTAATGAAGAATTAGCTAAATATTTTCTGTCCAAATTAAGTAGGTAGGGTTACATTTCAAAATAAATGCATAGAACTATCCATGCATTAAATACAGTGTTTTCCATTTTGAGGGTGGGAGGGGAGGTATAAGGTAAAATACTTAAGGACTATACCTGTATCAATCTATCTGCCAAGGAAGCACTTTCCTACAAAAAGGAAAAATTTAGACAGGAATATAAGGGAAAAGAAAAACAAAAACAGAGGAGAGGTAAGAGTGACAAATTAAGATCCAAGAATGAATGTCAAATTCTACCCATTTTCCATACAAACTGTAATATTTCAGGACTGACTTTTCATACAAATTAATACAATTTATGTTTGAAAGTCACTGCAATGATTACCTTCTGTATCAATCTATAGCATTCCATTTTAGCAGTCAATGTAAGGAGGTACTCAAAGCCAGACTAAGAATTTAAAACTCGTCTAGAAGAGACTGGGTATTTTGCTGTGAACCATTTTTTGTTTAGTCATTTACACTAGATAATAGTGCTCTATCTGAAATATTCTGAATATGAACAGGAATGTAAAGTACTTGACCCATGGTTATACCATGAAAGAAAGGCATAATCTAATCATATTTAAAACTCCGCTAAACGCAGAGTCATTCATGCAATATCAAGACTCCCAAGAGGTAAAAGCAAGAAAGTTAAATGATGCAAAATGTCAGGCACGAAGAGCCAATGACTTATTCTAAAACAGGTTTAGGAGCCAATGCATTAGTACATTCTAGCAAACAAACACCTTGGTCAAGTTCTACAACAGAAAAGTTTTCCTAGATATCCAAGTACTCTGACAAGCATTCTATCCAAAGCAGTTCAGCTTAGCCAAAGAACCCACTGAATCTTTCAGGCACGTGCAGTTTCAAGTCTATTCTCTTCTAATGCACTTATATGTTTTTCAGATTCTCTGCAACAACGTATACTTCCCCCATACAAATTACTACTTCCAGACAAAATATATTGTTCAACTATCAAAATAAAGTTCAGTCACATTAAGAGAATTTAGTTATCTATATTAAACTGATCACTTAGCTGTTTAAATTAGGTTCAAATGTTCCTCATGAAGTCACAATTAAGTCATCTATATTATGACTATTAGAGTTTTTTTGAGAAGGAAAAGCATCTTTTTCCTCACAACAGGTGCACTTAACATTCCTATTGGTTTGCAATATATTGCTGCTGTACAGCTATTTCCCTATTAATATGGAATCACTCCTAAAACTAATAGAATTGTTAAAAAAAATGAAAAAAGACACTTAAGAGCAACCACTAATATTGGAATACCCTGAAGATGAAGCTGCAACTTTTGCTTTAAGTACACAATTACCAAGTGCTCTCATATTTGATTGAGTATATTAAAAACAAAGCTTTCTATAAACTTAGATTCAAATTCCTCTGAAAGATTTATTTTAAATTTAATTAATGGAGATGTCCTATCTCCTAGAACTGGAAGGGACCTTGAAAGGTCATCGAGTCCAGCCTCCTGCCTTCACTAGCAGGACCAAGTACTGATTTTGCCCCAGATCCCTAAGTGGCCCCCTCAAGGATTGAACTCACAACCCTGGGTTTAGCAGGCCAATGCTCAAACCACTGAGCTATCCCTCCCCCGCTTTTATTTGTAAAGCTGCAATATTTAATAATGGAAATTCACTACTGAGTGACTCGTTGCAATCAGCCTCTAGCAGTCTCAAAAATAGGCTTCTCTTTTCATGTAAGAGGGGTAGCCAGTTAGTCTGTATCCACAAAAACAATGAGGAGTCCGGTGGCATTTTCCCTCTTTTGGTATTGACACCCAGGGCCGCCCAGGGTGGGGGGGGGGGGGGCCCAAGTGGGGCAATTTGCCCCAGGCCCCGCAGGCGCCCCGCGAGCCCTGGCCCGGTGGCGGTCCGGGTCTTTGGCGGCAGGGGCCCCATGAGCCCTGGCCCGGCAGCAGTCTGGTTCTTTGGCGGCATTTCAGCAGCGGGGGGCCCTTTAGTCTCTCAAGGTCTTCGGCGGCATTTCGGTGGCGGGGGGCCCTTCAGTGCTGCTGAAGACACAGAACAACTGAAGGGCCCCTCACTGCCAAAGACCTGGACTGCCGCCGGGTGAGTACAAGTGCCACAGCTCCCCTGCTTTGCCCCAGGCCCCCTGAATCCTCTGGGCGGCCCTGTTGACACCTCCTCATCAATTACTGGGAGTGGACCACATCCACCCTGACTGAATTGGCCTTGTTAACACTGATTCTCCACTTGTAAGGTAAGTCCCCTCTCTTCATGTGTCAGTAGATTTATGCCTGCATCTGTAATTTTCACTCCATACAGCTGAAGTGGTTTTTTTACCCACGAAAGCTTATGCCCAAATAAATCTGTTAGTCTTTAAGGTGCCACCAGACTCCTTGTTCTTTTCAGGCAAGTTTTGCCAGTATATCAACACTAAAAGTAGAAACATTCCCAAAGTCTTTTCTTCAAACAATATTTTCCTGCCCAATTTTTTGCTTCGTGAATGTTGCACTCTTATTTATAGTGTGGTTTCTTGCAAGTTAATGTTCTTTATTGCTATAACAAATTAGAATTTGATACAACACCTGTTAAAGGAACTGTCATATCGATTTACCATTTTAAATGGATTATGTCTCTGGGGGGCATGCAAAGCCCCAAGAAATTACTAGTGCACAAAGACTGCTATGTGCTCTACACAAGGGTCTGATTTAATCTGGGAAGTGAACAATTTAATATTGCAAGTTACAAGAAAAAAAACCCACTTACATTTCTAAACCTACCACCAGATCGGAGATACAAATTTACAACCAGAATTATGATTTCAGGATATGGACAGAGGTTATCCATGAGCAGTCTCTATATTTTGACAATACATCAATACCGGTTTACTTTTATAATCTGATGCGCTTTCAAAAAATAAAATGAAATCCACAGAGTTGTACTAAAGTCCAAGGGTTAAAGAAGTCTAAGACTTTTAGATCTATCTGAAAGCATACCCAAGTCTTTCCTGTCTCTGACCCAATTTTCTAGTGTAATACAGATCCATGCAAGAGGCCAGAGTACCAGGCATCAGGCTTCCCAGACTGAATTAGACTGGGAGTGCTGAAACAACCTATTAGACTTTTGGAAGAACAGAGACTGGTGGAACCCGCATTCATCTCTATCCTCTTTTTACTAGCTCACATTGAGCATTTGCTGGCTCTTCATTCAGCCCTTACCTGCAGTGGCTAGAAACTTAGGACTTTGGATTGTTAAGAATCCCCCCAAACTACGTGTACTCTAATCCTTCTGTATTTTGCAGAGATCCTTCTGATGCAGGGAATGCAATTCCACAGAGATGAAGTTGGGATTTTTAAGTTATATGCAATTCTATCCATTTAGTACAACCCTAAGATACAAGTTTTAAGGAACACTGCATTTGTAAGCAGCATCCATATCATTACCATACTATTCAGCTAAATAGAGATAAATACTGCAGAATAGTGCACAAAAATTTATAAACAAGTTACAGTTATGAGGTATTTCATGTATTCAACTTTGTGGCAATTGTGTAGTAAAGATGCAGGCTAAATCCAGTCACTCATGTACTCACTTTTTCTAGTGTTTCAATGCGCTGTTTTAAGAGTCGGTTTTCTGTTCGTAATCTCTGTAAAAGTAGCAAGATAGTTTTAAGTGTGCATGTGGGAGGATATGTAGTAAACAGATAGATAATCAAGTGACACCAGAAACTCAAACAAGTTTAAACAATTTCTTAAAATAAAAATAAATAAATCAATAAATCCACACTATTCAGCACCTATGAAACACATTATAAATGAATAGAGAAAGCAACAGTAACAAACCTCCCTTTCACACACACCCCTTTATCTGAATTAGCATGTCATAGAAAATATGGAAACTGGATTTGTTAAAGATTGCAAATTTGGTCTCAACTTTGCTTTCTAACAAAGGGTATTAAGTATTAGACAAGCTGTAAGCCACAGGACCTGCCTACATAACATTTAAGAGAGAAGGCTGTTCAAGCTTCCATGGTAAGCAACATTAGCTTTATAAAATTGATTATACAATTCAGACAAGGCCAGATGAAAACTAGCTAGCTGGAATTCAAGAAAGTTAGGAAAATATTTTTCAGGATAACACTTAGTCCCAAAAGTGAAAACATCCCCATCACTTGGCAAGAAAGTGAGTAGGGGAATGGGAGAGAACATTTCTTGCAGGTCCCATCCAGAAAATTACTAGTCCCAGCTTTAGCTGTAGAGGGGATTTCACCAGTTTAAGAAAATAGCCTATAATGGCTCTTCTAAACTTTCTGCATATGCACAAGAGCATAGTTTGTTCATGCAGTTGCCACAACTGTGTGTGAAGCAGATGTGGGGCTTTCAATGGCCACTTACACATACAATCATGATAATTAACTGCATACAAGTTAAGCATGTATTCATCCCTTTCTTCAAAGCTGCACAGGATAAAGTCAAGTTTAGAGTAACTAAACAATCTTCACATTCATAGTGGTGCTAAAGATTATAGTTAGTATATGGCGAATCCCAAAGGTTTGTTCACTGTATTCTTTTAATTAATGTACTATTGCCAAATCTCTTCAGGCATAACGGGAAGCAGGCCTAAATTTTCAGAAGTGTTTAAATACAGTGACTCAAACACTGATCATCCACCCTCTCAAAGTCAGACTCCTATAAAGAATCTAAAGTTCTGTGCCCAAAAACAGATACTCCCAATCTCTAGTAACTTTTGAAAATGTAGGCCAAAATTTTATAACAACTTTGCACTTCATCAGTGCTTTTTATAAAGAGGTCTCAATATGTTTTCAGAACATTAATTACTTCCACACAATACCCATGTACAGAAGGCAAGAACCCCCATTTTTTCAGATAAACAGGCACAAAAAGGGAAGTGACTAGCAAAGACCGCAAGAGTCTGACAGAACTGGAATTAGAACCCAGATCTCCCAACTTCCAGTCCTGTCCTTTAGTGTCAAGACCAGCTGCTCCTTTAATTTACTCCCCCCAAACGGTTATAAGTCCCTGAGAGGGAAATATCTTGGTATGTATTTTGTTTTCTCATATAAACCTGTAACCGGTCTGATTTAGATCTGAGTTTTAGATAGCTCAGCTGGACTTATTGCTTTGTCAAACTAACAATTATTTTGTTTATATGTTTTACTGGTATGTGCAAATGATTGTTAATAATTAACTATTAAGTAGTTAATTTTAGAAATGGAGCAGCATTGTGTCTGCTTATACACTGAATGCACAACCAGCATCTGCGGCATGTGTGCCTGCAGTGAGAATGAAGTCTGCAGTGAATACAATACAGACATCAGGAAGAAGGGATTCAATAGATTACTGCAATAAAGAATACCAACAAATGGGAGTTTCACCTTTTCTCCTTCCCCCCTCCCCCCCAAAAAAAACCAACAAGAGTTTTGCTGTAAGCAGCAGGATGGATGCCTACCACAGAAGTGAAAACTTTTTAAAAGATGCCCTTTTTTATAAATATCTGAGCTGTTTATTCATGTTCAGCCTTTTGTTCTTTTACAGAAAGGCCATATTACCCTAACAGATGTTAAAATAAATTAACATTACTAAGAATAGATTAAGATTGTGAAGCAATCTGAAACAGTTTCAATATTTAATCCTGAATATCCTAGCATAACCCAGGTCAGCAAATGTCATGGGGTATGCAACATCTCCCCATCACCACTGGGATTCTCCCCTAACAGGGTATTGGAAGGAGTTGTTTTTAGAGCCAAAGATGTGGATCTCATTTTCACAGCTTTTAGTGGATGGGGGAGATGGATCAAACCCAAACCTATATCCAAGCAAAGGACCTCAGAAACACTACTAAAGGGAAGTTTAAAATTTTGATTTTGTCATTGGTTTTAACATTCACCTAATGAACTGAATGTAAATATTTGATCTTGGCAAGACTAAAGATTTGATTTTCTTTTTGCATAATGATATTCATATTACTTTTTAAATCCAACCATCAGAAGATTGCAACATTGCAAAGTATCTTCTGATGTTTTAAAAACATCTTCACCAACTATGTGTTGCTAAATTAGTGACAAGCAATGAAACAATGTATAGATTCTGTATGCTTTGTGGCACATGTAGCTGGATAGAGAAGCTAGTGGAAAATGAGACAAGGGTTTGTGACGACCCATGACTGGAAATGAGTATATTGACACCCATGAAGGGGAATCTAGCTCAAACTGTACAGCCAATAAGGCTAAGAGTACAAAAACAGCAAAAGCTTGTTTTTGTCACTAAAGCAAGTAGATACAATAAATGAATACACACAGGAAGCTGGTCAGTTAGTAATAAGGTGCCACGTTTGCAAAGACTTTTCAGAGCAGAACTGAACTTTAAGGTTCTTTTTTAAATGTTATATATGTTAATTCCGGAAACTCAAGGATGAAAACTATCAGTAAAAATTTGCTAATATTTTGCTTCTGATCTCACGCTTCAATGTACAAGAAATGCAACGTCTCGCCAGCAGATGATGCATTGCTCAAACATGTCAAAAAAAATTTTAAATTAGGGTTAAGCTTCTTCCCTATCACTTAGATTTATTTTTTCAGAAGATCCTCTGTGGGAAACCCACACCTAGATCAGCATGTTACAAACTTTTATTTGTAGCCATGCTTTAATTACAAAAAAGCAGCATTTCATATCATTTCTATACTTTTCTTGTTCATGATTTTCTATATAACGTATCTATTTCCATCAGAACTTCAATGAAGGGACAGAATACATTACAAACTTCCTCTTTGAACCCACAGCCCAAGTACAACTATTGTCATTCTAGTAGCTCATGAAATCCACCATTGCAGATATCCCAGATCAGACTAGTATCCCACCCCCCAAGCCAACTGCTCTTCACAGAGACATTTACACTACTGCTTCATGCTTACTTTAATTTCAACTTGTTCTTCCATTTCTTTAGTTTTTATTGTAGTGTATTCCTTTTCTAACCTAAAAATAAAAAATGGTAAATACCTATTAGAAATATTACAATTGATTTACTGCCTGGTATATGGATATGCCCAATAAGCAACAGCAGAAAAATTTACATGCCAATGAATGATTGACATTTCCTTTGTTTAATATAACTGCTTGAGAGTTGCCTGTTTTTCCTTATAGTAAACTATCTGGGAAAAAAAAAAATTATAGGGCATCCCTAAGTAAATGAAAGCATCTAAGTATCTGGCACCTAATCCAAAACCCACTGAATTCAATGGATAGACTCACTGATTTAAATGGGCTTTGGGCAAGTTCCCTAAAGAGCTCAAGCCTACTTAATACCCCAGGAAACGGACCATTGAACGGTTTTCATGAACTTGCATTATACAGAAATTTGACCTTTTTTTAAAATTAGAACTCATTTGTATTTTTGTAGTTGGAGTCTGAGCTGCCCTGTAATTTATTACTACTGTACATTGGCCTGGTTATTGGGATGTTGATTTATAAAAACACTGAGTTACCTCAATAAAAAGACAGGACAATGCCAGATTTATTGCTTTAATTATTTTGCCTCCTCTCCAGCCAATCTACAAAAATGGTCGGATCATGAGAGGAAAAGGCTCATAAAGAAGGACAAAGGAACTCTGGCAGGTTTTGGGAGTACCAAACTGAGACGAACACCCTCCTGAGGATGTCTGAAGAAGTTAGGCATGCCTATGTTACCATAAAGGGATGATGGGACTTTAGGTAGGACAGATAAGTATAGACCGTTTTAAAATCTCTCTAAATGCCTTTGCTCCTACTGCAAAATAAACAATACTTTGGTTTTTAAGAAGGCCGTCTGATCACCGTACACCACTGATCACCAGTGATTCCCAGAAAGGGAAGAACCATAGGTGCACAAACTCATTTGGCCTTGCAGAGTAAGAAATGTGGACACAGGATCCAGTCTCAGAATGGGACAATTGCACAATTCCACTTCAGGATAGCTAGAGGCATGATACACAAGACCTGAGGGAGTGCACTCAGAGATCAGAAAGGGGACAGAGGTGAAGCTAGACTTATAACCATGACAGTACTGAGCTCTTAACCAGCAGTAAAAAAAGTTACAACTGTTCAGATTACAAACAGCACTCATCTTGATCATACAAGCAATCCTCATTGTTGTGAGAATGGATTCTTCACCTCTAGAAAATCTAAGTCATAAGTATGAATCCAAGACTGTAATTAATATTAAACTGTTTTTTATATTTTAGTTTATATGCTTGGTTTACAAAAGTCAGTGTAGTTTATGAGGATCGTGCAGCTTTTCAAAAAGTATTTTAGATTGCTTATTTTTCCTCTGAGACATCATTTTAGTTACTGTAATCAGCAAAAAGTAGTGATTACTAGTTTTAGAAGAATTACTATGCTGATAAAACTTTATACATATAATGTGCTGGAACTAATATATTTAGGGCATACAATATTAGAACTACTTAACAGGGAAAGCGCAAACTAAAATACTGGGCAAATATCTTTATGGATTCACAAAGCAAGAGAACAGTACAGTATTTTCTCAAAATGCAGCACCTACTTTTTCATCTTTTTTGCATTGTATTTGACTTGGTAAGATGCTTGGATTAGTTTGTCTGGGCCACTGTCAAACTGATGTGGAATGACCTTTTGAAAGTGCTAAAAGGCAATTCAGAGAATATAAGTAATTAGTATTGGCAAATATATATATTCATGGCTTTCAAATGAGTTTGCATTTAATACTTGATTGTAAATTTAATTTACCTGTAACATCCCTTCCATGTCAAGTTGCATTAATTCTGCTTGGTTCATCTGAAGAACTGCTAAACCTACTCGAAATACTATTTCTAAACCCTGGAAACAGAAGTTTTAAAAATAAATAAATAAAATAAATTCCAGCAATTCCTTAAGGCAGAACAATAACCAGCTTACATAGTGGGGTAGGAAGCTGGCCCAGCATCCTGGCCAAATCCCAGAGTAAGTCATGACAATATGCCTTCTTAAAATCCCATTTAAGTTACAGTCTGTCTTGCACTCTTCACCTCACCCTACATTTATGCAGTGAGGATTAAACACTGCCAAAAAGCTACCATACGCATCTCAGAAGTGACAGCCTTTCAGTGGCTGGTGAAGTAAGCCCATTCACATAAAAGGTACTATACATGTGCAACCTTTAATAAAGTCTTATATGAACTATTTGGTAAAAACAGTGCACCTCTCTCTCAGGAAAGAAGTGTTAGTTGTAGTATACCATTTCTGAAATAATTCAAGTAGCTATTTAAATAGTCCTTTGTAGCTACAAAGGAATGTGAGACACGTTTATAGTATTGAAAATACTCTTGATGTAGGACGATAAGATGTGCATTGGCACCTAATGGCGCTAAAAGTTGTGAGTTTGGAAAAGCAGCATTTAATGTGAAAAAATGTACAAACTGAAGCCTATGAAGCTTAATGTTTTCATCTTGAATTTGTGAGAAATGCCAGATTGACAGTCCTGCAAAACAACTTATTTATCTGCAGATTAGATAATCACCAGGCAACTGCTGCCTTCCAGCATTTCCTCTGCCTCCTCTATATCCTCCTCAAGCTCTCTCAACTTTGACCAGAATGCAGAATTTCTGCCCGTTGAACTCCATTCCTTTACTAAAGAAAGAGTCTGATGTTCGAGCTGTGAGGTGAACATCCATCTACTACAAACTATTGCTGCCCATTTCATCCAGAGCATGATCAGATGTGGTCAACGTTTCATTGCTTTCCCCGCCCCCCTCCTTTAACACTTCTTACACTGTGGTATAAGTTCATCCAAAATAGATTAGCTTTTTCTTCACAAAATACATACAGAGAAAGACTGGCTCCCTAACAAAACAATGAGATTAAAACATGCTTACTTTCAAATCTGCATGCAAGACCCCCCAGAAAAGTAGAATTTATACAACTACCTAGCTGACAGCATTTAATAGCTCTTGTTGGAGTGGTGAATGTATTACAAATATTTGCTTACCTCAGACATAAAGATATCAAATATTCTTGTTGCAATTGGTAGTGGAAAAGTTGTAAGAAAGATAGTTAAAAACCATGATGAAGCATACATAGAAGTATGGAAACTCTGAGACTGAAAGTGCACATAAAGCTCTGGTAGTTGCTCCTGGGAGAGAGGATCAGAAAGTACATATTAAACAAGAGCTAATGCCACCTCTTACAGTTTCAGTTAAGGGGGGGGGGGGGGGGGGGGGGAGGAGAGGAATCATTGACATTCAATGAAAAATGCAAGGCCAAGAGTTTGTAGGATACAAAAAAGGTTTAGGCATTTATACAGATTACATACAATTACATTAGAAAAAAAGATTAAAAATAAGGGGTACTCGAACATGAGGATTTATACAAGCCAACCACTGCATGACTGAGGTAAAGAAGCAGATAGCAGGCATATTACACTGGTATCTTATAGGATTTCTTTCATCTTCCTCTGAAGCACTGGTACGACCCATTATCAGAGAGACTACATGAGCAAATGGATAGTCTGATCAGCTTTGGCCATTCCTATGGCCCTAAATAATAATTCTTTGGGAAAAAGGAGTAGCTCTCCCCCTCCTCCTCAGCTCATGCAGTAAGAGTTCCTCTTGCAGTTTTAATCTGCTTATAAAGCAAATGTTTTGCCCAATATCTGAAAAAAAATATTTTGAAGTATACAACAGAAGTAGGCTAATAAATATGTAGTATCTTACATAGTTAGTTAACAGCTTTTACAGTTACCTGTATCATGTATTCAAACTGGTACATACAAAGGCCCAGCTCAGCCATACTTGGTTTAAAGAGTTCTCGAAGTCTATAATCTTGCATTAATTTGACAAACACACAAAATGCTTCCTCTTCTGGCATCTATATTAGACATAAAGGCACAATGAAAACTTATGGACACAAGCCAAGACATGCCAATTTTTTTTCCCAAAGGGACTTGTAACCACTTATGGTTTACCCAGAAGTATACTGGCTAATTTAGGATTCATGCTGGAGTTATTTAAAGTAAATGCAGGTCCCTGTTCTGACAGCATGAACCTAAGAGAATCTACATAGGGAACAAATATATAATAGGCTCATCAATTTAGTAGCAAAAGATAAATACGATCCAATGGCTGGAAGTTGAAGTAGACAAATCCTGACTGGAAATAAGGCATACATTTTTAAACAGTGAGAGTAATTAACTATTGAAACAATTTACTAAAGGTTACAGTGGTTTATCCATCATTGATTATTTTTAAATCAAGACGAAGTTTTTCTAAAAGATATGCTCTAGGAATTATTTTGGAGATGCTCTAGGACTAATACAGGAGGTCAGACTAGGTAATCACAATGGTCCCTTCTGGCCTTGGAATTTATAAAGCCTATTCTAATCTAGAGCACTAATTCTCTAAGTGTGAAATAAAGAGACAGCTCTGAAGTTTGGCACATTATTAATTCAAGTGACACTTTGTGGTCACTCAGCAGTTAAGGCTGCTGAAGTTGAAATGAGTAAGAGCTAGGGTAACACTGAAGTAACTTTTGAAAAAAGTTTGAGAAATAAGTGTTCCCCCTCCATTGAGAAAGGTCACTCCTTATAGGAGATGCTTCTTGGGAAGGACAGAAACAAAGAGCAAAAAAACTAAATTTGACTCTGTAAAATAACTTTAAATGTCCTTGACTAGTGAAGGATCTAGCAGTCCACTATGATCAAGAAATTATGGAAAAGGAAATATACAGAAAAAAGAATCCCATCACATGGTACTATGCGGTGTTCTGCATTCTAGTAAAACATCAGAGGTTCTACACATTTGACATAATACTCTGTTTACCTGCATAAGCAGCAGTCCAACTATAAAAGCACTTCCTTGACAGTATCCAACCTCACGATCCACTAAAGAATAAGCCTAGAAGATAAAAATCTTTAAGATTTTGAAAAGCAACAATTAAAACACTTATTTCCACACTGCTTGCTGTTTTTCTGCTTTTGTTTAACTGCTAAAGGTAACGGTCAACTTTTATCCAACCCTTTCAGTAGGCAGAAGCTTAAAATGCCAAGCAAAGTGACTTGTGCTTAAAATGAACACAATACTTGAGTGGTTAACCTCTGAAATAAAACAGACACGGTCCTTCCTGTTGGAGCAGTCATCTGACAACTGAAGCTATTTTGGATCAGCGTCTAAAGAGCAAGCTCCCAAGGGCAGATTAAAGGTTTGAAAGATTTTCATTTTGGAATGAGTATTTTGAACATTGCCCTATTCAAATAAACGTTTCTAAATGCAAACTGTAAAGGCTTTTAAACTTCAAGATAGCAGCAAGTCCTTAATGGTTCTCAATGTAGCAAGACTGTGAGACTCCTATGTCAGCCACAGATCTATTATATTTGTAAAGTTATCGATTGTATATGGAAACAGCCACTCAAAACTGTGCCCTTATTCAGCCATTAGTTTTGTATCCTCAAGTGGGTTAGGGAAAGTTTCTGAGCAGTTTCAAAAAGTCTCCTAAACTAAGACATTCTACTTGTGAAGTTGAAGGATCAAAGCTTCATATTTGCCAGGCTGTTTCCTTGTTGATTGCTCTGTTCAAGGCGAGTTTACATTAATCATTTTTCCTTTAACTCCACTAGTTGAAACAGATGGCTGGAATGATTTCCTCTCCCTGAAACAGATCATGATAGCAAGGGAGCAGCATTAACAGGATCACAGCCCTTGTACACATTTCAACAAATAATCTGGCCTTCAGAGTACCCTTCCTTCTCTGAATTCCTAATAGACTACAGAATTTCTATTTAGAGGTCAAATGATCTAGTGGTAGCATGATGCTTCAGAGGACTGACCTCAATTCCATGTTCCCTAGGCCAGCACAGAGCAGAAGCATTTCATGTTATTTCTGTCACCCCCTTTTGAAAGGGATGCATGCAGTTTTCAACCAGAGGAATTTGTTAATTTTAGGAAGATACAAAGAAACCTGGGAAACAGGCTGCACAACACTATCACCTCTTCTCTCCCAACCAGTCACCCCCCAATTCCCACAGCTGTCATGACGGAGCCTGGCCTACAGAGGGAGTGGCTCCTGTCTGCAGCAGTTATTGTGGGGGGATTTCATTGAGGAGCAAATATTATGGAGTTAAGAGGTAGACACAATTTTCGTGAGTTTTCAGTTGGCTCTAACTCTTAGAGTAGCTAAGGTTTATTGGGTTACGGGATTTGGCAGCAGGCCAATTTTTCTGCTGAATAAGGATTTCAGCGTGGGGCCTGGACAATCTTTTTTCCTAAATTAAGCCCCAAAATAGTTAAGTCAGCTAATAAATGCAAGGAAATTCTGGATAAAATATTACTCGGAAGTTAGAAGTCATCTTGTTCTTCAGCACTGTAACAAACTCAGATCAGTCTGGATGTTTCCCTCATTTTGTGCTACAACACCTAGACTCAACAGGATTGTCTGAAGATTGAATAGCACTTCTAATTTTCAAGTTCTTGTTTTAGCCAACTGTCACAATATGTGTTTGTTTTGCTTTACTGCACAAGCTATTTCCATTATGCTGTTAGTATTTACTATTGATTTTATCTTAATCTAAGCTAATCAAGTAAATGTTTTCTACTGCTGATAAAGTGAAGTTATTCCTATAGCTAAACATACAAATATCTGCAAGCCATCTTTGAAACTGTGCTATCAAGAGATAAAACAATTTTATACTAAGTTACAGCCTTGAAAGTTCTATTGCCAAAGACTAGAGGCTCTTAAAGATGCTGCAACATGGGTATGTTATTTTTAAAGCCATCATCAGTGTTTGAATATATAATATTGAAAAAGAACTATCATTAACTTACCTTCATAACATTAAATAAAACCTCCTGCCCAAAACTGTCTTTTTCTTTAAAAAAATCATGTTCAGGATATGTTCTAGCAATGTCCCTTCTTATCAGTTTTTCACA
Source organism: Trachemys scripta elegans (assembly GCF_013100865.1). Classification (NCBI taxonomy): domain Eukaryota; kingdom Metazoa; phylum Chordata; order Testudines; family Emydidae; genus Trachemys; species Trachemys scripta. Next base: position 75,601,183 of record NC_048305.1, on the reverse strand, counting down.
AGGAGAAGTCATTTTCAAAAGCTCTGAATATTGATCCTTTATTGGCATGCTTTGAGCAGTGCATAAAAGCTGCCAAACTATTGCTCTAAAATGATGGGGTATCCCTTTTCGAACAAGCTCCTAAAGCATAAGAAAAAGGAAAGGAAACTCATTAATGCTTCCTACAGTATAAATATGTAAATTTCTAAAACAAACTACAATGAAATTATATTTTAAATCTCTTTTGTGAAGGAAATTTCTCATGATTTAAGTTGGTTTACAAAGGAAAAGTATGTTCTAAAACAATTACATAGTCCACAATATGTGCTTGAGAGATGGGTGTTTAAATGGTGATGCAACTAAACTCAGCTTTGTTTTCACTTAGTAACAAAAGAAAGGAGCGTTGACCAAGAAGATGCCAGGAATATGATTACTATGCAACTTAAACACAAAAAACTTTATAAGTGTATTTTCAGGGTATAAGTAATTACATTCAGTAGTCTATCAAATCAGGGTACCTATTTTCTGAGTATCTAAGCAGTTGCACATACTTTCAAGCACCACTACCACATGGCTACTATGCACCAGAACTTAACTGACGCAGTTACAGTATTTTAACGTTCCACAAAAAAAATGTCTCATAAAGGCAACACCCTTTGTTACATTTGTAACCTTTGATTCAGAAATGAGAAATCTTTGGTTGGAATAAATCCCCAATGAGCTAAAATTTGAAATGTGTACTAATGACTAACAAAATGGTTACATGGTATTAGCCAATAGTGATATTTGCCAAACTTATCATTTTAGGCATGTTAGGCTACAATGTTAATATGGTACAACAAAAGTCCTACTTCTATATTATTCAGATAAGGGTCTGCTTGGCTAGAGACAATATCTACCGGAAATTCTTGATTTTTTTGCTTAATTTCACTGATGTCAGTGCTTCAAATTTTTTTTTAAGCTATTTGAACATGAATTCAGAGACAAAGTCATGCCAAGAGGGTAATATGTTCAGGTTCTCTGACTTTTTTTGGTTTCATGTTATGGGACATATATAAACTCTCTCAAAAGCAACAGACAGCTATTACACAATACAAGCCTCTCCTGAATAAATTGGTGTACCAGGAACAGATTCTTGGGGCCCCTAACAACTTACTTATATATTCTGTCTCATTCCAAGGGTGCTCGATTATTGTACTTGTATTTACAGCTCTGTCAAGAAAGACAGAGCGATAAGGGGTTTGGTTGCTTGATAAAGATTTTAAGAAAAGGTACAGCTCAGGAAGTTTAAGAATCATGGGGACAACCACCAACCACAGAGCCATTCCCTCAACAATGCAACCTAGTTCCTGTCCTATGCATTTTCTAGCACTTCATCTAATCATTTGTTCTGGGTAAGTTCTTGAAACAGGATAACCTTTTACTTAAGTAATTCTTTCACTAAGAAAATATCAAAATGCTGAAAAGGAAAAAAAACTGGTAGCTGTCATTGCTGTAAGTTTATTAAATAAGAATTATGGATAAGTAGAAACCTCTCCATAGTTAAGGTTGAAACCAGGACCTCATTACAATGCTATTTCAAACACCCTTGCAGGTAACGCTCTATTAATTTAAGGGATAAGTCTTGGCAATTATCATTTGTCCAAGTCTTATGAAAGTTGAGTAGGTACTTTTAATTTCAAGACCTTCAAGTTAGCTTCATGTTAAAGTTTTCGAAGACTGCCTCTCTATTTGTCAAAAAAAGACATACATAAAATCATTCTCAGCATTGTCTCTTCTGGGAGTTTCCAAGGGCAAGGACAGCGTTTAAAAAGTAACAATTTAAAAAACAATTACACAGTTTCTTGGTGAAGTCAACAAGGAAAGGAATGTAATTAACAAAGACCCTTCACTACAGCAGGAGCTGTTCTGTAGCTCTATAGCAGTGAACTCAGCCCTTTAATCTCCCTAAGGGAGCAAGGCCCCTCTGGAGCTCCACTTTAGGAGTATATCAGTAGCTCTACTGATGATCCCTTGCTGATTCAGGGAGCAGAGCTTTAACTCCCTGAGCCAGCTATGCTCCCATCAGCTCATAAAAGCCCTTTAGACATGCCCTCCCATCCCTGCTCCCATGTGATAACTGTGCCCCTAAACTCTCAAAAGCTGCCTCCAGGTATTGCTTCCCAACAATGCACCACCCTCAATCCCCTACACCTCACACTCAATGGGGCAGAGGAGGGTTAACTCCCCATCCCCACTGAATTAAGTTACCTTGTAGAGCATACCTACATAGGTAACAAAGATTAACTCTTCCTACACACCTAAAGAAACAGTAGTGGTACTTGGGCTATATGACAGGAAAATATTGCACTTGGTAACAGGCACAGCATCATTCTAGGGGTATCGAAAGGTAGAACCCCTAAGGTCACCTTTCAGAATTACCTCCAGGTCCATGCTTTGAGGTGGATGAAAGTGCCAAGGATAGAATATACATCAACCTGCCTGAAAAATAATGTACCATATGTTTATGTTCAGAGTTTCAAAAATTTCCCCAAGTCTACAAGCCCAAGGGCAGCCTTTGTAGCCAAATCTGAAGACATCTCTTCAGCCAAAGCCATGCCCATTGGCATTAATGGGAAGCTGTTGCATACTGTACTACATTGTATTTAATTGTAAAATTGTCAGTCCACCTTATTAGTTTTAAAAGTGTAACTTACTAGTAGAGCTGGCTAAACAGCAAAAGAAAAATAACTCATTGGAAAAGTTATTCCACTAACACTAGTTAAATTTGTTGATTATGTTCCCAGAAACAGTATTTTGACTAGTTTTATAATTGGTGAAAATACTCTAATGTCAAATGGTTTTTGTGGTATGTGACACTCAAATATTTTCACTGAATCCTACTCAGATGCCCTACTTACTACATTCTCTTGCTTTTGTCTGGTCTTCCCTCCTCTTGACTTCAAATCACTTTCTTTCCATGATCTATTATGGGTGCCTTTTCACAAGCGGTCTTTGCTGTGTGAGCAGAAACAGTCTGTTTCCTCTTTTCCCGGACCTCAAAAATCTCTCTCACTTTCCATGTTATGTTCTTTCTTCACAGCTGTCTCACCAAAGAAATTACACATACATACACACACACACACACACACCACTCTTTAATTTCTCTCCATCTCTGCTCCCCACTTTACACAAACACCCAACCACTTACATGGGGCTTGGAAGTTATTCAACATCCATCAGAACTAAGCCTACTTGCCATCTTCCATATCAATTTCTGGCCAGATCCAACTGTCACAGACCAAAGACTAGTTAATAAATTATTTTCCTTCCACCCACCCCACTCCAAGCCACTGGGAAAGGGAAGGGTGCTCTCCCTGAACCCTACAAAGTAAGGAGCCCCTGAGCATCAGTTATCTATTAAACAGACATTAATAGATCCCTCCTTCCCCCCAAAATATTCTGACTGTTAGAAAAGAGGGAAACCATCCTCTCTTCCTCTCCTCTTGTCCTTTTGGCTGCTGCATGGATAGTAGTAGTAAGGCATCTCAAGCTATTCTATCTCTCCCACAGACCCCCTGTGAGTTCTCCTCCCCACTGAAGAGCTCCAGCACACAGTGCTGTGCAGCAGAGATCAAACATCAGTGGAATAAAACTGACCTGCTTCTTGTCAGTTTCACTACTGCACACAGGGCTCTGTACAGCAGCAGTAAAACTGACAAGACTCTGTTCAGTTCTCCCTGGGAAGACAACACTGTATTGGTTTATGCTGGTCATAGTTGGAAGTTATATTTGCACCAATAAGGTGCTAGAAAACTAATTTTAAGTCTGCAAAACTGCTTGCACTTACCAGGAAAAAAAGTTTCCTAGATGCCCCAGACAAGTGGGCTTTCTAGTCTTTTTTGACAGATGTTGGGTGAGATCTGAAATATCCTCATCTGCACAAATGATGCTCTGTCACGTGCCCTTACATAAGTAGCACAGGCTCTTAACATGAAGAATATTCTGTCTTCAGAAATAAGATTGAGGAAACTTTCCTAGTTTGCAATGCATTTCCAATGGCAGATTTCATTGAAAATGTTCGATATTCTGGACATACTAAATATATCTGGCATTACATAAAGACAGATGAGGCATACAAGTCTGCTAGCTCATAAATAGGATTGATGTTCAGAATGAAAAGATTCAGTTAGAAGTTTCTATTAGGGCTGTCAAGAGATTAAAAAATTAATCGTGATTAATCACACTGTTAAACAACAGAACACCATTTATTTAAATATTTTTGGATGTTTTCTACATTTTCAGATATTGATTTCAATTACAACACAGAATACAAAATGTACAGTGCTCATTTTGTATTTATTTTTTATTACAAATATTTGCACTAAAAACCAAAGAAATAGTATTTCAATTCACTTAATACAAATACTGTAGTGCAATCTCTCATGATCATGAAAGTTGAACTTACAAACATAGAATTATGTACAAAAAAACCTGCATTCAAAAATAAAACAATGTAAAACTTTAGAGCCTACAAGTCCAATCAGTCCTACTTCTTGTTCAGCCAATCGCTCAGACAAACAAGTTTGTTTACATATGCAGAAGATAATGTTGCCCACTTCTTGTTTACAATGTCACCTGAAAGTGAGAACAGGCATTTGCATGGCACTGTTGTAGCCAGAGTTGCAAAATATTTACATGCCAGATGCGCAAGACGTTCGCATGTCCCTTGATGCTTCACCCACCATTCCAGAGGACATGCGTACATGATGATTGGTTCTACTCTATAACTATCCAAAGTAGCATGGACCGATGCATGTTCATTTTCATCATCTGAGTCAGATGCCACTGGCAGAAGGTTGATTTTCTTTTTTGGTGGTTTGGGTTCTATAGTTTCTGCATCGGAGTGTTGTTCTTTTAAGACTTCTGAACGCATGCTCCATAACATCTCATCCCTCAGATTTTGGAAGGCACTTCAGATTCTTAAATCTTGGGTTGAGTGCTGTAGCTATCTTTAGAAATCTCACATTGGTATCTTCTTTGCATTTTGTCAAATTTGCAGTGAAAGTGTTCTTAAAACAAACAACATGTATTGGGTCATCATCTGAGACTGCTGTAACGTGAACTATATAGCAGAATGCGGGTAAAACAGAGGAGGAAACATACAATTCTCCCCAAGGAGTTCAGTCACAACATTTAATTAATGCTTTTTTTTTTTTAAAACGAGCATCATCAGCATGGAAGCATGTCCTCTGGAACGATGGAAGAAGCATGAAGAGGCATATGAATCTTTAGCGCATCTGCCACGTAAATATCTTGCGTTGCCAGCTACAACAGTGCCATGCGAATGCCTGTTCTCACTTTCATGTGACATTGTAATTAAGCAGTGGGCAGCATTATCTCCCGTAAATGTAAACAAACTTGTTTCTCTTCACAATTGGATGAACAAGAAATAGGACTGAGTGGACTTGTAAGCTCTAAAGTTTTACACTTTTGTTTTTGAGTGCAGTTATGTAACAAAAAAAACTACATTTGTAAGTTTCACTTTCAAGATAAAGAGACTGCACTACAGTACGTGTATCAGGTGAATCGAAAAATACTATTTCTTTTGTTTATCATTTTACAGTGCAAATATTTGTAATCAAAATATAAAGTGAGCACTGTACACTTTGTATTCTGTGTTGTAATTGAAATAGATATATTTGAAAAATGTAGAAAAACATCCAAAAATATTTAATAAGTTTCAATTGGTATTCTATTGTTTAACATTGCGATTAACTTTTTTGAATTAAATCACATGAGTTAACTGCAATTAATCAACAGCCCTAGTTTCTATCACTTATTTTTCAAAAAACATGGAAGACCAATTGGAGAATAAACCAAATAGCACCAGTTGCATTGCACTACAAATGTGTCCTACAATACTGACTAATACCTTAATTTGCTTTTCTTTCTTTTTGCATACATCTTCCCATTCATTTACAATTCTTCCCCAAAGAATCCAGGAGTCTTCTTCGAGATGGCTGAGGTTGCTAGAAGCTGATGAACTAGATACAAGGGAGGAGCCACTGTTTCTTCTTGAGCCATTTACTGAACGCAAGGATTTGCTGTCTGTTTCCAACAGTCTGCAACATACAAAGCTAGTTACAGTACTAACCATATTAGATTAAACAATTTGATCATCAACAATGATGCAAAGGAGATAACTCTTCCACCCTCTCTTCATAGAATGTATCCAACAAATCCATTCATTCATACTGTTTTACTTATGTTTTTGTAATAAAAATTGTAAATGAAGTGACATAACTACTCCAAGCCTGTGAGCAGTTGTAGTTAAGCCAACAGGAAAGCTCTCTCCTATTGGCTTACAGTGCCTACATTAGGGAGCTTACACCGGTGCACCCGCACTAATGCAGCCACACTGCTGTAAACTCTCTAGTGTAGCTGGGCCCTTATTCCTCAGTCTCTCTGTCTGGAGGGGCACAAACTATTGAGCCTGGATTCATCCATGTAATAAAAAAAAAAAATCCATTTACTTCTGTCTAGGTATTGAGTAGGAAGCAAGATATCAGACTACACTTTGAAGTCTAGGAGACTGCGTACTATGTTCCATTTTCACTCGGCACTGGGCTGTATTTGTAGGAAAGGGGGGCTGCTATGAAAGCAAAGACATGAGTCAAGTAAATTCTGATGTCCCTGTGCTAAAAAAATAGCATTCAACCACCATATTGGTGAGGCTGAGTCTATAATTTCCTGAAAAAAAATTAACAACGTCTGCACAGTATTGACCATGTGTATGTGCATAAATCTCAGTGCACCTACACATTCAGGTTCTCAGCTAGAATAAACAATTCAGATATTTACATGGTCTTTCCCCTTCTCTGCTCCTGCCCATTAGCATTTATTAAAAAATCCTATGTACTGGGTAAACAAAGCATGTATCAGAATGTGATTTAATCCATAAAAAGCAACATCTTACAAGTGTGATCTTTGCAGTTTTATTATTTTCAGCTTTTGAACAAAAGGCTTAAAGTAGTAGTATGTGCCTTTAACCTCAATGGTCCCAGAAGTTTAAATCTGAATTTAGCCCCAATTAATGGAAACAGTCTCATTTTCACAAGAAAAACTCAAAGCTGAGATGAACAGAATCACTAGCCAGTTGTATTGTGTACACACGAAAATGCATATTTAAACCTCTACAAGCCTAAACTACCACGTACCACTACAGAACTGCTTTTCTCAACATGCACCATGCTAAACACGATCAGACTCCAAATACCGTCAGAGAGAAGACCTATATGTACTTTTAAAGCGCAGAACAAACATTTTAAGATTGCAAAACCTAAGGTTTTGACAATCCAGGTTTTATTTTTCCTCAGTTTCTAAGAAATTCTACTACATTTCTATTATAATTTGAACCTTACCTTACTGAATCCATTGCCCTCAGATTTGTAACATGTAGTTTCTTTATATTGTAAGTAGTCACTAAACACAGAACACAAACTGCTTAGATTCATGTAAAACCCTATCAATGATTGACTATCCACAAACAGATCCTTTGGACTGCACCATTCCAATACATTTCTTAGGAGGCCTTCAATAAAAAGTAGATCGTTTTGCTAACTTAAGAGGTTAAAACCATATAATTTGTTTGCAGGAAGTTTAAGTTTCCTTGTGTCACTTCTCCTTTAGGTTCTTACACTATAGCCTGAACTGTTTAATTCACCTATATCCCCGTCTTAACGTGTAGGCCAGTTTCTCTCCCACACAGACAAGGAAATCTGAATTTAAAGATATCACCAGCGGCAATTTGTCTAGTGAGTAGAAACAAGTATGGCTTCCTGGGTTCAGAGTTCAATTCTTTACTTCCAAAGAGCAGTTATAGTTTAAAAAAAAAAAAAAAAAAGTAGCAGATTCAAATAGTTGTGACACAATACACAGCAGCTTCCAAGATAGGTGCATCAACTCTCTCCTTGAAAAAGTATAATCCTGATGTGAAAAATCAGGCTTGGGGTGACCTGTTTGAAGAAAGATAAGCAACAGGACTCCTTATCGCCTATTGAGTGTGTCATAACCAATAATGGAGTTCTAGTGAAATGTATAAAAGCTTCACTACAGCTAAAATAAAAATGGCCTGTTTTCAAGAGACAAGGAGAAATACTCCAATCCAACCTGTAAAAACAAGACACGAGGGGGATAAGATTATTCCATTTATGGAAAGTTTTGAAAGCTGTCTGAAAACTGCTAAATTAATTTATTCAGACTTTAAATGCCCATGTCTTTACCGCAAGTGCTGTTTTATGGAATTCAATAAAAAGCATGTTCTTAAAATGTCAACTTTACTGTACCAGAGGGTCTGCACCTCTGACCATAATTCACTGTTCATGAGATAAACTGCTTAGAGAAAGGTTTACCAAAAGGCCTGACTAAAACCAGATAATTGGACAACTAGAGGTTTGAGGTGCTACTGACCACCATTTAAACATCTTTGTATCAAGACTCATTGGGGGCTTTTCTGGACAAGCCCCCAATGAGCAGAGAAGGATAAAACTAGACTGTTCAGGAGTCACAAGTCTGCATCCTTTCATATAGGTTTAAAAGCCAGCATTAGTATATCACAAACCAAGGAACAGATTAGGTGAAAGCATCAGGACTGGAGACTCCCTCTTTAAACTATATCCCAGAATCTCATGGGCTCCAGCTTCAGTTGTCAGTACAATTCTAGAAACAATGTTTAATGATTTCTATAAAGCTAGAAAAGGTAACAAATAATGTTTTAGAGGTTCTGAAAACGCAGATGCTTTTTTAAAATCTCAGATTAAGAATATTTAAAATGCACATTCTTTTCCTTGCAGCTAGCAGTTTTAAATTGAGTCAAATATTGGTCCAGGAAAAACACTTTTAATGGGCCCTCTGCTATAATTTTAATAAGTCTATTTTAGTTTTCATTTTACAATTTCAAGAGCAAAATATGAAAGTCACATTTCCCCCACTCACCTGTTCTGTTCCTCTAGTTTAGCCAATAATTCTAAATCATCTGGACTCAACCGTGTTGGTGAGGATGGTGATAGTGCTGGAGTAGAAAGAGTGGTAGAGGAGGATGTAGTGTGTAATGAGGCAGATGGACTTGCCACCTGACTGGCCATTTGACTGACAGTATGCGATACAGTGTTCTTCACCCATGAGAGAGTAGAACTCAGCTTTCCTGCAACCTTGTCTGTCGCCACCTGCAAATTACAAAAAGAAAAGGGATAGCAGAGGTTATTTTTGTAGACTTTGATCAGCAGGCCCACTCAAACCAGTGGAAAAAGTATTTAGTGGGATAGCTATATTCTACACATAAACTGAAGTGTTTGTCATGTATTTTGCACCTTCTAAAGAGTGTGACTTAAGGTTATCCTGTTTCCCAGAATTCCCAAAGAGGTTGAAAGCAGCCCAAGAGAAAGGTATGGGATTATGTTAAGATGCTATGTGAGAACAAATATATACAGTATGCGGCAGATTCACCAAAAGGATATCAAGGAAACTACCCAAAGATACCCACAGGGTTAGTCTTTTCTGTGTAATGCCTCTGGATCCAGAACCACCTTGTACCTCTGACACATAAGTAGTGAGATCCTCTCAAAATCTCTTGATAAAAATAGTAGTGCCGAAATCAAGTAAAGCAGGTAAAATGCCTCTGACAATAACTTTACCTGAGGACTGACATGCACAGGAAGGAATTTATGAGCAAGTACCACAGATGTTAATTTTTCTCTTGCTCTCAGTACCCTCTCCAATCTCAGAGGGACTGGCTGGAAGTTTGGCTAAAAGTCAACAAGAACCACAGCTAAAAATCAAAGATAAAATGATCCTGAGATCTCTAACAGTGGGGAACGAAATATTCATTTTGAAATAAAAACCTAGATTCTAGAATACAACACAAGTCTACTCTCACAAGTGGGTTAGGGAAAACCCTGAGCTAGACCCTTGGGAAAACCCTGAGCTAGACTTCTCAGAAAAAAGCAAAGGAGACTGATCCAAAACAATCAGAGGCCTAGTCCAAGAACTTCCTTGAAGCTCTACCACTGAAGGAATGCAAGAGGCTTATACTATTTTCTGCAGTGGACCACTTCCTCAGCCACAGAATATCTAGACTACCGGCAAGCCTAACCCTTATCCAAGTTGTCTACCAGAAGAAAACTTGGGCCACATCTGAAAATGCAGAACAAAGATGGCTGACACAAGTCAAGGTCTGTCAAGGAGAATAGTAGACTGAAGAAGAAATTTTCCTTGAAGTCACACTGCCGACTACTTGTTCTAATTCTACATATGCCTATTTTGGCATATGTAGAATTCCTCACGTTGACATGAACAAATCATGTGAAATACAGCTTACCCAATAATACCAGCTTATAGCAAACACATCAAACAATTAGAACCACAAGGAAAATTTCCATCCCACTCACTGAGATCTTTCATTCAAGTGTAATTTAAACAGACAACTTCTATTTCATCTGTTGGATGACAAACAGCCACATGTTTTAAGGCAGGCTTCAGATTTCCAGGTTTAGCAGTAGCGGGGAGGCTGGACTGGGAAATTGTACAATTTCATAAACCATGTTTCTTTTGCTAAGTACCACATTTCAAATCAATATACATTGAGTTGTGCAGTGGGGAAGTTTTACAATTTGAAAAAAGCCTGATCAAAAGCAAAGATTGCTTCCAAAGTGAATTAAGCTAAACCAAATTAAGGCTACTTTAATTCTGAATGACAGCATCCACACAGGGATTTAATGCAATTTAAACTAATCCACTTTGAATTCACACCTTTAAGTTAATTCTGATAAATTTTCTTGAGTGTCTCCATGTAGACAAGCCCTCTTGTCTACACAGGCATTGTAATTCTGTGCATTCATGGGCTCAAAGCCACATCCTTTGCAATTTAACTGTTGTACACTGCTTAGCACGTTCAGTGTTTAATAAAATAAAGTTAAGTAACCTTGCGTTTGTTCTACCATCTTTCCGCCTCTTCCCTGTAATGGATCATTGTGTCTTTGCCCACACGGTTGTCAGTGTTTCCTCATCTATACTGTGTTCCCTGACTCCCAAGAGATCTCATTTGCACCACACTTCTGTTTGCTAACTTTTCCTATCAGTCTTTCCTTTGTTCCCTAAACCACTTCAATACTGGACTAGATATTCAGAAGCCATAGGACTAAACCTATTAAGTAAAGAGTAATCCAGAAGACTGGGTCCTCCAACAATTAGGAGCAACATCTGATGAAAAACAAGCCTCTGCTCCAGTTATGGGAAAGGTGAGGGGTAAAAATTCTTACAAGGGAATCCCCATCTCCCCCACCTCTCAATGTAGAGCCTTTTAGCAGCTCTGCTACACAACACCATACCCAAGGTCTTTTGATTCCTAGGCTCAATTTTGCTGTTGGGGAAAAAGCGGAGTGAAATTGACTTGGTTGTTAGTTTCAATGATTACTGCCCATAAGGTCCTAGCAGCAGCTGGGAAAATTGACAAGATTGGTAAATTCTCACTTTGTTGCAGCTTGGTAAAGTGGAGCAGCAGAGGCACTAGCAGTTTGTCTTCAGGCTCTGGAAGGCAACACTGCATTGGCTACACTCTTATAATTGAGCCATAAGGGATATAAATGTATTTAATGAAAACTTCTACTATGCAGATGCTGATGGAACTTGACTGGGAAAGATTTTACTTGCCCTTTTCTTAGGTGTAAAGGCTGGTTAGAGCAGAGGACTTGGGAAGGGAAGCCCAACCTAACACCTATGCTTGAAGCATGGAGATATCCTTTACCAGAGAAGCATCCACCTCCATCAAAAGATGACTAGAAGAAAGTCCTTCAGTCTCATCTTTGGATCCTGAGGCAAGTAGGCGGACAGACCAGTACTGCAGTCACATTGACTAGTAAGTTCACCTGGAGTTTTTGTATGCAAGACTCTTCCTTCCCCCTGATACTGTGGCCTCCAAATCCAGGTCATTTCAGGAGACAATGAGGGTAATAAAGATTCAATGGGGATGTTACTGTCTCATTGCAGTCACTGAGCTGCAAAAGCAAGCAAGCTAGCAAGGCTCCAGTGTGCCAAATGCTCATCTCAGCTGGTAACTGTTGCCTATAAATGTAAGTTACAACCATTCCAAGTTGGTAGAGCTCCACGTCAGAACTTTAAATTTAAACATTATTTTTCTACATTTATCTCCCACCTGTAAGACCCAAGATTTCTAAAATTATTTATCAGAAGTTTGACCCTATAATTCTTTAACTTGCTTTCTGATAACAAAGGGAAGGATCAACTTGTAGTTAAAAACTGGAAAAAGTCTGGAGTAGGTTCTATACTTGAAGTGTGACCGTGGGCAAGTTATTTAATCTTGGTGTTTCAATTTCCCCATTTTTACCGACATGCATTACATTAGATATGTACTTTGGAATATCAAATTGGAGGCTTTATACAACTGCAAAGTATATTTGCAGTTATGCAATAAATATAAACAAGTTAAGCATCTGAATTTTCACATAGCAGAACACACGTACAGCCAGTCTTACAGTGTTTCTCAAGTGTGGCCACCAGGGGCTTTTCTTGCAGCCACAGTCTCCCTGCCCCCTCTGGAAAGACAAATGCTGGAGGTGCAGGCAGCTGGTGAATTCTCCACTTTCCTGGGGGCGGGGCAGGCAGGCTTCAGCCACAGGACTTCGGGCGCCATCCACGCGGTAGCAGGCTCTTGTCCCAGGCTCACCACCCACGTCATCATCCCTGGGCCCTGCGACCTCCCTGCCCACCTCTCCATCCAGGGCTTAATTTGTCCAAGGACTTGCTGGGGCTGAGTAAGTCTGCTGTGAAAAGTGATATTAACAAACATACAAATAGCACTTTTCACAGCAGACTTACTATCTAGCAAGTTTAAAAAAAAATAAATAAAAAAACCCACCACCAAAAAACAACAACAGACAAGAACATGCAAAGCACTTAGTGTTTCTATTCTGTTTAGATCCAGTAAAGAATTGAGATCACTGTACATTTTTATTAATGAGTCTGAAAAAACCCTACATAAGTAAATTACAATGATTTGGACATGTATATATGCAAATTTATTTGTTTTTCCTAAAATTAAGTGTTCTAGGGAAAATTGTCAGCGCTGCCACCAGCAAGAGTTCGTGGCCACACTCTGAGGCCACCAAAAAAAATTATTGAGAACCCTAGAACACCAGTATAATTATCTTCGTATTTAGAGTAATTTTAAACATTTATGCCAAGTTTAGTATCTATAAACTTACCTCAAACCAATTTATTTAAATCAGAAAAGTCCATTATAGCCATGAAAAGAAATTTAGTTTCAAAAAGCAATGTAGTATCGCTCTGGAGTCCACCCTCAAAAGCATAGCTGGCCACATTTCGGTGTGGCTCTAGGCACTCAAAAAAGTTTCCCGACAGAAAAAAAGTGATTCAAGCTTTAATATTGCAGTCCTAGTCAGGACAATGTTAGATCATTACAAATTTCTAAGATTAACAGAGCCAAAACATCTTATGCTGTTCTTGTTATTTTAAGCCGTGTTACCTAATGAGAAAATTGTGCTAACAAGTTATTTCAATAACCATCCTTAAATATCATTGAAGAGCTCCACTTTTCCTTAATCAGGAAAAGCCAACTGAATTAGTTAGGAACACCACCATAATTCTTTAACCAACCCAATGCTCCCTGTTAAAAACTTGAGTGCATTCAAGTTTATTGGGATTTCAGTTAACTTAGTTCTAAAAGCCAATGAGTTTAGTTTAAAAATATGTTTGAATCGTCTATATTGTTCCAGGCAATGGTTACCATTAGGGGTCCACACAGGACTTGTCAGTCAGTCATATGGTGATGATGAATCATTAACAGCTGCAAATACAATATTCCATATAAATGATTCCTCTAATGATCACAGCAGTGCGACGCTATCATGAATGAAAGGGTAGATGACTCATGAGATGTGGTCCACATAACGAAAAAGTTTGGGAACCCCCAGTTTGAGGAATTGGTAATTCCATGTGGAGCCATTCCCTACTGAAGTTCCTCAAATCCAGCCCCACTCAAGTCAGTTGTTACTATCAGACTACAGTTAAGTAGCCTACGTGGAATAAACCAGCATTTTCAGTCCAGTCTGAACCATCCACATTAAAAAAGCTGCAGTCATAACTGACACAAATTAGCACCTTAGCCTCAAGAAAGGTCAAAATTGCAAGGTAGAGTGTCTGAGTCAACCTACTTCCCACCCCAAAGGTGCATCATCCAAGCAAACAGTACAGCATGCTGACAGGACACTATGGAGAAGCCTATTCTGACAATGTCTGTATTGTATCTCTTCTGTGGATGTGACTTCATTCTCCAAAGATGTCAGCCCCACATCTATAATAAGGGCTAAATTCTATTTTAAAAGTGTAAGTAGTAATTGTTTAAACAAAGGCTTGATAGTACTAGTCACTAATTCTGAATTGCTTTTGCACACAAACATAAAATTCAATGTTCATTCACTGCCTTTAATTCTACCAAAATGTAAAGATATACAAGTTACTTACAGTTAAACTGAGGGGGGAAAAGTTGCTAAAGTAAAATGCAAAGCTGCCTTGCCATCTTCCTCTTTCAATTAGACTTCAAACTGCAAGAAAAGCAAATTACAATTTCTTCTGAACTACGTTACTATTCAGTTATCAAGTAAATTCAGTGCTTTCACAGCAAGTTAAAGTGCATGTCTAAAAATTCCAAAGTTATTTCGTGTCAGCCTCAAACCTTTTACTTGCTTTGCAAGTCAAACATTACATTAAAAGATTTGAGATTTCAGCCACAGGAATCCTGTCTAGCCCAAAAACACAAAATCAAGTCAATATGCTAGAACTTATGAACTTCATTTTGTCGTCAGTTGGGCTAGCATTAAAAGGAATCTTGCATGTAAACAGTGGTCTACTAAATGAGCATATTTCATTGCAAAAGTTCACTAGTTGCAGAAATTGCTGAACTCAAGAGTACAGTCTAGTGGTTAGAGAACTGAACTGGAAAACTGAAGACCTGCGTTCAATGCTCAACTCTTGACTACAGCCTTGGACAAGTCACTTAACTTTGATGTACCTCAGTTTATCCTCATTTTACAGATGGCTAATGTTTACCCAGCTTTTGTAAGACAGAGATCCTGATATGAAAGGTGAAGAGCAACAAAACTCTTACAGAACACACAAAACTAGGCAAACGAGTTTATGAAACAGCATAATGCAGCCCATGATTTCTCCAGATTACCCTTTTTACCATCTTCCCATGCATTCTGCAGCAATTAAACACTTAGTATCTTAAGGCTCACAAGTATAAATAAATGGTATCATTCCAGCAATTATTTTTAATAATTTACAGTGTCTACTAACAGGACTTGCAAAGAACATTACTAGCAAAATATACAAATTAGAAAACATTGATGCTCAAAGCAGTTTAGAATTGGCAGCATAGAATTAAAATTTTATTTTAATTCCAGATTCATTTTCACAAGGATATTATTGTACTTATCTACATCAATGAAATCAAAAATAGATAAAGCTATTTGGACCCTAGAGGCTCCACCTAGTGAAGCAGAGTTAAACTGCATTCTGTTAATGCTTTATTACTCGAATCAACACCAGACACAAATAGTAGTTGAATTCATTCTCTGAACTTTAAAACTGGACCCTCTTGTAGGGCTTTGTCAGCACTAATTTTAGGTCCATATTTAGGCTTACAAAATCAAAATAGCTAATGGAATTGTAAGAATCTTCTGCACTATTATCAGGTTTCCATTTTCCCTTTTCTTCTGTGCTTTTATGTATTTATCTCATGTTATAGCCTATAAATGGAAACATATTCAAGGAAGGTTTTTACTGCTTACTGTTTTGCCATTTCACCTCACTGAAAACTCATTAAAGATCATATGTAAGAAAAGCATTTAATAACAAAACCAAGGCCTTATATATAGCTTTTAATATCTGTAGCAAAACATGAGAACAAGAACGATAGCATGGATGTGAACTTAAAATATTGCTTTCCCCTATGGAAGAAACAAACTAGTCAGCCCTGGAATCATGGAAAAATGGTTTCAAGTGATATTTTGGTGATATTAGCCCAGTATGGAAATGGGTATCTGTCACAATCCATATCACACTGCCGAAGCTGTGCTTACTACTCAAGGCTTAGAAATCACGCAGAAGGAACAGGCAGCGTGTAAAAGAGCATGCTAAGTGCCTGCCAGATAATGGCTAGCTCACATAGTGAGGTGACTTTTCATTCAGTAAATGTAACATAATCAGCAACAAGAAATGAGATTAAAAAAGAAAAATCAACAAATATTCTTTTGTGGCAGCAGGACGCCAAGAAAAGGCATATGCCTGTCATTTTTTTTTTTAAGTCCTAGAATGGGTGAGTGGAACTGCCTCACTAGTCTTTTTTTAAGGAAAAATGGTCTGGAGGAGAAAAGTGGTTCCTTCATATATACCCTACTGTTGCCCCTCCAGGAAAACTCATTAATAGGTCTGTGGCCCATGTATGGTATGAGTGTATCCTGCAGTTTAATTCTGTATTTTCCTTCAGTCATATTTCAAAGGCTATAGCCAATATATTATTCTCATCTTTTCTCTTCCTTCTTGCTTGCCCTTCTTTGGCCCTGAGGTTATATCTCTGGATGGCAAAGGAGCCAAAATGGGAGTCCAATGTAGAGTGGATGCAGGAAACAAGAATTGCACACTCTTCAAGTAATCCATCTACGTAGGTTCTTATGTTGGACCTTTTGCTATGTATCTGAGCATCTAAGGTTTGAGCTTATCCTCCATCTACTCCTGGGGGAATTCTATGCCACTGTGCAGGTGCAGAATTCATGACTCCCACAGATTTCTTTGCTTCCCTGCAGGAAAGTGACTCTCTGACAGGGAAGCAAAGGGAAGCTGCAAGAGCAGTCACGCACCATTTCCTAGCTGCACAGGTACATTGTTTCAGGCACCCGGAGCAGCCAATGGAAAGGTAAATCACCACAGCCAGTGGCTCCTACCCTGAGCCGGGATCAGCTGCTAATTCTGGCTGGGCTGAAGGGAGAGGATGGGACTTCCTCCCCTGCAAAGAGTGGCTGGGGCTGTGTCAGAACCACCCCCAGAAACCTCCCACAGCTGCAGGAAGCTCAGCATCCTCCCCTGCTTCCTGAACCCATCACTCCTCAACTGCAGGGGGAGAGGTCACTGTATAGGGAGTTGCTCCCTCATCCACCCAACTCCCATGCATCTGGATCTCCCATAGCCAGATGCCCCCCACCAAGCCTCACCCCATACACTCAGAACCCCCCCTCCCCAAGAACCTCCATATCTTAACCCCACCCCACAGAACCTCAATCCCTACATCTGGAGCCTCCCTGCACCCAGACCCCCTGCCTCTGGATGCCCACTCCTGCACCCAGACCACCCCCACTGAGCTCCCTGCACTCAAACCCCCACCCTGCCAAGCCCCACCCCACTACACCACTCTGAGCTCCAACATCCAGACTTCCACACCACTGACCCCCAACTAGCTGCACCCAGACCTCCACCCCACCAAGCCCCACTCTCCCAGCACCCAGACCCCCCCCAAGACTCCCCCCCACACAGACCCCTCCTCTGAGCCCCAACCACCTTCACCTGAAAGCCCCTGCAGAGTCCCATTGCCTCTGCAACTGGAACCCCAAGCCTCTGTGCATCCAGATCCCCACACACCTATACCCCCCCACTGAGCTGCCTGCACCCAGACTGTCCCACACAGAATCCTCTCACCCCACACCTGGATCCCCCCATACTGAGCCCCTCCACACTTGGATCCTGCCTGCCCTACACCTGGTACAGATGGACAAAGCTCCAGGGTTTTTCAGGGGCAGGCCCAGGCCTTGTGCTGTGTCAGGGTCAGGTGCAGCCTCACCACTAGAGTCGGTATCCCAAGGGTGGGTTGGGGGGTTAGGGAGGCTGCAGGGTGATTTTGTGGAGCTAGTGGCCTGTGCTCCCCACTGCCATGCTGGAGCCTCTGCATTTATTTATTGACCAATAAAACTTGCAGAATTTATAATTTTTTGGCACAATTTTTAATTTTTTTGGAGCAGAATGTCCTCAGAAATATCTATCTTAGAGATCAACCAAGTCCTAGGGAACTGAAGTGTGGTTTAGAGGAAATGTGGGTTTTCTTGAAGTAAAAGATCAGAACTAAAGGTTCAACACTGGAAGGGAAATATTGGCTAGGCTACCTATCAACAGGAAATAAGTCTGAGCTTTGCTAACTATCACTCAGTAGGAGATAGGCTCCTTAGTTCTGAAATTCCTGCAGCTTGTTCTGGAGAAACTTGTTATCAAGTCTCCAAGGGAAAGATTCGCTTAAAAAAAAAAAAAAAAAAAAAAAAAAGTCAAAGCCTGTAATACTAACTTGAGTCAAATGCTGGGAATCTGTGACCTGAAGAAGATTATAGAATCAGACTTTAAGGTCAGAAGGGATCATTATGATAGTCTAGTCTGACCTCCTGCACAACGCAGGCCATAGAATCTCACCCACCCATTCCTGTATCAAACCGCTAACCTATGTCTGAGCTACTGAAGTCCTAAAATCGTGGTTTAAAGACTTCAAGGGGCAGAGAATCCTCCAGCAAGTGACCCTTGCCCCACACTGCAGAGGAAGGCAAAAAACCCCCAGGCCTCTGCCAATCTGCTCTGGAGGAAAATTCCTTCCAGAGCCCAAATATGGCTAAACCCTGAGCATGTGGGTAAGACTCACCAGCCAGACACCCAGGAAAGAATTCTCTGTAGTAACTCAGATCCCACCCCATCTAACATCCCATCACAGGCCATTTGGGCATATTTACTGCTAATAGTCAAAGATCAATTAATTGCCAAAATTAGGCTATCCCATCATACCATCCCTTCCATAAACTTATCAAGCTTAGTCTTGAAGCCAGATACGTCTTTTGCCCCCACTGCTCCCCTTGGAAGGCTGTTCCAGAACTTCACTCCTCTGATGGTTAGAAACCTTCATCTAATTACAAGTCTAAACTTCCTGAAGGCCAGTTTATATCCATGGATATAAGATCCCTGTGTAAGCTCAAAAGCTCATCTTTCACCAACAGAAGATGGTCTAATGAAAGATATTACCTCTCCGCTCTTGTCTCAGGAATGTGCCTGTCAGGTTAAGCTGCTAAAGCACACAAGCTCACTTATATAACTTGTCATTATGTGACTTTATTGCTGGATTTGAGCCTCATTTTATGTCTAATATTGAGAGGGAAGATTTGCTGAATACCATGAGGCAGCAGGAGATGGCTATTTGAGGTCTTACCCAAATTGGAGGAATATATGGTTTTTACCCACCCTAACAAGGTGTTCAGAAGCTCTCCTACAGAGTGCTATGAATCCCCCTACTTTCATAAGCAAGACTCGTTCAAAAAAATGTGAGCAGATCCTGCCAAGCCCCACAAGATCTCCAAAGGCAGAAGTATCAAGATGGGGGTAGTAGGGCACATATGGGAACAGTGAGGTCCTAATTTAAGCTTGAGAATAGGTTCAAACTGGTTTACTTTAACTGAACTTGTCTGTCCATCTCCAATTCAGAGGACTTGGGGAAAATCAAAAACCTATGTTCCTTTATTTAAAGATCAGCTTTAAGAAACCAAATCTGCTTCAATATCGGTGTTTGGGTAGCACCTTTCATACAAACAGATATGCTAAATGGAGTTTTGAAGGCTTTTAAACATATATGCATGTATCATACAGATTGCAAGAGAGCATAGAGGATGCTCTCTTGCAGTGAAGGCATAAATTATTGCTGCTTCAGTTTATATACACAGCATTATTATAAAGATGAATAAATGTACCTCACAGGATGTTGTAGGAACTGATTAGTTTGTCAAAGGCTTTGAACGGCTTTAAAAATGCCAAATATTGCAATTCCTCCAAATATAAATGTAGACAGAACCAGGTTGATCTTAAGGAAAAGTACAGCTAATATGATCACTATAGAGAGAGAGTCTTGCAATGCCACTGAGTAATATTTCCCATGCAAACAAACATTAAAAACATCTTGGCTTGGAATGATGTACTGCAAGTGCCTGAATGAAGAACAAGAGGAAAGATGTAATCAGCTTTTTGGGGGAAGACAAAGTTAAGTAGTTGGGAGGAGATCAGTCTCATCCACTTAAAGTCAAAAGAAAATAAAGCCAAAATTACATCAATACAGTCCAAAGATCCAAACTGGGGGCAAGAAGAATTCTAATTTTACTCCAATAGTTATGGAATTCTCCACTTCTACAACCATTCATAAATAACATTTAAAGGAAAGTTTAGCCCTTGATAACCCTGTTCCTGCCATTTCCTATCGCCCTACTTTCAATTAAAAATTAAACAAAATCCCAAAGCATGCAATAAAATTGTCAGTTTGTCACTTTATTTGTCTGCCAAAAGGGAGAGATCATCCCTTCCACTATTTCTGTCTTAGATTGTATGCCCCTCCCCTTGTATTTGTGTTTATCCTAATTATGGTCTTTGCACACTTGTACTATAAATGTTTTATAAATTTGCTGAATTATAGAACGTTGGCAAAAAATAAGAACAGAATCCAATTATTTTTAAACTAGATTAGAGAGTGAGGTTGGAGTGGTGTTAAGTATACTTCAGTTTTTATGACTGAGCAAGACTTCCAGTTTCATCCCCTTCTCACCCCACCTTAACAGATATGGTAACTAGGCTCAGAGAAGGCACACAACAATCACTTTTCTGGCAGAGCTGGGAGTAAAACCCAGGTCTCTACCTTGACAGAATCAAGTCTCATCCACTTAGCCATACTGTTCCCAGAAAGATTAGGTTTTGCTATCCTTTTTAAAAAAAAAAAAGAAAAAAAAAAAAAAAAGGGAGATACTTCTGCATAGCCTCCACTATAAAGAACTGAGACACAGATTAATGGCAGTCTTGTATTAAATATATTAAGAACATATTCCCATAGCATCAAAGATCCCTAGTCATGGACCAGGATCTCTTTGTGTAGGTAGTGTCCAAACAGAAAAACAGCATATAGTCCCCTTTAAAATAAAAGGAAACACCCATTTTAGGTGTCCTTTAACAGATCCTAATTCCCACACATCAGATCCACCACTTTCATTGCAAGACTCAGACCTCATACTTACCTATGGGAAAACACACCATACACATGTCTAACAGAAGTCAGAGAGTTAAGGTTTTGCAATCTAGTATAAGCATGAGGAAAGTGCCATATGTACATCTCTACCTGGATATAACACTGTCCTCGGGAGCCAAAAAAAAGAAAAAAAAATCTTACCGCGTTATAGGTGAAACCGTGTTATATCGAACTTGCTTTGATCCACCAGAGTGCGCAGCCCCACTCCCCCAGAGTGCTGCTTTACCGTGTTATATCCGAATTCGTGTTATATGGGGTCGCGTTATGTCTGGGTAGAGGTGTATCGTATTGTTACTGTTTGTAACAAAGGTGAATGGGACTTTATAGAAGGGCAGAATCTGCCAGTGAAAGTGATGAATGTGATGTATGGGAATTAAGGTATGTTAAAGGATGATAAAATAGAGGAAATGTCCAGTTAAGGGAAGGATTTGTATGGGTGGACACCCACCCAAACAACCATAACTAGTTTTAATGAACTTTCTTTGGGGAAATATACATTTCCTTTAAGTATCTGAAAACTGCTGTCTTCCTCAGTATGAAATCCTTTCAGTCAGTTTAAAGATGGCTTTAAAAGTCCTGATGTTAGTAGGTCACGTTACTAAGTTTGAGGTTTTTGGAAGTCTGATATCAGAGTGATGGATGTGATATTACAGTGTCTGCAGAATACAATTTGCTTTTCACTAATGAGATGCAGTAACAAGGTTTTCATAGTAATCATTTAATGCGATTGTCTCTATATTACAATTCCATATAATCATCAGCCACTGTTACAAAAGAAACTGAGGAATTACTAGCATAGTATATCAGCTATTGGTGTGACATATCAGCATGCTTTTTTAGTTCATAAAACAATTCCAGTTCTGAGTGTTCTCATCAACTACTACAAAATTCTGTATATATTTAACCAGGACGTAAAAGATAAATTATAACCACCACTATGCATCATGTGTATCTGCGGATAAGTTATACTGGGTAATGTGTGTTTTAAATTTAGATCAGCTCAAGTTATATAATACCATCGGGTAATTGCAATTGTTTTATTACACATATAATATGGGGTGTTGAGTTGAGGTTCTTTTAGTTTCTAATAAAGGAATCTAGAGAGGTAACAGCATAGTGAAGGTTTAAGTAAAGCACGACCTTCAGGCTGATAGCATAAAAATGGGCTATACCTGGAACCAGTTAGAGCAAATGGCCCAGGATAGAGGACTCTGGAGATCTGTGGTTGACGGCCCATATCCCGATTGGGGTGACGGGCATGAGTGAGTGAGTGAGTGAATACTAAAGGGAGACCAACACCTCAGATTACATATGATTACATGAAAGTTTTTTCCATTAACATTTCTGGATTGTGTATTATTCTTTACACAAAATCCAGAGAACCGCTTATGGCTGCACTTAACAAGTTGGCCATATTTTCCCATTTGTTAAACAGAGGGTATTCATTTAACAGGTTTATTCTTAGACTTATCGTATAAATCAGAGGGGAGGACTTTCAATCTTTACCACTAACAGATATTTACAAAAATATAGTCTCTTCCCACTTTTCACTCAGCCACTAACTTCCACAATGCTGCTTCTAGTCAATTTATTTTTGGGACGGACACAAGAATAGCTACTAAGGAAATCAAGAATGCAGCAAGACATTGTCAAAAAGTCATAGCAAGACTTACTTATAAGCCGTAATTGTGTACTGTACAAATGGGAAAATAGCACCAAATCACACATGTTGATGTTCTAAGAAAGCTTCATTAAACCAGAATTAAGATGGAGCATAACAGTAATTTGAGGGTGAAAATTCTTATCAAAACAAGCGTTAGTAAACCAGGAATTCTGCTGGTAAGTTTAAAAAAAACCCTCAAAGGTTTGGCAATATGGAAACACCGTTAAAGCATCCAAACAGCTTAGTTGTACTTATAAACTTAATAATTACAGGGAAACTGAATCTTTACCATACTTAGTCTACATAACAATCCATAGGCTGAAATCAAAACTCTTACTACCCTACTGCTAAAGTGTGTATGTTTCTACTTCAAAAGGTAGCAGAATTCACTCTACTATCTCGTGGAAAGCCAGTTTATTCACTAAGAGCAGCACCGATTTCAAATATAGGTTATGCATCAGTAGCCTGACCACAGTGCAGGCTGACGTATGTTCACACCTTTGGTCTTTTTGTAATGCACTAGAATTTAAATTTTACCTGTTACTACATTTACAATATTCATGACCTATCTCCACAAGCCTGCTTTGAGGTTAGTACAACACCTGTGTTACTGTATAAAAAAAATCTTACTCTGGTCCCACTGAAGTCCATGACCAAGTTCCCATAAATTCAAATAGGAGCAGAGCACCTAATGAAGGAAATTAATGTTTTGGCCATTTGACTAAGTGAACAATGAAGACTGTGGCTTCATTAAAAACCAGAGGCCTACTCATATTCCAATAACACTTATAAAAATGAATATTTCAGAGTCATTTGGCCAGTGCATTTTGTGTACTCATTTTGGAATAAGAATTTATTCCATCTATTCTAGGAATCTACAAAAAGAGTCATTAGTGGAGAATAGCAAGAAAGATCTCAGGGAGACAAAGCTGATTTATGCTACTTTTGGCATAGAGTTGACAAAAGTTACTTAAGCAAAGCCCCAATATCCAGTCCACATAGCCTACAAATTCTCCACTACAAAACTAAATTTGCATAATCTATAGGAGATTGCCAAAAGACTGCTATGTCTTATTTGTTTTCAGAGCTAAAAAAAGGATCATGGCTTCCCACATTCCTAAAACTAAAGTAACATGAGGAAGAACATTAGAACTATTTTTTTTTAAGTCAAATTTGCAAAATTTAAAATTAAAGTTACTTAATTCTGGATTTCCATTCCTCAGAGTACTCTTATTCAAGTCCCCTCGTAGCCCTATCATTCTCTATATATCCTCCAGGGAAGGTAGAGGTCTTTAACAAGCAACACAACTTGAACACCATCACGCATTAAATTCAATATGTTTTACTAACAAAGATCATATTAAGCTACTTCTGCCATGCCATCTTGATAAAAGAGCCTTTCCACAACTTGAGACAATAGCAATCCATTTTTAAAAGACTTATCCCTATACACTGAAGAAAAATTGTGCAGCAAATATAATTCCATTCATCTGGTATTTATGCTATGCTATTTTAGAACACTTAGAATAACTGATCAAACATCTATTAGGACATTGCCAAATGAGTATCAAATTATCACCCTGATTCACACACTGCCATCAGACATTGTCAGTAGGCCATATTAAAAACACTCAGGAGTCTTAAAAATTCATATGAATTTAAACTCTGGTCATTTCATTTTAGACTCACTAGCAGATCTTGTGGTAGAGTCCATTGTATTTAACCATTATCAAAATACTTCCATTCACTTTTCTGAAAGTTTCCACTGTGCAAATAAGATACAGGCAACAAAAAGATTAGATGAGAAAAATACAGGTTTTAATAAGGAAAGCTATCAGAGATGGCTCACGTGCACTGGGCAAGCAGAAATGTTCACAACTTATGTGATGTCTTGATTGCTTTCCAAATTAAAACCAGTTTGCACAGATTGGGAACTATTACATAGATTAAATAACTTCACTGGAATCAGTCTGTGGCAGAGCCAGAAACAGTATGCAGAATGGAATTGCTTCCTAGTCTGATGCCTTAACCACAAAAGTATCCCCAGTGGAAAGGACTATAACAAGAGATCACACAAAGTGGTTAGATTTTAAAGAGGAATGAATAGTCAACATTTGCAGCTATGCAAACCAAAATAATATAAGGGTATTCAAACCTGATTAGGAACATAACATGATCAACTGCAAGGACCAGGAAGAAACACCCCCCTTTTATATGGAGGCTAGGCACAAGAAGATAGGCACTTCATAAGATCCCCTCTGAAATATCAGGTAGAGACCACTGCTAAAGAACCCTGTGTGAGCAAACTGTCTGTTCCAGTATAGTATTTGTTAAGTTTTCCTGGATGGAACACTTCAAAAACACTTAAGTACTT
Source organism: Trachemys scripta elegans (assembly GCF_013100865.1). Classification (NCBI taxonomy): domain Eukaryota; kingdom Metazoa; phylum Chordata; order Testudines; family Emydidae; genus Trachemys; species Trachemys scripta. The sequence goes on along the minus strand of NC_048305.1, from coordinate 75,576,010 downwards.
AGGCAGTTTATACAAGCTGGACATCCAAGTAACGTCATGGCTCAAACACATTGACAAAAAATTTTACAGTGAGTCTGTAACTTACATGAGAGCAGGTTTAGACAGGAGGAAAAAAAAATTTCCTCACAATATCAGCTTGACACTGGAACCACTGCTGAGAGCAGCCACTGAAACATCAAGGAAAACTTTTTAAAGACATTAGGTAACAATTATATAAGTAATTACCTAGGCTAAACATTAGACTTCACCTAAAATGTCCCTTCTCCCTTCCAGTTCTAGCTTCTGGAAATGAAATTGTATTTCATATGCATATGTAATACAGACACAAGACAGCATGGATTTATCAAGAACAAGTAGTGTCAAACCAACCTGATCACTTTCTTTGACAGGGTAACAAGCCTTATGGATAAAGGGGAAGCAGTAGATGTGGTATATCTTGACTTTGGTAAGGCTTTTGATACGGTCTCGCATGACCTTCTCATAAACAAACTAAGGAAATACAACCTAGATGGAGCTACTATAAGGTGAGTGCATAACTGGTTGGAAAATCGTTCCCAGAGAGTAGTTATCAGTGGTTCACAGTCATGCTGGAAGGGCATAACGAGTGGGGTCCTGCAGGGATCAGTTCTGGGTCCGGTTCTGTTCAACGTCTTAATCAATGATTTAGATAATGGCATAGAGCAGTGCTTCTCAAAGCCAGTCCACCACCTGTGCAGGGAAAGCCCCTGGCGGTCCAGTCTGGTTTGTTTATCTGTCGCGTCCGCAGGTTCGGCCGATCGCGGCTCCCACTGGCGTGGTTTGCCGCTCCAGGCCAATGGGCGCTGCGGGAAGTGGCGGCCAGCACATCCCTCGGCCCGCGCCACTTCCCGCAACCCCCATTGGCCTGGAGCGGCGAACTGTGGCCAGTGGGAGCTGCGATCGGCCGAACCTGCGGACGTGGCAGGTAAACAAACCAGACCGAACTGCCGGGGGCTTTCCCTGCACAGGTGGTGGACTGGCTTTGAGAAGCACTGGCATAAAGAGTACAGTTATAAAGTCTGTGGTTGATACCAAGCTGGGAGGGGTTGCAAGTGCTTTGGAGAATAGGATTAAAATTGGAAAATGATCTGGACAAACTGGAGAAATGGTCTGAAGTAAATAGAATGAAATTCAAAGAGGACAAATGCAAAGTACTCCACTTAGGAAGGAACAATCAGTTGCACACGTACAAAATGGGAAATGACTGCCTAGGAAGGAGTACTGTGGAAAGGGATCTGGGGTCATAGTGGATCACAAGCTAAATATGAGTCAACAGTGTAACAGTTGCAAAAAAAGCAAACATCATTCTGGGATGTATTAGCAGGGGTATTGTAAGCAAGACACGAGAAGTAATTCTTCCGCTCTACTCTGCGCTTATTCGGCCTCAACTGGAGTATTGTGTCATTCTGGGCGCCACATTTCAGAAAGATGTAGACAAATTGGAGAAAGTCCAGAGAAGAGCAACAAAAATTATTAAAGGTCTAGAAAACATGACCTCTGAGGAAAGATTTAAAAAAATTGGTTTGTTTAGACTGGAGAAGAGAAGACAGAGGGGACATGGTAACACAGTTTTCAAGTACATAAAAGGTTGTTACAAGGAGGAGGGAGAAAAATTGTTCTTCTTAACCTCCGAGGATAGGACAAGAAGCAATGGTCTTAAAATTGCAGCAAGAGCGGTTTAGGTTGGACATTAGGAAGTTTTTCCTAACTGTCAGAGTGGTTAAGCACTGAAATAAATTGCCTAGAGAGGTGGTGGAATCTCCATCATTGGGGATTTTTAAGAGCAGGTTGGACAAACACCTGTCAGGGATGGTCTAGATAGTACTTAGTCCTGCCATGAGTGCAGGGAACTGGACTAGATGACCTCTCGAGGTCCCTTCCAGTTCTGTGATTCTATGATTCACTCAAGAATCCCTATACATTGTGCCAATCACTGTAGTCTCAACTTCCATTACCCCTTTTATTCCATTTAGCGTTCTTCCAAAAAGGCAGCAAGGTTAGCATTATTTTGTGTTGTAGCCAACATCCACAAGAGCCTGTGATGAAACCATACTAGTTTTCCAAACGTCAACTAAACCACAATTTACAACCAGTAAACCTATAAATAGGTAAGAAATGCATTAGTGTGCCATCTATAAGCCAGTGTGCTACATGTTCTTGGTTCTTGAACAATAGCCTAACAATTATATTTTTCATTGCTATTTACTTCAGGAAAAGTTGAGACCGTGCTATTCATCTTGGATATGTTGTACATAACAGATATTGTTTTACCAGGCCTTCAAGAAGTAGGTGAATTAGAGTGGAATCAGGAGAGAGATTTATTATAGGCTATTTCAGTAAGAAGGGGTTATAATTTATTAATTTAAGATTTGTTATTCTTAAGTGTACATGTGCCCAGAGTGCTGGATGCAAGAGCATTAAAAAACATGCATTTTAAATGTGAAACGTCTAAGAAAAAAAAATCTCTATATAAAATCTGAATGTCTATTATCAATTAGTAAACTAAAGATACAAGTACAGAACACCCATTTTACAATTGAAGACTATAAAATGGGAAGGAAGTAGAGAACAAGCAACATGTAATAAAAATTGAGTTAAAAACTGATTTAAATAAGATTGTTTTGAACTTCTTTAAATCCTGACTTTATATCTCTGCACTAGCAGGACAGAATCTCACTTCCTGGTGAGGGAGGCTTTTCAGGGAAAAATCCCCTTGTAGGAGGGTTTCCTTCCAGTTTCATTTTGCTACCAGTCTATTTACAACTATTGTTAATTGGATGATGACTGTAAGCAACTGATACATTTACTACTTAACACAAAGTCAGTCACTATTTTTGTCTCTTCTCTATTCCTCTGGACCACAGGCATCTTTTCCCTTGCATCTTCCCTCCTCCTCTCTACACTTCCCCCATTTCAACCTTTCAATTTTTCCCATCACTGTCTGCTTCCGGCTCAAACACATTAAGATTTCCAACACCAGGCAGCACAGTCTCATGCTACCTAGTCCCCTGTTCACGTCCCTCCAACTCCACTGGCTCCATCATACCTCCTTCCAGATTCCTCCCCCTCTACATTTCCCCTAACAACCCATACTTGAAGCCGTAGTCTTGAAAAACCAATCTGTAAAAGCACAACCACAGAGAGCAGACAGGAGAAAGGGAAAATAAAAGATGGCACTTTAAGAGACATTCCTTGACAGAGCATTTCTCCAGCACACCCCAATAGATTAGTGAATGAAATCCCAGACTGTCTTTATTCTAGCCCAAATCTTCTCCTCCCTACCTGCACCCCCCCCCCCATCAACAGATATGTCACAAAGAAAAATAGTCAACTTTCAAAGTGGCCTTAAGCAGTATATAGTCCTTACATTTTCTAGTTCATTCTTGAATAATGATTCCTGGATAAACTTAACAGGCCAAACATTTTCCTCTTTTCCTTCTCACACCCTCTCAACATTCCATTGGCTCAGTTTAATAACCCTGTTTTACTGAGGTTTATGAACCCCTTCCCACATATAATAGAGAGCATCACAAAAGGTATTTATTTCTATTATGGATTTTATCTTCTCCACTAGCCCTCCACTCACATACCCTGAGCCATTTTGGAGATGAGTCAGAACACTTGAAATTTTGGAAGAGTGATCATGTAAGTTTTCAGAACAAGACCTCAAGTATTTAACCAAGCTTCTTTTGGGGAAAAACTATCCGATGATTTCTTGAAGTATATAAATTTTGATAAGATTTCTCTCTTCTTGGGTAGTTGGAGGATTGGAAATTGAGATAATGGCAAATCAGTTTCAAATTTAACTATGAAGCAGCTCCCTCTGTTTCATAATAAAGAAGAAAAGCAGGAATTATATGCAACTCAACAAATATGATGGAAATGCAAGTTGAAATACAGGGGAAAAAATTGTTAAGGACTCTACACTGATCAACCACCATTAAGAGACTTATAAATTTTCAATTTTTATCCATATTACATAACCAGAACAGTACAGACCATGTTTGAAGACAAGAATTTATAATGAATGAAATATTTCATTTCAAGAATCAAAGTAAAGCTGTGGAAGAGTGAAAGTCCCAAACCTTTTTGGTTAAATATGTCAACTCCATTTTATCAGATAAATTACTCTCTCCAGATAAGTCCATCAAGATCTCTTTTGGACAAAAGGTGAAAGCTCTTTTTAGGTCACCTCTAAAGAAGGTTGACATTTTCATGTGGGTGCTATTTTATTGTGATGCTATAAGCTAGCCCCTTCCATCTCTACTTAAATCACCACAGTCCACCACCTTTAAAGACCACTAAATCAAAACAAACTGAAACCATGCCAGCAGTTAATTCACACACCCTAAAACAAGATGAACATGTAACAGCAGAATACATGTTGTGATTATGCCGCAGTGGAATCTCCTCCGTGCATGACTGAAGGAGGCGTCATTGTGATGAAGTCCTGGTGCTATCCTAGAGCATCCTACCCCTCGGGCTCTTCAGTGGGGCTGGGACAGCGCGTTTACACAGGGTCAGAGCAGGGCTGATATTTCTCGCCGTCAGGAAGAAGCATTCAAGTACTCGATTGGTTTTGTAGGAGAACCCAAAGCAACCCCAGTAGGGAAACAGACTCACCGCCACCTCCTTCCCCCAGCCCAGGGGAGCTCCGGCGGGTCACTCGGGGGCCGCCTCGCAGCGGGTTCACGGCCTGAAACCGAGACAGTCGCTCCCAGCCCCACACGGGGCAAACCCCAACTCGCCGCAATAGCCACCGCCGCCCACGTTCCGGAGACGGCAGGGCGAGCAGACGCTGCTCCTCCAGCACTCGCAGGGAGGCGGATCTCCTGGCTCCGCAGAGCGAGCAGCCGGGAACCCCAGCGCTGGCCGAGGCGAGGGGACGATCCGGCCCGGCCCGGCCCCCGGGAGAGGCAGGCAAGGAGAAGCGAGAGGGGGCGGCTCGCGGCTGGAAGCCGGAAGGGAGCGCGTGTCCCTGTCACTCCAGCCCGGCCCGGCGCCCCCGGGCTCTCCCCTCGGGGGTCCCCGTAGCCTGCGGAGAGCGCTTAGGCCCGGCGGCAGGGTAGGTCCCCACCCCGGCTAGACCGGCTGAGCGGGGCTGGGGTCTCGCCCGCCCCTCACCTTGGAAGCGTTGGCCGGGGGGCCGGAGTGCGAACATCGGCTTCCAGTGCAGCCCGGCCCGCAGCCGCCGCCGCCTCGGAGCTCCTCGCCCGGCCTGTCCCGCTGCCTTGCCCCCAAGCTCGCCGCGCTTCTCCGGCCCCAGGCAACCGGGCCACGTCCCTCCGAGAGCCCGGCGCGCAGGCGCACACTCTCCGCCCAGGCCGCCGTCAGCGAGCCACCGGCGGCCGCGAGGACACTTCCCTCCCTGCGCAGCAGAGCGCCCCCGCGGGGCTCCGCGTCCCCCGATACAGAGCCGGGGGCGGCCGATGGCGGGAGCCGAGCCCCATGCCAGGGGCTGGGGTCAGTACCCCGTGCAGGAGAGGTCGGCTGGCTCTCCCCTGAAATGGAAAAGGGCCTGGCGCCCCCTAAGGTCAGGAAGATTGAGCCCTGGGGAGGACCAGGAGGACAAGGGGGCTGAGACTTATAGAATCATAGAATATCAGGGTTGGAAGAGACCTGAGGTGGTCATCTAGTCCAACCCCCTGCTCAAAGCAGGACCAATCCTCAACTAAATTATCCCAGCCAGGGATTTGTCAAGCTGGGCCTTAAAAACCTCTAAGGAAGGCAATTCCACCACCTTCCTAGGTAACCTATTCCAGTACTTGACAGCAGTGTCTGCAGGGCTCCCTTTGTGGAGTCCTTTCAGGGCAGCAGCCACTGCCCCAGGCCCATCTCCCACCCATGACCATCCTGTTGGATGGCAGAGGTTGGAAGAAGGGCACTGGCTCCAACTCAGTGGCCAAAAGGGAGGAGAATTTCACAAGAGTGTGGTTCATGTTGAATATTCCCTGATTTGCCCTGATTTCAATGCCAGTTCTCTGATTTTGTTAAGCAGTGGCTGTTCTAAGCTTAGTGAAACCAGCTATCATTTGGTTTAGACACAGTCTAGGAGCAGCCCTTGTTTGAATCCACCAGCCACCCATCCACTAACAGCATTTGAGTGGTTATTGCCATCACTGTACACCCCAAAAAGGCTGTTCCCTACCCCCTAGGTGGACCTCAAATAGTAGTTGATGCCTTTACCATTTCTAAAACTTCTACTGGAATCATGCCAGAAACCACAGCAATTGCAAAAGGTAGCTGCCACATTTCTCCTTATATAAAAGGACAGTATTATCCTGTTTGTCACACTTAGCATGTAGGCTCATTTGCCTAGTATATTTAATGCTATATATAACAATGCCTTATTTTAGGATAGTACCCAAAGGCCTCATTCAACATTGGAGCCTATTTGTATTTAGCATAACAAGCTCAGAGGCCCTTGGTTTTAAGCAGTGTACAAAAAACCAAGGGACAGTCTCTGTCCCAATTCTACTAGTGAAGGAGTCCCTTCAAATTGTCCCTTCAAATTCCTAGGCTAGGAAATAAAATGAAAGCTTTCTGTATTTGTAGCAACTTCTAATACGAAGCACCACATGAAGCACCGTAAGCATTAAGGATGACCCTAGTTGGTCTAAGTATGTTCGGAGTCGGACAGAATAGTTTGAAGAACAGCAGCTAAAGGAAATATGCAGTTTAGTTTTAACTACAAAAGGAGTGTATACATTAATCAAAGCCAGACCCTTAAAAAGGCAAAGGAATTGCTTTAAAAAAAAAAATGGTCCCCACTGTAAGATCATACTCTAGGTTGCTGCTATGACTTTCTATGCCACAAAGAATATCACAGCTGTGATTACAGCAAAGACAGAAGTAGAGGTATTGAATAAGAATAAAAGAGTAATTTATTGCACTAAGGATCCCCAGAAATGGACCAGGGCCCTGTAGTGCCAAGCCCTCTAGAAACACACACCAAAAAGATAGTTCCTGTTCCAAAGGGTTTACAGTGTAAGCAATAATTACATTACTCAAACAGGTTTCCCTCTAGATATGGGCAAGGCATTTCCATGAAGGATTTGTGCACTTCTTTGTTCCACACAACATAAAATGGATTTTAAAAGTGTTTTCCTTCAAACACAAACTGAAGGTTTGATGGTGGTAAGCTGCAAAGAGAAAAATTCAAATATAAACCCTTTCTAATTATAAGGCATTGCCTTCAGGAAGCATTTTTTTATTACAAAATGAAACATCTTTGTTTTTACCTGCTTGAAACCATGGCCCCTAGGGATAGTAGTCATCTTGGCAGTAAACATTTTAGATGGAGAGAAACTGAGAAAAGGGATTTGGCCTGAATTTATAGCTGACTCAGGGGGGTGTGGCAAGTGACTCCACCTAGATCTACCCATGCAACTCCCTTCTGTTCTATTCATAATGGGGATGTAGGTAATATTAAGACACTGTAGATGCAAAAAGGCTCTATCTGAAGAAAAGAAGGGAAGTTAAGTTATTTATGTCTTGTGTAATGTTGGTTGGGATATTTTTAACTATAGATATTTATATTAAAATGTAAGACCCTTGTAAGAATTCTTATTGGATAACAAGCATTTATTTAGACAGGCATACTATAAGAAAAGAAACAAGTACTTTGCTATGAATGGTTTCTCCTGGGAAAAGGAAAATAGGGTGGAATTTTGAACCCTCTAAAGTTCTAACCCAAACATGGTTAAACTATTTCTGGAATTAGCAAAACATAGAGGCGTAATGCTGCCTACTTGATTTAAGAAAATATTGTGATTTTGAGAGTCACTTATTTCTTTATTTTTCCTTTCATTAATTGAGTAATTGTTACAGCAAACACCAAGATAACTTCAGATTTAGATTATTTTGTTTTTATTTGTTTTGTGTATTGTGATTGATGTTTACAGATTGGCTTGGGAAGTTTGTTTTTAATGAAAGTGTGTGTTTGGAAAAAAATAAAAATAAAAAAATATATATATATATATATATATATATATATATATATATATATATATATATATTCAATTATCATTAAATATGCAGTAATAACTCCATAGTAAAGGATGAGTTGAGTTTTGCCCTTAAAGCAGGGATTCAGCCTCTCTGAGTGGAAAAATAAAGCCTACCTTCCCAAAAATTACAGCAATTACTCTGAGTGCAAGATGAATTTTCTCAGAATTAACAAATGAAGCTGTTTAATTAGTTTAGGAATTAAGAATTGGTCCTTAAAGAAATTTAGCACTCAGTGTTAGACCTTTTATGTGCCCCTAATGACTGCAATAAGTGTACAACACAGACTCTTCAAACTTACCAGATAGTTAAAACTCGCAGAACTCTTGTGTGTAAACTATTTTTGAATAATTTATTTTAGGATTAATGGTTATTTTCCCCACTGTTATTCATAACAAAAAGTATCTCTATTAGCAAAGGCTGAAAAATATAATGTAATCTATACAGCATTTTAGAAATAAATGGGGGAGAGGACTTCTACCTGCAGTTATTTGTATTGTTAATTTACCATCACCAAAGAACTCCTATGACCTGTCCAGTAGTTTAAGAAACACATTTGGATTAACTGACAGTTCTTCATGCCTGGAGAAGTAGGTACAAATCCTGTTTTGAAGACTGTTGTATAGTAATGTGCCTAAATGTATTTTTAGATACACAGGTACAGTTCCAATTTATGTCTATTAGCGCAGGAGCCATTCTGATAGATCAGGTGGAAATTAAGCACTCATTAAAGTTATTTTTATGTAAACAATACTTTTAAAAGTCTAAAATGACATTAAAATTATAATAGAAACCATTAAATGCCAAGACATTTTAAGGGTCTAATACTTTAAACAGCTCACCATGGACAGATCTCCGTATCCATGCGCAGCAGCTTGCAGAACTGGTGTTTATGTTGTTTTTGTCATTTATAACCCCAGCCAGATCTGGGCTTCATTGTTCCAGGAGTCTTAGAGCTCATAAGAGAGAGTCCCTTACAACAGAAGCTCCTAATCCTGCAATTACTTGGGTGCTTAACTTTACATGTAGTACTTGCATGCATGAAGTTAAGCATATGAATAACTGTTTAAAGGATCAGGGTCTTGATTAAGGCTGGAACTGCTTTATCTCCTTTTTTCATTGCATGTTATATCCTGGTGCAGTAATTTAAGGATACATGGATAATTAAAAACCTAAAATATTTACTATGCTTGTCTGTTGTAGTAGAGTAAACCTAAGGGGGTGGGTCAAAGTGGGAGGGGACAGCATTTTAAATCCATTTTTGCCTAAGGTCTCAATAAAAAAAACAAGTTTACATTTATGGCCTGTCAAGCTCAGAAGAATCTTTTTTTCAGCTAAACAAACTTCTGTACTTCCCTTCCAGCTTGCTCTGAATGTGAGGCTGCTGAGGTTCAACTACCTCAATAATCCATTAATCTCATTGTCACACACGGGAGTAAAACTCAACCTTAGCCTGACATACCAGTCTCACACAGAATAGGAAAATGAAGATCCCTTCCCATAACACCTTGATATGAAAATTATTGGGAATTTCCTGGGGAGCAAACCCTTCAGTCCTTTGTACATCTGTACTGGCCCTGGTGTTTGCTCCAGCTGAATGCTACTCTGTGGTCCAGAGTTGCAGCTGCCACACTCAGCTTGTCGACACAGAGCTGAATTAGGCCACTCATAGTATTGCTGGCTGTTTGAACTTCCAGTCTGTATGTGCTAGTGCACATAGTTCAATCAGACCTTCGACAAGATCCCATTATTGTTAAGTCTTTTTGGAGAACTGCAACAGATGAAACCAACCTACTACATCTCCAGTTGGCTGATACCCGAGTCTCAGACTGGGAACGACACCTTGGGCCAGCTCAAAGGTCTAAGTACTCGTCTTCAGGGAAGGAATCCGCCTGCAATGGTCCAGGATTTAATGCTATGGCTGATCTCTCAACACCCCCTTGCTATGGCAGTTCATGTACTCTTGGACAAGAGGGCTACTGGCCCTTTCCCATGCACGGATGATTAGCACTGCCAGGAAGCTGAAATTTATGTCCTTGCAGAGTGGAAACATTGCTGGAAAAGAGGCTAATGCACCAAGTAAATTCAGGAGTCTGGAGCAACGTCAGAGTCAATAACTCATGTGGTGGAACTAGTGCTCCAACATCTGGAGGGCAGTCTACAATGCCTAGCCTCCCTTGATACACAGGTCATCCATGCTTACCGAAACTGAACATCGAGATCTGATGTCTGCATATATATGAGAGAGAGAGTCATGCCGAACTGTACTAAATTGAGTGTTATTCATAAAACTGACCAGGGCTGCCCAGAGGGGGGGGCAAGTGGGGCAATTTGCCCCAGGTCCCATAGGGACCCCCATGAGAATATAGTATTCTATAGTATTGCAACTTTTTTTTATGAAAGAGGCCCCTGAAATTGCTTTGCCCCAGGCCCCCTGAATCCTCTGGGCAGCCCTGAAACTGACACTAGAGACTAGGTTGAAACTCCCAAATTAAGGGCCCCATTCTGGTCTGAGGTATACAGGTGAAAGTCTCACTGAAGTCATTGACTAGGATAGAAGTCAACCTTATTTACTAGGATGCAATCTAAAACTGCTAATCTTCTTACCTGTGGACTGATTCCACTGTGAGCATAATCTGTTTACAGAGGACACACTTTTGTATTTTGATGAGGGAGCACCCAGAGGATTAGCCATTACAGGGATCTTATGGTCATACCCCGACCTGTCCCCTGCAGAAGCGTTGCCTCAGGTAGGATCCTCTCAAAGGCATCTAGGGCATATGCTAATGTACTTGTCCAATGCAAGAATCTTCAATCCCTTCCCTTCTGGGAACATGTGATTGTATGAACTTCAGGCTCCTGTATAAGGGGATGTAGGCAGTGGCAGAATTTTCATCAAACCACCGAAATCCCGGCCCTTTTGAAGCTGATAGCAAAACTCCCATTGACTTTGTTAGGGTCAGGATTTCACCTTCTGTCTTATGTGAACACTACTGCGAAATTACTGTTACATGTTTTCTTTTTATATAAAACAGGGTAGGTGAGAATTTAAAATGCTCTCTCATGTGCACAAGTAAATAGTGGAGAAGCTGCAGCCACCAGCTGCAGTGCATCAGCACAGACAGCTGGACTGCAACTCACTTGGCTTCAGCAACTCCTGTATCCCAACAGAGCTACTAAATTAAGAGGGCTCCCCTTTTCTCTAAGCACCTCCAGACCTCATAAGTTTTGCAACCTTCCTCGGGCCAGGGTGGATACTGCAGTCATTCTGGAACCCCCACCAGCTTCATCCTCCTACTTCCCAGCTTCATCTGCTTCCCCAAGTCCCATAATATGACCCTTACTCCCAGACCCAGCTTCGTCTCCTTGCTGACTTTATAACATCTGCATTGGATCTGTGGTTTCTGCAGACATATTAAGATATGCAACATGTCCTATAGACTTTAGAAGGTCCACTGTACAGTAAAACTGTAATGGAAGGAGGAATCTAGGTATGGAGCTGTGGGAACCAGTAGGAGCCAGGAACTATGAAGAGCTCCTAAGCTCCACAGGTTTTCTCACCCTCTTCCTCCCACTGACACACAGTTCTATGCAGAGTTCCAGCTCATCTTGTCCCAGTGTTCTGTAAAGATTAAGAGTTTCATGTAGTAGCTGGTTATAATTAATGGAGATATCCTATCTCCTAGAACTGGAAGGGACCTTGAAAGGTCATCGAGTCCAGCCCCCTGCCTTCACTAGCAGGACCAAGTACTGATTTTGCCCCAAATCGCCCCCTCAAGGATTGAGCTCACAATGCTGGGTTTAGTGGGCCAATGCTCGAACCACTGAGCTATCTCTCCTCCCCTCACTCCCTTATCTTCTAGTGCATATGAGAAACATTGTTTACATTAAAAACCTAAGGAAATTCCTTGGCCAAAAAAAAATCAGTTAAAGTGGAGAATATCAGTAATCTAAAGTTTAAAAAAAAAAAAAAAAAATTTGAAATTTTAAAAAAAAAAAAAAAAAAAAAAGCAGAGTAAAAATTAAACTTAAAAGAAACCCAAACATGGGCATGCCCAGGCACCTTAAATCTGCCCCCAGGGAGACATAGTCAGTAAAACCAGACATTCTGAGACTATGTTATCCATTCATGACAGAGGTTCAGATACACCCTCAGTGATTACAAAAACTAAAATTCCTTACTCTCAATTGTACAGTGGTTGCATCAACCTTGACTTTCTTGTTGCCCAGCCAGACTTAGGCCACAGAAAGAGCTGTATTTTACAATTTCCTGATTATACAAATATCTAGGGCCCTACCAAATTCACAGTCATAGGATTTAAAAAGTCACAGATTTCATGATTTCAGTTACACTGCTACCTCAATATAACGCTGTCCTCGGGAGCCAAAAAATCTTACCGCATTATAGGTGAAACAGCTGTGAAAGTAGAATGAATTATATTGTAAAAATAGAATGGATTAAAGAAATGCTGTATGTACCGTTAAGCAGAAATAAGGAATGTTAAAATACAGGTGTCAGGAAAAGAAACATTAAGGCATAAACAATGAGTCCACTTATGCTAATGGTGGAACATTAACCAAAAATCTGTAAAAGTTAGTAAGGAAATTGAATATGTATGTCTAGCCTCAGGTAAACTTGTCAGTTCTGCTTTCTTTGTCCTCTTGTTAAGTTCGCACCCTTTTTATCTGTATAAAATAAGGTAGTGTAGATCTTGCATGGTGCTCACATTATCTGAGTGTATTAGCAGAGCGCTGTGCTAATAAACAGAGTGGTCTAACAAATTGTGAGTCCTGAATCTAACTTCGACAATTTGGAGGTTCCACCGAGATGGCAACTGTCTTCACTGGGGCCGTGTGATTCCTGACCATTTTTGTAGGACGACCGTGGCAGCCGGCACCTGGGCATTTGGCCCGAGCGGTCCTCCTCCTGAACGGAAGGGCGCACGACCACAGTGAAGTCTACGCCATCGAACCTGTTGGTTCCCACTCTGTTCTGGTAGGGATCCCGGGATCTGACATCAGGAATCTGGTCAGGTAATTATTTCTGTGTTTTGTCTGGACTGAGGACTATCCTGTCTCTGTGTCTATCCGTCCTCCTGTGGAGTGTTTGAGTCTGGGTGCCGTCTCCGTCCGGGGATCGGCTGACCAAGGGGTTCCTGTCCCCGCGGTCTGAGTGAGTGAAATCTGCACAATTGCAGCCGCACCGCACCTTGGGTAAAACCCTTGGTGTGAAAGCAAGGGAGATTGAGGCAATAGCCTGTGGGCTCCTTTTGTGTGTTGCACCGGGCATTGCTCTGACGAACCCAAATTTCCTTCTTGTGTGATTGGTATGTTTAAAGTCCTCCTGTATGGGTAACCAGACGTCTAAGTCGGGACAGTTCCCTAAAGGAACGCTAGCTCATTTTATGTATTTTAGGAAGGATCCGGACTCCTGTAAATTTCTGGAAAAATGGTCTAGGTTAACTCAGAGAGATCCCAAAACTTAGTGGCCACTGTTAGGATCTTGGGACAAAGACCGAGCGGACGTCTTAAAAGACAAAATCGGCCAACCTAAAACTAAATTGGCCAGAGGAGAGGTTGATTGTTTCATGCAGTGGTGGGAAGAGGCAAATTGTAGGTGAACAGAATCGAAACTCGCCTCTCTCAAAGATTCAAATGATAAGTTAAAAGCTTTATTGGAAGCCTCCTTTCCCACCACCAGACTGAGCGCTCCCCTTTACCCCGTTCTCCGAGCAGACTCAGATCGATCCCAACCCCCTTCATACTCCCATCTCATTGTGAAAAAGGACGAAGAAAAGCCCTTGTTAAATTCTGGGGACGACGATGAGGAAGACGCATTAATTGGCTTGGCAGCCTTGCATCGGATCAATAGACGATCACCAGCCTCCTCAGTTTAGGAGCAATTCTCAGAGGTCACCAGTTCAAACCAGTCCGGACCGTCCAATGCCACCCAGGCCCATTCCTCCGGTACCGCTCAGGCCTGTAAAGAAAAATCCCTTGTTCCCCCGAAACCCTCCAGTCTGCCTCACTCCTCTGCTTTTTCTTATACATGCAAAGATAGCCTGAATAAGGATTGGGCCCGTTGCTTGTGCTCTAGTTCTAAAACTGTCCAAGCTCCCCTCTGAATCCTGCATACTAGGGGCCAAGAAGGGGGTCCCACTTGGACCTATAAACCCTGGACTCGCACAGAGCTCCTTTCAATTGTAAAAGGCTTTCCAAAGCCCCTGGAAAATCCTACCAAATTCTGAGAGGGATTTTTGTTAGTATGCAACACCGATGAACCCTCTGAGGCAGACCTCCTGCAGCTGTGTAAGCTACTTGTAACCCCTAGCGAACATGAAAAATGGCTCACAGCAGCAAATTGGCCCATCAGTGAGCGCCACTCTAATTTGCCAGACACCGGTCCCGACGCTGAATACCGGAAAAAGTGTAAGGACTGAGCTAAAAATCTACCTGAAGCCATCCCGTGAGTATGGACTCCTAAAACCAACTGGATGGCCATACACTGCTGTAAACAGCAACAGGGAGAAAACCCGGATGACTATCGCACCCGGCTGACTGATGTTTTTCTGCAATATTCTGGTATACAGCAACCGGATGAAAATGGACAGGGCGCCCTGGGTCATGCGTTTGTTAATGGCCTCCTACCTGCTATTGGCAGTATGCTAAAGCGAATAAGTGTTGGGTGGGAGACCAAAACCATGGACAAATTGCAAACAGTGGCAGAGCACTGTCAACGCACTCTGAAAGGAAAGGCGGAATAGTCTTCTCAAAAATTAATGGCCCTGCAAATACAACATTATTCAGGGCAGGGCAAACAGTACTGGGGACGGGGAAGATTCCAGGGACAGGGACATGGTCGCGGGAGGAGTCGTGGAACTGGATTTTCAGGTTTTGGGGATGTTTGTGATTACTGTAAGCAGCCCAGACATTGGAAGAACGAGTGTCCAAACCGGCCTGATAGCTCTGTAAATAACCAGTTAGACCCCCTGTCGGCACAGTCGGACAATCCCCAGCCTTACTTTGTCCCACAACAATGACGGGACGCCGGGGGACCTCAGGAAATTTTAGCTCCTTTACTACGTCTCACTCCCATGGGTGAGTGTGTTTTGACTATTAATGATCTTTCTCTCCCTTTCCTTGTTGCTACGGGAGCTTCGCTCTCTGCAGTTCGTACTACCAATCTGCCTGCGGTTCCCCACTCCGGAAAAAACGTGTCCGCTGTGGGTATTACGGGAGTCCCAACCCCTTATCCCCTTTCAAAACCTCTACTGGTCCAAGTTGGTCCCCTTTCCGCGGATCATGCATTCCTTCTCTCTGATTCCACTCCGGTAAACCTTTTGGGTTGGGATCTGTTATGTAAACTTGGCTGTACCATCTATTGTTCCCCGGATGGTGTCTACTTACAAATCCCCCAGTCCTCTGAGTGATTCTGTGGCCTCCTTGCTGTCTGAAACTCCCCTTTCCACTCCAGTTCCCTGTTACCCATTGATCCTGTCCCTTGAACACCTAATTTCACAGGTCCCATCCTTTCTGTGGCCAACCCACCCATCTGAAGTGGGCCGCTTAAATACTGACCCCGTCTGCATTACTGTTGACTCCTCTAAACCCCTGCCTCACCTGTCTCAATACCCTTTAAACACCGAAGCAGCAGCTGGCATTGCTCCAGTCATGACCGCCCTGCAGGAACAAGGCATTATTGTCCCCTGCTCCAGCCCCTGTAACACCCCTATCCTCCCAGTCCGAAAAGCTGATGGTAAATCGTGGCGGTTTGTTCAGGGTCTTCGAGCCATTAACTGCATTGTTATACCCGCCTTTCCTGTTGTCCCTAACCCAGCAATGATTCTGGCTTCTATCCCACCAGGTGCACCTCATTTTACTGTTGTTGATTTGTGCTCTGCTTTCTTTTCTATCCCGGTTCACCCTGACTCCAAGTATCTTTTTGCCTTTTCTTACAAGGGGCAGCAGTACACATGGACTACGCTCCCTCAGGGGTATAGTGAAAGCCCATCTTACTTTTCCCAAGCATTAGCCCGAGACTTTGCTGACCTTGTTTTTCTGTCCTGGTCCACACTAGTCCAATATGTAAATCAGGGGTCGGCAATGTTCGGCACGCAGCTCACCAGGGTAAGCACCCTAGCGGGCCGGGCCAGTTTATTTACCTGCTGACGTGGCAGGTTTGGCCGATCGTGGCCCTCACTGGCTGTGGTTCGCCGTCCCGGGGCAGTGGGAAGCCACAGCCAGCACATCCCTCAGCCCGCGCTGCTTCCCGCCGCCCCCATTGGCCCGGGACGGCGAACCGCGGCAAGTGGGGGCCGCGATCGGCCGAACCTGCTGCGTCAGCAGGTAAATAAACTGGCCCGGCCCGCCAGGGTGCTTACCCTGGCAAGCTGCGTGCCAAACGTTGCCAACCCCGATGTAGATGATCTACTCCTCTGTTCCCCTTCGTTGTCTGCCTCAGAAACTAATTCTTTAGTGCTCCTTACTACCCTAGCAAAGAAGGGTCACAAGGCTTCTCGCTCTAAGCCACAGCTCTGTCAAGCCTCTGTCACATATTTTGGCTTTCTCCTCTCCTCGGGTTCCCATGCACTTTCTCCCGCCTGCGTCCAAGCTATCCTCAGTTTTCCCCGACCCGCTCCCCATGCCAGGTCCTAAAGTTTTTGGGCATGGCTGAATTTTGCAGGCAGTGGATTCCCCAACGTGCCTCCCTTGCAAAACCTCTCCAGGAACTCACTCGAGTCTCTGTGCCTGACCCCATGCCGTGGCCCCCTGAGGCCGACTCTGCCTTTGTTTCCCTCAAACAGGGTTTGGCTTCTGCCCCCACCTTATGGCTGCCTAACTATTCTAAGCCTTTTACCCTTTTCTGCCACGAACAATCTGGGTGTGCACTGGGAGTCCTCACTCAGATGCACGGAGACAAAAACCACCCAGTGGCTTATTTCTCTGCCACTTTGGACCCTGTTGCCCAAGGCTTACCCCCATGCCTGCTTGCTGTGGCTGCCGCAGCGCGCCTAGTCAAAATGTCCGAATCCCTTGTCCTCCGCTCTCCTCTTACCCTCATGGTGCCTCACTCTGTGGAAACTCTCCTGCTACAACATAACACAGGCCACCTCTCCTCTGCCCACCTTACCAGGTATGAACTTTTACTGCTTTCGGCTTCGTATATCACCATAAAGCATTGTTCTCAGTTAAACCCTGCCACTCTCCTTTCTTTGTCTGATGACGGTGATCCCCACGACTACCTTGCAACTGTCTCTGCTGTTACCGTCCCGCGCTCTGACCTTTCTGATGTCCCTCTCCCTAACTCTGACCTTGTTTTGTTTACTGATGGTTCCTGTTTTTGAGACAACCAAGGTCGTCTCCTTGCAGGATACGCTGTAGTGTCACTCTCTGAAACTCTAGAAGCTGCACCTTTACCTTCTATAATCTCAGCGCAAGTTGCCGAATTAGTTACCCTCACCCGTGCCTGCTTTTTGGCGGAGGGACGCTCCGCCACCATTTACACTGACTCCTGCTATGTTTTTGGGGTTGTACATGACTTTGGCACCCTCTGGCAAGCTCAGAGTTTCCTTACCTCCGCCGGTACCCCATCAAAAATGGCCCCTACATCGCTGCTCTCCTGTATGCAGTTTTACTTCCGTCTGCCCTAGCTATTGTTAAGTGCCCTGGCCACTCGATGGCGGATACTGATGTTGCTAAGGGTAACGCATTTGCTGACACCTCTGCTAAACATGCTGCTGCCATGGAACCTTCCCCAGATGCATTTCTAGGTTCCCTTTCTGTTTCTATACCACGCCGTTCCTCACTAACCTCACCCTGCTCCAAGGCTCTGCCCCAGAAGCTGAAAAAGACTCCTGGGTTGCCCAGGGTTGCTCTCTACATCCTGATTCCCTTTGGCGTTCATCTACTGGCACCTTTGTGGCCCCCCTTTTCACTCTACCCATCGCTGGCCGCCCTGCTACACGATGTTTCGCATGTCGGAAAGGAGGGGATGGTCTCTGCTGTAACTAAGGCAGGATGGTGGGACCCCCATTTCAGCTCTTTTGCAGCCTGCCACTGTGCCGCCTGTACCACTTACCAAAGCCACAATATTGGTAAATCTGTAAAAGTGTCTCAGGGGTTACGGGGCCTGCCCCAAGCACCATCCTTGCATTGGCAACTTGATTTTGTACAAATGCCTAAGTGTCAACAATATGAATTTATTTTGGTTATGGTATGTTTATTTTCTGGTTGGATCGAAGCCTTTCCTTGTCGCAAGGCTGACTCACTGTCTGTTGCCAAATGTTTGTTAAATCATATTATGCTTGCCAAGGGAATTCCTGCCACTCTGTCCAGTGATCGGGGTACACATTTTACCAGACAACTTGTTCAACACCCGGATTGTGTATTACATATCACACACCTGTTGCACTGTCCCTATCACCCACAGAGCGCAGGTGCAGTTGAAAGATGAAATGGTGTACTTAAGAATAAGCTTGCTAAAATTTGTGACTCTACAAGGTTAAGCTGGCCAGCGGCTTTACCGCTGGCCCTTATGGAAATGCGATCCACTCCGTCCCAAAGGCATAAATTGAGTCCCTTTGAAATTGTTATGGGACATCCTATGCGAGCTATGACTACCATGACTCCAATCCCAGACTTGTACTTGACTCACAGTATGCTCCTTCAATATTGCAAGGGATTAATGCAAGCCGTAAGTCACTTCCACTCACAGGTTCGAGCTGCCTGGCCAACGGAACCCACCTCTGACGCTTGCCACGACCTCAAGCCAGGTGATTGGGGCTACATACGGCACCATCATTGAAAACATGCCTTGAGGACCCTTCCACTGGGGCTCCATCAGGTACTGTTTACTACCCAGATGGCTGTTAAACTATCTGGCATCGCAGCGTGGATACATGCTTCACAATGTAAGAAGGCACCATCCCCAGGGAACCAAGCATCACCTCAGAACCACGCAGAGTCAATTTTGACTCCAGAAGAAGACATAGAGGAACAGGTTGCAATGCCTTACAATCTACGCTCTCGTAAGGGTTGCCAGAAGCAGACGACGACCTAAAGCAAGGCCCAAAAAGAAGCAGTAGCGAGCCTAGCACCTGCTGCCTGGTGGACGTAAAACCATGACTGCGGTTCCCTCAGTTGAGGTTGTCAGAACCAGAAGGGCCTTGCCTCCAACATGCGCCTCTGGTGGCACCTGTTCCTCGGCTGCTGGTGTCTTAAGGTCTCGGGAGTCCACAATGACAATTCTTTTATCCAGCAGCAAGTGTGGATAGCTCAGACCCTTAATATTTCTAAATGCTGGGTCTGCAGCCACATCCCAGCCCACTCTCAAGCTGGTGTTCCTGTCCTGGCAATCCCACTCAATTCCCTAGACCTCACTGGAGGACCTCGTCCATTTAACAAAACATGTAATAGCAATGACACTTGGGAAGCAGTGGGAATAAATGTATCTAAATGGATAAGTGGGTGGAGGGAAAAGGTCATTGGTGTTGGGAGTGTAATGGGACAGGGCTGGATCTGGGAAAAAGCCATTGCCTTCAGCATATTGTGGCCAATGGTATATGGGATTATTCAAACAAAACTAAAGAGTGGCTGGCCAAGTATGGGGATATTAATTTTTTCTCGACCTGGGATCAAACAGAAAAATCAATCTCATGTTCCCCATATAGTAACCTTAGTGAAAACAATACAGTCTTTCAATGCTATGCAAATAACACCACTCCTCGTAAGGAGAATTACCCTGTGCCCTTTGGAGGATATTACTCCTCCTTTGCAGGCACCTATGTGACAAATGGGTGCAACGACCCTTCCCGGCCTTAATAGAGTTTGTGGGACCAAAACTTATACTGCATTACCTGCTAACTGATCAGGTATCTGTTATCCTGCCCGAATCTTCCACAATTCCGAGTGCTAGGGTCCTTCCCACGAGAACGCCTCCATAATTTCAGGCAAAGAAGAAGGGACTTACCAGATGCCCAATGGTATGTAAATAACATAAGCCCCTTGACCTGGGAAGAGGCCATTGGCGGTTCCCTTATCCCACTTGGGGGAGTAAAACACCATGCAAAAAGGCTCCTGAGGTTACAAGCAGTAGTTGAAATAATGGCAAATGAAACCGGCGAGAATTTAAGAGCCCTGGCCAAAGAAACGGGCGATTCGACAGATGGCCCTCCAAAACCGTCAGGCATTGGACATAGTGCTGGCAGCCAAAGGAGGGACCTGTGGTCTCATTGGAAAAGAATGTTTTGTGTTTATACCTGACGACACCAATGAGGTAATAGATCGGGCTAGCCACTTAGAACGTATCGCATATCTTCCCCATGAAGAGCCGAGTTCTTTATGGAAGTGGCTAAGTAACCTGTTCAATTTCTCTGGCATAGGAAACTGGTTGTTTCAGGGAGCCCTGACTATCCTGTTTGGAATCCTAATGATTTTTGTATGTTTTCAATTAATCTCCTGTTGTATCCAGAATTGTGTAAGTATGCCACCCAGGTGACTGCCCCAAAACAGAGTGCTAATATGATGATTTTGAATATTGCTGATGAACAAAGAGATAAAGAACGGTTAATATGTGGAACCCAGTAATTGTTGGTCATTGCGTAGCCTGACCAAAAGGAGGGATTGTGAAAGTAGAATGAATTATATTGTAAAAATAGAATGGATTAAAGAAATGCTGTATGTACCTTTAAGCAGAAATAAGGAAAGTTGAAATACAGGTGTCAGGAAAAGAAACATTAAGGCATAAACAATGAGTCCACTTATGCTAATGGTGGAAAATTAACCGGAGATCTGTAAAAGTTAGTAAGGAAATTGAATATGTATGTCTAGCCTCAGGTAAACTTGTCAGTTCTGCTTTCTTTGTCCTCTTGTTAAGTTCGCACTCTTTTTATCTGTATAAAATAAGGTAGTGTGGGTCTTGCATGGTGCTAACATTATCTGAGTGTATTAGCAGAGCGCTGTGCTAATAAACAGAATGGTCTAACAAATTGTGAGTCCTGAATCTAACTTTGACACCGTGTTATATCAAACTTGCTTTAATCCACCAGAGTACACAGCCCCCCTCCCCCCCCAGAGCACAAAACAAGTATATATAACCCAAATACAATAAAGCAAGACATAAATGTATGAGATTTTACAATTAACTCAGAAAAATAATAAGAACAACCATAAAAATGAATTTTTCTTTAAAATCAGAGAAAACTGGAAAGGAAAGTACAGATGTTTCTCCTGAATGATTCTCCTGAGCTTCACAGGCCACAAATGTAACCTACATTTTTTGTTGTCTTTCTCTTCATGAAAAACGTAGAAGATTCCAAACTGAGCATTACAACACTCCCAACTAGTCAAAGGCCTAATCCAAGGTCCCTTAAAATTAATGGAAAGATTCCCACCGACTTCAGTGGGTTCTGGATCAGGCAGTAAGAGGTAAACTGCTAGCAACAAACTCGGGACACTTATTTTTTCTATGAAAATCATGTTTATGGGACATGGAATCCTGGGCAGCCTTCCTAAGATCTGCCCCCTTTGCCCTTACTACCTCCCATGCAGAAAAAACATATTGGCTTTGCCTTCAACAGCCATGCAGGCAGGGCCAAGATTTGTCGATGAATTAGAATGATCCAACAGTTATTTTAGAAAAGTGATGGATTATCGGGGAGGTAATGGTACCAGAAGATTAGAGATAAGCAGAGGTACTACCTACAGATCTTCAAAAAAAGGAAAGAAGAAAGATCCTGGAAATTGTCCCCATGTATGTCTAAGCTTTGTCCCTAACAAAATAATGAAACTAAGGCCCCAGTCCTGCAAACACGTACACACTTGAATTTATTGGAACTGCTCATGTACTTACAAGTGAGGCATGTGTGTAAATGTTTGCAGGATTGGGACGTAAGAGGGAAAAACAGTAAAAGCCTGATCCTGAAATGTGATGAGTAGTATCAAGTTCCATGGACTCCACTGAGAAAGGTAGGCACTCAGCACCTCACAAGATCATGCTCTGAGAATCTAAAAGGTCATTGGAATGATAAACAATCAGCAGGATGGATTTATAAAAAATAAAATCTTTCTAAAGTTGATTTTCCTAATAGTGTAAAATTAGTGGATTTTTGTGAGCAATTTGATAATCTTATTCTCATAATACAACACTGACACAGACTGAAAAACGAAAGGAAAGACTATAAACAAAAGATCAAGAAAAACAGTAATATATGCTGTTGTGGAGGTATTTGAGGAGAAACCATAGGGAACTGTGTTAGGTCCTTCATATTTAATAATATTTAGCCCTTTTATAGTACTTTTTGTCATTAGATCTGAAAGCACTTTACAAAAGAAATAACTATCTTTTTCCCCATTTTACAGATGCGGAAACTGAGGAACCCAGTGGTGCAGTTACTTGCCCAAGAACACGCAGCAAGCCAGTGGCAGAGCCAGGAAGAGAAGACAATACACTTGAGTCTCATTCCAGGGCCCTATCCACTGTATCATATCCTAAGATTTAAAATCTGCATTAATGTTCTTGAAGACGGAATAAACAGTACATGAACTACATTCACAGAGGCTCCTTGTGACAGAGTGCTGGTTACGAAACCCTGGGCCAGACCTCTGTCACACCAGCTCCAATCAGGAAAGGGGAATTGGAGCTGGCTGAGTAAGCCGAAGCCTAAGTGGCAAATGGGGAACAGCTGCCGACCTCCTCAGCCAGGGGCTACATAAAGGCTGTCAGGAAGGAAGCCGGGGGGAGCAAATGGAAGAGCCTGGAAGTCAGAGGCAATGGCTACAAGCCTGATGCTGTCTGTAGCTACAAGGTGGTGGGAACTTGTGTTGTAAATAAAGAGCGTGGGTGATTGCACCAAAGTAGAGGTCTCTGGCTGGTTTTTGGGTGCAGAAGTAGCAGAAGATAGAGGGGGCCCACTTGTGCCTGTTACACTCCCACATTAGGGACAGTTGCAAACACTGGCAAGAGACCTAGAGAGTTTAGCAATATTGGTGATTAATTCTTAGTATAAATCTTTCAGAGGAAATACATAGTACAGTATGCATACCAAAGAGGAGGGACATAATCAAGCATTCTCATCCACCACTTTCAATTGAATTATTTTCATCTTCTCTCAACTGTCCTAATTTATAGGGGGACTACATGTTCCACTATAGTTAAGGCTGAGGAACCCTTTCTGTTCAAAGGACAACTCTTCTAAATACTCTAAAGTCTGCATGATTACTTGGATTGCCCTGAAATTTGGTGTTCCTCATGGAGGAGCAAGTTAGGTTTAGTGATTCAAATTTGGAATCATTTGACGGAGAAGTTCCCAAGATATAGCTCCTCAAAAACCCCCACTTATGGGTTTATGCTTGATAGATTCTATCAATATATATGCAGAGTTGTTGTACCCATGTTGGTCTCAAGATATTAAAGAGACAAACTGGGTGAGGTTATATCTTTTGTTGGACCAACTTCTGTGGGTGAGAGAGACAAGCTTTCGAGTTTACACAGAGTTCACACACAATTTAAACAGACCTGAAGAAGAGCTCTGTGTAAGCTCGAAAGCTTGTCTCTCTCACCAACAGAAGTTTGGTCCAATAAGTGATTCTATCAATGTTTTTTATGCACACCAGGGGATCAAACCAGAGCTTGGTTGAGCCCCAAAGGGTCTCCATCAGTTGACATTTACCCCACAATATTGAATGTTACTCAACCAAGAGTTAAGATGTACACATGGGCTCAAGCCTAATACTCACATGCCAAATGGATTACGTGGAGCATGTGTTGACAGTTTACCCAAGAGAGTTAGTAGCCTGCCAATTTTTACATTACCTGTGTGACTCAAGGGGAGTTGTTGTGGCTACTGAATGTGTGTAACGCCCAGACATTGTAAATTCTGCCACCCTTGGCCGAAATCTGAAAGTGAAATGTAGGTGTGTTACTACCCTCTATCAAAGAGGGTGGGGTGTTGTTTTGGGGAAATGTAATCTGAGGACAGCAGAACATTCAGAGGGCACTCAAACTATTTTAAAAAAGAAAATAAATTACTAATGCTTGCTGGGAGGGAAGGGGGGACAAGAGGGGCAGAGGAGTTGGGGAGAACATGGGCACAGCAGTTTGAGGCTGCAGCGAGAGGAGGGGGACCAGGAAGAGAGAGATAAATGGGGATGGGTGGTAGGGGTGAGAGGTTGGGGCCACAGGTCAGGGGAAGGGAGGACTGGGGAAGTGGGAGGGGACAGGTGGGACACTGGTGACATTGGCATTGGCATGGGTGGGACACTGGGGCATGGGTGATATGGGTGGCAGGGCAAATGGGGAAATTAGGAGTGGGGGATACCTGTCAGACCCACATTTTCCCCTGTTGTGTGTGTGCCAGGTTCTAGGGGAGCCCTACCCCTCTGGGGTGTCTAAGCCCCGCTCTCTGCCCACTATGAGCCAGCATCTTGGGAAGTCTGAGCCCCATTCCCTGCCCCCCATGTGATCTGACTTCTAGGGAAGCTCTGATCCTCTGGGTGAGGAGTGGAGAATATGCATGTTGGGAGCTGCACCAAGAACACCTTGCTGAGAGTGCGTCAGGAGCTGATAACAGGGATGCTTGATGCATATCACAGGCTCTCAAACTTTGGCAGTGGGGAGGAGGAATGAGAACACCCACTGAGAGGAATAGAGCAGTTCACCTGGCTCAGAGCTATTGTTTCAGGCTGTATTCATCTCTTTAGGGTATTCTGAGACTATGACATTGAGATGAATTGGCTACCTCACATATCTCTGAGCCTCTTATGCAGCAGATGGATGTATAAAGCCCCTTCCTTCCATCCTCTCTCTAGCCTACCTAAAAAATCCCCATTTCAGGATTATTGTTTGGGGATTTGGCTATAACAAAGCAGTTGCTGATGACTAATTTCTTACTTACAGTATTATATCAGCACATCAGCTCTGCTATGATTAACATTGGCAAACCCTTCATGTTTAAAAAATGATATTTCTGACTTTCACTTACCGAGTGCTCTAAAATCTTCATGCTTAGTCAAATTGAGTTGAAATTTGGTGTGCTTCCTGGGCAGCGGGTAGGGTTAGTGCTCCAAATTTGAGGTCAGTTGAGCCAGAGGCTGCTCTAGCTATAGGCAATATAGGCAGCTGCCTAGGGTGACAGATTTGGCCCAGTTGCCCTTCTGTCATGGTGCAGGGGCATCCAGGCCAAATCTGAGTGATGTTGTGACCCCATGTGCCAGTTCGCAACACCATTCCCCTAAATTTGGTCCAGTTGCCCCTCCATCATGATGGAGGGATGGCTGGGCCAAATTTGAATGGGATGGGATGCCACACTGAAGGGTTGTCAAGGATGGCAGATTGCCTTGAGCAGCTTCTGATTTGAGCAAGGGATTCCCCTGAAAAAACACACCAGCATTTCATAAAGTCAGCACATTCTACCAACATTTTTTGCATACTCTTGGAGCTCAAATCATGACTTTGTTCATCCCTCACTCAGCTACCACTAACATTTAACCTAGCTGGCGCATGGCACCCACCCTTTGGCAAAGCAATATTGAACTTGTTATTACACAAAGAGTTAAGTTCTCTAGATTAGCCTATGAGACTCAGGAGTCCTGGGTTCTATTTCTGTCTCTGCCACTGGCCTGCTGGGTGACTATGGGGGAATCCCTTCCCTCTTGGTGCCTCTGTTTCCCCATGTGTAAAATGGGGGTGATGACACTGACCTCCTTGGTAAAGTGCTTTGAGATCTACTGATGAAAAGTGATATATAATAGCTAGGTATTAGTATTGTTACCTAAAGTTTGTCTACACTTGAAATGCTACAGCAGCCACTGTAAAGCTTCCATGTAAAAACTACTTATGCTGATGGGAGAGTTTCTCCCATTGGCATAGATAATCCACCTCCCCAAGAGGTGGTAGCTAGGTCGATGGAAGAATTGTTCTGTCGACCTAGAGATGTCTACACCAAGAGTTAGGTTGGTTTTGCTATGTCACTCAGGGTGTGGATTTTTCACACCCCTGAGCAATGTAGCTATGCCACTGTAAGTTCACAGTGTAGCTTGGCTCTTAGTCACAGTAGTGTCTCAGCTGCAAACCTATACGATAACTCCTACTGCCTACATGACCACTGACTCCTACAACAAATATTTAACTTTCTGTTAAAAAATAGGAAACTGACACCAAAAACTTCATTAATATACATAACTAAGTAAAAGTTAAGGTATTTCAAACTTAAACTTCTGAAAACCCTGAAATATAAAGTTAAGGTACATGCAAACACAACCTTAATTCTGGCCCCTTTGAGCGATGAGCCAATACACCCATAATGCACGTTCGCAATCTTCCTTTGCAGATAGTGCACATCACTCAAGGAATAGGGTACATGACAACTGTAGCACAGAGTCCAATGCCTTCTCTTTCCTAAGACAAAACTTGTGTTTAAACGAGTTACCTAGCCCTGTTGTACATTCAATGAGCCCCACAAACAACCCCACCCTTAATACATTTTACAACCCCTTCACCTCTTTTTCAACCCACTCACTCTCACCCACAGTATTCAATCTAACACTATATTTTCACTTACCGAGCTTTAAACCCACAAACCATGTCCCATAACCCATATGCCCCCGCAGAGATGGAAATCCCCATGGCAAGAAGACCCCTGTGCTCCACCTTTGACACAACCTACAGAACTCAGCACTGAAATGAAGCATATCTCAAGGATGCACCTCTTCCACCTTGCGTGACCAGATAGCAAGTATGAAAAATGGGACCGGGGGTGGAGGGAAATAGGCTCCTGTATAAGAAAAAGGCCCAAATACCGGGATTGTCCCTATAAAATCGGGACATCTGGTCACCCTACTTTCACCACACATACAGGGGGGCGGTGGGAAGGGAAGGGGATGGTCAGATCAACCAAGTGGGGCTGGGAGCCCACAGAATTCCTCAGATCCCAATCACAGCCCTGCCAAGATACTCCCAACTAATCCCTCCACCATTCAGTACAACTCCACCTAACACAGTGAACACAGAAGGAGTGCAGACAGATAATTGCCACTGGCTATTGCCTGCTCAAGAGTGGCAGACGTAAGGCTGCATTGGCATGTACCTTAACTCTGAATTTAAAATACCTCGACTCTTCATTTGTGGTTCTGGAAGGGGACAAGATACCACAAAGCAACCTTAACGCTGCGTTAAGGATGGTTTTGTCAGAGACTATTACTGTATGTAATCAAGCATTCCAATGGTTGCAAAGAAGATGCACAATTGTGAGGGAAGTATCAGAGGGGTAGCTGTGTTAGTCTGGATCTGTAAAAAGCAACAGAGAGTCCTGTGGCACCTTTAAGACTAACAGATGTATTGGAGCATAAGCTTTCATGGGTGAATGCCCACTTTGTCGGATGCATGTCAATTGTGAGGGAAGGGCGCCTTAGCTCTTAAGAAAAGAGCCACTGTTGGCAGAAAGTAAATTTCAAGGGGAAGACAGCTAATAACGTAGCTGAATTCGAAGTACCTTAATTCAAACTTACCGCGGGTCCAGACGCGGCAAGCAGGCTCCCCCGTCGATGCTGCGTACTCCTCTCGCCGAGCTGGAGTATCGACGGCGAGCACTTCCGGGATCGATCCCAGAAGATTGATTGCTTACCGCCGGACCCGGAGGTAAGTGTAGACCTACCCAAAGTTTAAGTGATCCAGGAGGAGGGGAGTGGGATTCCTGGGGAGGGCTGCATGGGGACATTCCAGGAGCAAGGGAGCTGGGGAATCCCGCTGGGTGGGAGAGGTCTGGGGAAGCTTGAGTTATGGCAGGGGTGGCCAACCTTTGGCTCCGGAGCCACATGTGGCTCTCAGAAGTTAATATGCGGCTCCTTGTATAGGCACTGACTCCAGGGCTGGAGCTACAGGTGCCTACTTTCCAATGTGCGGGGGGGGGGGGGTGCTCACTGCTCAACCGCTGGCTCTGTCACAAGCCCTGCCCCCACTCCACCCCTTCCCATCCCCTCCCCTCAGCCTGCAGTGCCTTCACTCCTCCCCCGTCTCCCCCAGAGCCTCCTGCTTGCCAGGAAACAGCAGATCGGGAGTGGGAGGCACTGATCAGCAGCAGGGTCTCCCAGAGGATTCAGGGGGCCTGGGGCATAAAAAAAGGTGCTACCCGCTGCGGCGTTTGTACTCACCGGGCGGCGCTCCAAGTCTTCGGCGGCACTTCAGGGGCGGGTCCTTCACTCGCTCCGGGTCGTCATTGGCACTGAAGGACCCACTGCCGAAGTGACGACGACGACCCGGAGCGCTGCCGGGTGAGTAAAGATTAAAAAGGCGCCTCTACCCAGGGAAGGGATTCTCGGCCAGGGATCGCGGGGCCCCTGCGGGGCCCAGGGCAAATTGCCCCACTTGCCTCCCCCCTGCTCTGGGCAGCCCTGATTGTGCTGGGAGTGGGGGGAGGGAAGCTGATGTGGGGCTGCTGACATATTACTGTGGCTCTTTGGCAATGTACATTGGTATAACGCCTGGGGAGTAGAGAGCCAGGGGATCCCTGTGTGTCCCCTTGGGTGCCTGGGGAAGATGGGAGCCTGGGGACCCCTGCATGAATTAACGAACAGATGGGGATGTGTGGGAGCCGAGAGGGGTTCGGTGGGGAACCCGGAGCTTTGCAGGAAACTCTACAGACACAAGCTAAGCCGGGCCATTGGCAGGTGAGGCGCGGCCACTCCCGGGAGCCAAAACCTTCCTCTGCACTCACGGCTCCGGCGTGCGATCTCTCTGCCTCCCAGGAGGGGGCACCAACTTCCGTTCGCGCCCCTGGTGTGCAGGGCGGCTCTCTCTCGCGGCGACGGCTCCCTCCGCCTCGTCGGCCAGGCTAGGTGCTGCGGCTGCGCACTGGGCACGGCCTTTTCCCCCAGTGCTACGGGCTGTGGACGTTGCGCTGAGCGGCCCCCGGCCTAAGCCGAGACGGGACAGAATCTGGCGCAATGGTCAGTACCGCGCCCCAGGGGCCCAGCAGGGGTAGGGGGGATACGGGCCGGTGCCCCCCGCCCGCTGCAGCCTCCAGCGCGGCCCCCGCCGGCCCGATGGACTCTGATTGGGGAGGCGCCCGGGCCCGGCTGCAGCAGCTTCCAGCGTGGCCTAATGGCCGCCCCCGCCGCCTGGGCCCGCTGCTGCCGGGACAGGGCCGGCGGCTCCCCGGGGACACTAGCCGCTGGCACGGGCCTTGCACAGCGCCTCAGCTGCCGGCTCCTCAGGCCCGTGCCAGCCCTCCTCAGAGCCGCGCCGGGCTGTAGGGAGCGGCGGGCTGGGTGTCTCCGCCATGTCTCCGAGTGCGGCCGGCGCTGGGCCCTGTCAGCGAGGCTCCGCATGGCAACTCTTGAGCCGCGCATGCATGGCCCCGGCCTGGCTCATGTATGGACAGGGCTGTGCTCGGCGCTGTCTAGCTGCGAGTGAGACGTGGGGGGGCAGGACACGAGGGTTCTGGGAGGAAGCACTTGCTTTTTCGGTCTCCCTGGGTTGTTGTGAAAATGCTCCATGTCCCCTCTAGCAACTGGCTGTTGGCTTCAAATTTGGCAGCGACAGTTTGATACCAATATTCTCTTCCCTCGACCTTCCCCTCGCTGCCACAGGTGGGCTTTGATGCGAATGTGCCAACTTAGTGTGGTCAGTGATAAGTAGTGGAGACTGGTTGGAAGTTTTCTTATGTTGACATTAAAGCTGGTAATTGTCCTTTTGACACTATTACCTTGCTCAAGAAAATAATTGATTACATAGTAATAAGTGATTAAATTCGTTTATTTGGATAACATAGTTTTAAGAAGCATCTAATTAATGAATATGTATTATACATCTAATGAGCCTCTGCAGTATTTCTCTACTTCACATAAATCCACATGAAATGAGACAATAAGATGTGCCTTAAGTTAGAATTTGAAGGTTCCTTTCCTCTCTTCCCTTGGAATAACTTCTGGTTTATAATGTGTTTAGGCTGAGAAAACACTGTATCTCCTATCTTTTCAACCCCTCCTCCCACAAACCCTTTTTAATTCACAATAGCCATCAGTAGACTTCTTGGTGCTGTGGTAATTGTGTCCAGTGGTAATTATGTTTTCTTTGTTCAAGGGGTTTGTGAAAGTTGTCAAGAATAAGGCCTACTTCAAGAGGTACCAAGTGAAATTCAGGAGAAGGAGAGGTACAGTTAATTTTTCCGTAGCTCAAAGTAAACTATACTGATGTATGTCCTTGCTGTTTGTTTCTCATGTCCATACTATTGTCTTTTCAGAGGGAAAGACTGATTATTATGCCCGTAAGCGTTTGGTGATTCAAGATAAAAACAAGTATAACACCCCTAAATATAGGATGATAGTACGCATTACCAACAGAGATATTATCTGCCAGGTAAGGATTTCTTTGCTTGGCTACTTGGCTATACCAAAGCACTGCCTTTTTTACCTTTATACTAAGGAGGGGAAAAAGCAACTCGGCGTTTTAAGGTCTGGTCTAACTACAGTTTTTGTTGTGGTATAGCAATGTCTATTAGGAGTGTGATTTTGATCATTATAGATAAAGCATTGCAGTTATATCATGGATGTAGGTATAAATGTGCTTATTCCCAGATGGGGAATAAGCGCTCATGGTACAAATACAGTTGAACTGATATAATTGCATCAGAGGCAGTTCAAACCCTCACTGCTGAAGCAGAAATGAAGCAGTTTTCTTAATCTTGAGTGCTAGTTTTCAGTTCAGAATGATGCACACTGTGAGCTATCTCCATCTTCCTTCTGCATAAAGAAGCAAGACTGACCATGAGGTCTTGTCAGCTAGATCCTGCTCCTGCACTGTTGTGGGGTCTCCTCTCACCCCCAAACGTTCTGTTGGCTCCAGAAGCAAATGTGCTTTTAACAGCTTGTCCATAAAATCCTGAATCATAGGATTTAGTTGGGGATTGGCCCTGCTTTGAGCAGGGGGTTGGACTAAATGGTTTCCTGAGGTCCCTTCCAACTCTAATATTCTGTGATTCTATAACACCTTTTGAATTGTGTGAATAGACTTTTCTTATCTGTGCAAATAGAACACTTTAAGCTTGGAAACTTCATATAGGTTGTTTTTATAGTCCTTAATGAGGACTATATCACAGTCCAAGTTTGAAGGAAACAGGACAACAGATAACTGCAATAAAAATGTAGAATATGTACAAATGCTGCACATGCCCCTTAGTCCTCTTCAAGTTTTTAAAAAACATTTTCCTTCCTCTTGCTGTCTGCAAGTACCACACAAATAGGGGAAATATCTGAATGCAGATGAATGGTGAAGTTAACTAGCTGTAATTTCTGTTAAATACACAAAGGTGAAACTAAGAAAATAACTGTTGTTATCTTAACCATTATAATGGTAGGTGTTTTTTTTTGGGGGGGGGGGGAGGTTCAGATAGAAGTGACTTTTTCTATTTGTCAGTTTAGCTCTGATGCAATAGAAAAAGCAGTATTGAGGCTGCATTATCACAGAGTTGTACTTCAACTCTTTACATTTTTTATACTTTTTACATTTTGAGGTTTACTTTTAAACCTTTCATCATCATGTCTTAAATGAGGAAAGATGAATAATTTAAATCTAAATTTGTGTTTTCCAAACCTGCATGTGGAGGTCTTGCAGTACTCCTATTGACTTTAGTAGGATTTCTACATGCAGACGGGAGGCAGGTTTGAGCCAACAATATTATAACCGGTGTGAGAATACTAACGTTTATTTTGTTGTCAGATTGCATATGCCAGGATCGAAGGTGATATGATAGTCTGTGCTGCGTACTCTCATGAGCTGCCAAAGTATGGTGTGAAAGTTGGTTTGACCAATTATGCTGCCGCCTATTGTACGGGCCTGCTGCTGGCCCGCAGGGTATGTACCCACTAAACTTGTATCTAAATGTCAAAGGGCTTGTTTCAGTAGATGGGCAGAAAATAAAGGAGTCTATCTTGCAAAACAGAGGGTTCCACTTGTATATGACTGACTTGGAATTGTGTTCTAACTATTTAGTTTAAAAAACCCTGAATTTGTAGATTGATTTGATTAGCCCACCCATGTTTATTAGACAGCCACGTTGGGCAAAGTATGCACAGATTTATTTAGTGGTTCCTGTTAAAACCTTCTGAAGGTAAAATTAGTATGTACTGTTACTGAGAAAGCATTAATGTAGAATACCTGGGTACGACTACAAATACAGAATCAAGTTTTATGACGATTGTCTTGCAACATAAAAACACTTCATTTTGGTACTTAAATCAACTAACCTAAATGTGGAGAGAATCTGGAGGAAGACATACTTACACTGTACTGTTCCTGTTACAGCTTTTGAACAAATTTGGCCTTGATAAGATTTATGAAGGCCAAGTTGAAGTGACTGGTGATGAATATAATGTGGAAAGTGTGGATGGACAGCCTGGTGCTTTTACATGCTACCTGGATGCAGGTCTTGCCAGAACTACCACCGGAAACAAAGTCTTCGGTGCGCTAAAGGGCGCAGTGGATGGTGGCCTGTCCATCCCTCATAGGTAACTTAATCTCAGATAAATTGGACAAAAGGGAATTTTGAAAACTGAGACTTCACATCTTTATATGCATTGTAGTGATATTTTAACTTCACCTTAGGTTAGTTGAATTCAGTGTGTCGTGACCCTGTTAATGTGGTAATTAGGTTTAATCCAAGTTGTATTTACTTGTTTTCAGTAGATGTTATTGACATTCCTCCCAAGGACTCTTGAAGTTAAGGGAGTAAGATTAATGCTTATTTCCATAAAGGTTACTAAAATACAGCAATATAATCACCTTTCACCTTGAATATCTAGTGACTGCAGTTAAGCAGAGTAAACACTTCTTACTGTTCATATTGCCATAGAAACAGTTTGTAGTAACATGTAATTCTTTTTAATTCTCTGTCTTAACTCCTATTGTCTGACTTTCTATTTTGAGAAATTATGTACACCACGTTCAAAATGATCATTGGCCTTAGGCCCTCTATACAACTATTAGTGGAAACTTGGGCCAGAATCTAAAATTCATCTACAGTGGTGGCACGGGTTTCTGTGTAGAAGTCCTGGCAACCCTTGCTTTAAGCTAGGATCAGTGAACGATCATGACTCAGGGTTGTCGCCTGCATTGCCTAATTTTGATGTTTGTTGATTGCTTCTATGAATGCAGTTGTGAAAAATAGCCCCCAAACAGTAGCTGGGATAACTGAAAAGAAAGGGGGAAAGTTCAGTGTTGCTTTTTTTTTTTTAGGCTGTCAACCTTCTGTCGGTTCTTTAACTTGGCTGCTATATGATGATACCCCAGTGACTGAGCAGTCTGTAGTTGGTCCTCGGTCTGTGTATGATGTATGTCATTGTTTCAAGACGGGACTGATGGCAGCTAAGGATGTCAATTTGCAAGTTGATTTCTTAACTTTGCTTATAGAAAGCATAATCTGTCAGCTGATTTAAAATTATGTTTCTTTGGTCACATTTTCCAGCTACCTATAGGGGAGCTATGGTGTATCAGTCACTTGAGACTTGTAGACTGCAGTCTCTGAATCTTAAAGAACTTCTTAAACCAACTTTGATTAGGTGATGTAAAATTCTAACCACTAACCTATAACTCGTGTTTCATAGTACCAAACGTTTCCCTGGTTATGACTCGGAAAGCAAAGAGTTTAATGCAGAGGTTCATCGCACACACATCATGGGTCAGAATGTTGCAGGTTACATGCGTTACCTGATGGAGGAGGATGAAGATGCCTACAAAAAACAGTTCTCCCAGTATATAAAGAACAATGTAACACCTGACATGGTAAGACACTATCTGTCTGTAAATGAATTGCATATTAGTAGTGGCGCTAAAAGATAATTTGTCTTGTTTAAAATTGATGCTAGGAATGCAGATACTTTGCAAAATAGTAATGTGGGCCATGTAGATGGCATATTATCAGACCAGAGGGGGGGTACTCCCAATGACAGGCCTCTGCAAACCTAGTGCTATGATTCTTAAAAGTTGGACACATTCCCTGAACCCAGAACAGCTGGTAATGAAGGAAAAATATATGACCTCTCTTGTCATACTACATGCTACACGAAAAAGATGATAAAGGTGTGACCTGCTATCAAAAAGCTTAACAGCTTGTTAAATGTCGTTTGATAAATATCAGACCAACGAGCTATCTACCTCTTTCCATGACACTGTTCTACCAGATTAATTTGTTGCCTTTCCTCCTCCTAACTCTTCCATACCAATGGTTTCTTGCCTGTCCTATTATGTTATTTTCCTTGCTTCCCTGTCATTCCTGATTCTCTGAGAATGTTCTGTTTGTCACCTGAAAAAGCCGATTTAAATAGCAGTACAATGTGAGAACACTATATACAGCCCCTTGTTAGTTTTTAGGTATTATTATGTTGGTATCTTGTAAACCATTTTGCTAGTATGTCTTAACATCTTGTCTTAAAATAACTTGAACTAAATTTTAGTATACTAAACATTTAAGAAATTCCGTGAAAATTACAGTGAAACTTTGGCATTTACAATCTTAACTTCTTTATTCTCTGAAGTAATTTATGCAGTTTATATTGACATGAAGTCTGTACTCCAGTCTTATGCTTACAGCAAGAACTCTTCCTTAGTGCCCATACACTAGATTTGCTAAAGAGCTGTAAGCTTTCAGAATCCTTTCAGGGCCGACCTACATACACATTTTTACCAAAATAACTTTAGCTATGTCTACACTACAGACCTTACAGCGGCACAGCTGGACCACTGCAGCTGTGCTGCTGTAAGGTCTCCTGTATGGCTGCTCTATGCCGGCAGGAGAGAGCTCGCCTGCTGGCATAATTAAACCACCCCCAACAAGGGCGGTAGCTGTGCCAGTCGGAGACACTGTCCTGCCGCGACAGCACTGTCCATACCGGCACTAATCTGCATTAAAGAATACTAATGGTATGCTTCCATGTGTGCAGTTGCCAGGAATATACTGCAGTCATGAAGGGAGGGGAAGTGTCCCTGAGATGTGGTTTAGATGCATTCCATGTTTAAAGAGAACCGCTATATTAGACAAGAAAACTTATGCTGAAGCAGTCAGAATTGTTCCTTAGTAGTGACCTAGTCCTAGTGCATAGAGCACTGTATTGGAAGTTGCGGACCTGGGTTCTATTCCTGGCTGTATCACAGGTATGCTGTATGATCTTGGGCAAATCACTACTGTTCTGTGCCTCAGTTAGCCCATCTGTAAAACAGGGATAAAGATGTTGACCTCCTTTCTAAAGCACTGAAATCTGCAGCTGAAAAGTGCTATTTAAGAACTAGGAATTTTTATTTCCAAATTTGCTAAGATGGAGGTTCTCTGTTTAGAGGTGGGTTTTAGTGCAGCTATTCTTGTATATTTCCTTTACCTCCCACAACTAAGTGATTTCTGATGGGATGACCTAACACCCAATTGATAAATTCATCAGTTACATGGCTTAAGAATTAGTGACTCAGACTCTGCCATTCTCTCACCCCTGCATTAACAATAAAATTTCTATCTTTATTGAGCCACAGCTGTACAAAACACTACCACTATTGTGAAAAATTGCATGGTTTTTTTAGTTCCGATTTAGTTCATTCACACCTGGCCATTGTTGTTGATCACTGACTTGAACCAAAACCTAACTAAATGTTCCCTCAAGACATGTATAGTTTTTGGAGAAACTGGCATGACTTGAGTTTTCCTCCTTTGCCTGTGGCATGCTAAACATTCCAGTTTCATTTAGAGAACTTCCTGAGCTAGTTCTTAATTTAGGTTGAGGAAGGAGACATTTTGCAAAAGCGATGCACATAACATGGATAGACTTCAGAGAAAGGATGTTCTAGTGGTTAGGATGCTTGTCCTGGGTTTCATGAAACTGGTGCAAATCTCTGTTCCCCTGTAGACTTCTTGTGACCTTGGCCAACTAACTTAGTCTCTCTGTGCCTCTGTTCGCTGCCTGCCATGGATATTGTGAGGTGCTCATACTATGCTATAGTAACGTGTGGGACCATCTAAGCACCATAGATAGACCAATGAGACTCTCCCCTGTAAAGAAAAAGTTTCTTTGATTTCCAAAGCCAACCATGCTCTTAGCTGAAGGATGACTTTTTTTGGTGGTAAAGTCCTATCTCCTGAGCACAAGAGTGCACTGCTGGTTGATGGGTGGCATTTGATATCAACAGTATTTTTAGAACTTCAGATAGGTTTTGCAGCAGAAATTTTCTGGTATGAAATCTGTAGTGCATGTCTGTGTGCACAATTCCTGTGGGAGTTGCAGGCTTATTGCCTTTCTAAGGTGCTCCTTTGAACTGCATCTGAGGCTTTGTCTACATTGACACTTCTGTTGCTTAAACTTTTGTCGCTCAGAGATGTGAAAAAACACTCTCCTGAACGACCAGTTTTAGCAATGAAAAGTGCTGGTGTGGACAGCACTTCATCAGTGGGAGCCACGCTCCCAGTGACTAAGCTACCACTCCTTGTTGGAGGTGGTTTTATTGTGTCAGCAGG
This sequence comes from Trachemys scripta elegans, assembly GCF_013100865.1. Taxonomy (NCBI): domain Eukaryota; kingdom Metazoa; phylum Chordata; order Testudines; family Emydidae; genus Trachemys; species Trachemys scripta. Next base: position 75,539,501 of record NC_048305.1, on the reverse strand, counting down.
AGAATGCTCTCCTGGCGACAGAGCAGTCACACAGCGCACCTTGCAACACAAGCTGTTGTAAGGTGCGCAGTGTAGACAGCCTTGCTCTGTCTTAAGTTACTTCTAAGTTACTCTTTCTGGGAGGAAGACTTAGCACCTTAGGTGGCTGTGTTCTGTTCCCAGTCTGGTTTAGACCTCTCTGTAGGACTGTTAAAGATGTTGAGAGAACACATTTGACCTCAGTATTCTTTCTCTACTCACTGGTATGTTCTTGGCAGTGGGATGACTCCCAACTTGAATGTTAGAACTTCATTCAATGCATACATGACTTTAATTACTACATTGTATTTCTTGCAGATGGAGGAAATGTATAAAAAAGCCCATGCTGGTATACGGGAGAATCCAGTCCATGAAAAGAAACTCAAGAGAGAAGTCAAAAAGAAGAGGTAAAATTTTTCCTCCTTTGAGTTAGATATGCCTGTTACAAAGCAAACTTCTGGAGCTGCAGCATTTATGTTAATTAATTCCTCCAGTCCCTGTTTAGTGTTGAAACTAATTGGATGTTTCAGAAATGATCTAGGACAGGGGTTCTCAAACTTCATTGCACTGTGACCACCTCTGACAACAAAGTTATTACATGAACCCAGTGGGAGGGCTGGAACCTGAGCCCTGCCACCCTAGGTCTGGGGAGAGGTGGCCACAGCCCAAGCCCAACTGCCCTGGGTGGAGTTCGGACTTCAGCTTCAGCCCTGGGTCCCAGCAAGTCTAATGCTGGCCCTGGCGACCCTATTGGGGATCATATTTGAGGTCCATCTAGGCTAGTTGCCTGTTTGACAGTGCTGCCACCACACATCTTAGAATTATTTCCCTTAGTAGTAAACTGGATACTACAGTGAAAAACATGGTGCACTTTCATAATGTGACCAACTAATCCATTGCCTTGACCACTGAAAGAAAGAGTGCTATACAAAGTAATCTCTGAAACACTATTTCCGAAGCATAATAATATAAATGTCACACTCATTCCTTATGGTCATGTAACTCCTGGTGTTCTGGTATTTAGATTTACTATTGCTGCCTTGTGTATTTATACCATGTTTGCATTGCAGATGGAACCGTCCCAAGTTATCCCTTGCCCAGAAGAAAGATCGTGTTGCTCAGAAGAAGGCTAGCTTCCTCAGGGCCCAGGAGCGTACAGCTGATAGCTAAGATATCTTCCACAATTTTCTATGAAGACTTTGAAAAGTACAATAAATTTATTGAACCAGCAACTGTGTAGCATTGGCTTATTGACATTTGATCTAAAGATGCTTTATCTAAATGAAAGTCCCAACAATCTATCTGAAAAAGAGGCTTACAAAATATTCTACAGCGTTAGAATCATGATGATTGTCTTCAAGGTAACTTAGTATGTTTAAGGATCCAACTTACTGTATTTCACAGACCACTGGATAATGTTATAAACTTTCATTTTGTCACCTATTGACTTTCTCACCCTGTGAATTTTTGGCACTGGCTCTATTTCTCAGTTAACTACCTTTGTCTGTAGTTCTACTGGAATTTTAGCTTTATGCATTGGAAAGTAAGATGAGATTTTAAATACACTTTGCTGACAAGTCATAGGCATTGGTGAATCTCGATAATAGCCAAAAGAAAATTAGTGTTAATTAAATGGGTTTATGTATGCATGTGATTATCCATTCCTCCTAACTAAGAATGTGTACTTAATAGTGACAGTCAGTGTCTCCTGTAAACTGCACACATGTGGCTGCACAAGTCAGAAACTGTGCCTCTGTGGCCCCAGCAAGACTGTGGTCTGGTCCTTTAAGAACCTGCTGTACTCTGTTCAGTGCTGCGCGACACTCCTCCATGGCATGAAAGCCTTCCTCCTCCTCTTGAGGCCACGCCTGGCTGGGAGGAGGTGGTGGGACAGCTCCTTTAGCAACAGCTCTGCAGTATCCACCCAGTTCGGGGAGGCTCTGGAGTTAGTCTGAAGAGGCCAAAGCGTCTCACCCCTGCCCAGCAGTTGATTTCCGGAGATGTGGCAGTTGCTTCTGGCAGAGGGAGTTTGAAACCACTAGCCTGGGGGAGTTGCCGTTTGATGCACACAGACCCCTTTCAGAGACTCCAAGCTGGCACGTCCCACCCTCAATTTTGTCCTTAGGCAAGGGTAAACTTGCTCAAGGACAAAAATGTGTTGAGTGGATTTGGTAACCCACTCAGTACCAAGAAAATGTAAAAGAATATTGGTGGCAATGCTAGTGTATGAGCTTCCTTGCAGAGTTCTTTCAGTTAATTAGCAAGAAAGTAATGCCATTATTGCTGTGCAATGAGAAGATTCATTGAATAATTCTTTTAAAAATTATCTACATGAAACCTAGATAATTGAAACAGTGAGGTACCTTGAGTCATGAATTATCCTACCAATGTTGATTTTAATCTCTAATATTTTTTGGAATATCCAATTTCATTTGGAGCAATTGCTACTGAAGGGAGGATGTTGAACACACACAAAAACAGTACTGCCAATCATACTTTCTTACTACAGGGTAATTCCATGTTTTAAAACCTTGCTTAAATTAATCTGTTCCTGCCTTAACTTTTATAATTCCAATAGTAGTATGACAACTATTGAACAGGATTGTCTTCCAATGAAAATTAAGCAGTAATGAGCTCATTAAGGAAGAAACCAATTGTCAGGTGAACTTACTGCAAAGGAAAAAAAATATCAAGTTTTACAGGCTCTGTTGGGTGTGTGGGGAGAAGTAATGGTACTGGTGTAGTCTGTTTGTTTAAAAACTACTAAATTGACTATAAATTATGTAATCTAATTCTCCTGTTTCAAAACTTGCAAGGTTACCCGGAGACTTCTCTTTACACACATGTGAGGACTGCTCTTGTACCTTGCTAAAGGAAAGGTGTGGCTAGTTAAATTACAGTTCTAATATTAAGGCCACCTACTGTGGGAAGGGGGTGTAAAATGTCATGATTTATGTATTAGCACTGCTGTAGTTTTTGTAAACCCACTCAAAATAAGAACCTCCCTCTAACTCTACTCTTGAAACAAAGTTTCATTACCACTAGGTGCCACCATTCCCTCCACTAGCAGTCTAGGGTTTTATAGTGAATGTGTACATCACACAAGAGAAGCTGTAGCACCTCAGCACTCTTCCCTCTAGGGAAAAAATATTAATGGTTTGCCCTGTAACTACTTCTCTTAATGGAAATTTATCCCAAAAGTCTCAATCTGATACACAAGTACTGTACTCTGCAGAAGCTGGATCTAAATTTGTCAGCAGCTTTAGTGATAATAAATGTGACTATCACTAATACAGCATCTGGTATTTATTAAGTTCATTGACATTGTCCCCATATTTTTGATTTTAGTATCAGATTTTTGTATTAGCTACACAGTCCAGAGATGCTACACTGGTTTACATGCAAGCTGGATTTTGTTACACAGTCATGAGTTGGAACTTTTTAAACAAAAGCTCTGGAGCATGATTCTACAACTGAGGAACACATTAGGTCCTGCTGGCAGGCAACTAAATTCCACTGGCTACCCCAACTCCAGGGCAGAGATTAAAAAGCATCCAGCAATGCTTTCTATTCAGGGGCGGCTCTAGCTTTTTTTGCCACTCCAAGCCCAGCAGGCAGGCTGAATCCGCAGGACCGGCGGACCTCCGGCAGGCATGTTGCCGAAGGCTGCCTGACTGCCACCCTCGCAGGGACTGGCAGGGAGCCCTCCGTGGCTTGCCACCCCAAGCACCCGCCTGGAGCCACCCATGTTTCTACTCTCACTAGTTATAAATTTACACTATTTCCAGTGAAAGACTAAGTGGAAGAAAGGTGCCCAGGGTTGTCAACTAATCTGCCAGTAGTCTGTTTCAGACAGCATTTTTTTCAAAAATGAAAAGTGAATTTGTAATCGTACTTAAAAGCACATGCTAATTTTAGGCACATTAGTCCCACTGATTGCGTTTGCTTAACTACCTTGAAGAGATTCCATAACCTAATGCTTCAGATGCTTTGGGTAATATTTAGTTGGCACAATAGGAATTTATACTTGATCTTACAAATGATCAATAGATTTACTACAGTGCTTGCATTTTCAAAACATTTTGAGTTAAGGGCTCAAGTCCCTTGAAACACTTAAAATAATTCCATTGAATTAGTCATCCCTTGATTACATTACTATTAAGAATAAAAACACCCATTCGACACTTTTTCTGCCACTGACAATGGACAAACACGATATGATTTATGTATTCAGTCTAAATGTTTCACTAGGGTTGAGTTAAGTGACTTGCTCCTTTTCTATAATTTAAATTAAGAATGAAATTGAAGCTGGATATCTGAAGTTACTTTAACATAAACCTTCCATTTAAGAAAAAGTCAAACACGCAGTGTTAATTTATAAAAAATTCTGCTGTAAAAGAGGGAAAGGATTCCTTTGATTTATTGTAAACAAAACTCTAAATGAAAGCTCCTGAAGGTGTTGCAATAGCAATAAAAATGTACAATAAACTGCATTGTTGACAAGTTTCCAGTTATCCAAAAAACATTTAAAATATTCACACTATTTTGTTCAATAGTTTCAATGCCTAATAGCCATCATAGTATTCACATTCAGATTTATATGGTAAGAAAATGATATACTTAATGTTTGGTTTCTTTACTAGTTGCAGATATATTAGCACCTCTTCTTGGAGGGCAGATCAGTCAACTTTAAGGAGACAGCAGAATGGTAGACACTGTGCAAGAGTCAAACAACTGAATATTTACAAAAAAGCAAAACCACACCTAAAACAAGAGAATTAATACTTCCCACATAGATAATTTTACCTTCTCCAAGTATGTTTGTTATATGCCTTCATGAACAAGAATTTTGTTGAATCCAGGTACTAATAATCATTTAAGAAACAAGTTGAACACAAAAGGCCTGCAAAGCAGTAAAAAGAATTAACACTTTAAATAGTACTTTTTAAATAAAAGGTTTTTTCCTCATCTCCCTTGAACAAAAGGTAGAAGTGAATTAAGTGCTTACGAAGGGTTAGTAATGGGTGAATACCAAGTATAGTGTTCACAAGTGCTTTAGACACACACAGAGTTCTGCAAAGTCTCATTTGTGACTTGAGCCACTCTTGAGCAGTCAAGAACAGTGTGGAATGTGGGCAAATGGGAGTTAAGATGAGATCACAAGTTATTTCCCTCATGATCCAAGTCTAGTATTCACTCATTGCTTCAGAGCTGCAGAGAATAAACCTAGCATCCTGCAAAAATTTAAACAAGAACATGCCAAGGAGAATATTTCCAGTAATAAACTAATTATTAATTTAGTGCTGAGGGTAAAGATGGACCCAAAGAGAAACAAAAAACTACATAAATGAACACTTCCAAAATTTAGGGAAATCCAGATCAGGATCTAGAGTCTGTCCTGTGGCTTAGGCCTAGCTATAATTTAGACATTTGTTAAAGTAAACCAGGAGAAAGTAAATGCAAGACTGATCTTGCCACACCGCCTTAGCTACAAAATCAAACGTTTAGACTACATCAGTGTTAGAAATGTAGTTTGTTAGATACTTACTTCACTTAAGTCAAACTAAGGACTCTAAACATTTACTATGAGGATCTCCATTATAAAGGCTACCACACTGCAGCTACCAAAACTATTAAAGTTCTTTAACTCCTCACCCTTTTAGAATCACCTAATCCACAAAATCCCTGGCTTAAAAACTGGCTATTGCTTAACTTTCCTTATATCTTTCAAGACTCAGGCTTTGTAGTTTCTCTGTTTCCCCACTGTGTAACAGTATATTGTTGCTCTAGTATATGCAACTTTTAAAATTTATAATACATATTTTAAATTCTTAGCTCCCAACATGGCATGTTGTACCAGGACCTTTAATTAAGAACTTTCAGCTAATGTGGTAACATTCAAGATATATGTAAGTATGAGGTAAAAAGGTGAATGCAAACAAAATCTAACTAAAAATCTCTCATACTAAAATACCCAGTTTTCTGGAATAAATTGTAATTGTCACATTGAGTTTAGCAATTTAAAAATTTCCCATTGTGCAAATTTTGCCATGCTAAGTTATTAGTAAACTTCATTTTCAAAATGTTCAGTTCATTCAAAAGAGTCTCTTGGACTCAAGCACATTATTTCTAATAGCGGTGGGTCTTTTGGCAAGCATTTGTAACACTACTTGGAAAAAAATAATTCTCAGTGGATATTTACAAATGAATGATGCTAGTCACAGCATTAAAAAAAAAATTAAATTAGTCAATATGGTAGCACAGTGAATATTGACAGCCAGAGACCCCAGTTTAGGGTCTTCTGCCAAAGTGCAAGGGGAGGGCAAGCACATGGTTTATTTCCATGATGGAGCATTCTAACCACAAGGCTCTTGTAACTTCTGCCAGACAATTCATTAAGTGGCACACTCTCTCTCTGAGAAGCACTATAGTAGCAGTGTTTGCTGGAGTAAGAGTTAGGAAAGTTAATGAATTCTGAGCTAAGAAGAAATATTTTAAAAATGCCAAAGATGCATTTGATAAAAAGTGGTAAATCTCCTATAGTGGCAACAATGTTTTCTTCTGTGGTTAAAGGTACTAAGAATCATTTGTATGGGATATTTTCTTCCACAATAAAGTTTTTAAGTTGTTTAGTATTAAAGAATGCTCCATTTCCATCTGGTTTGCTGTGACTTTAAGGGCAATACAAGAATACAGTTGTTTCTCTAACTCTTCGCGTATTTCTGACGGAGCACCGCGAAGCAGATAGTCTTTTAGTAACTGGCATACTTTTGCCAAGTTGGGCTGAATTATTTCTGTGGTACATTTCATTTTACTTTGGTCGCATAGAGTTCTACAGTCTGTACCATAAACACAGTCCAAGTCAGACTCACAGTGACGATCTTTAAGTAATTCCTTCAAATTAATTTCTGGTACAATTTTTCTCATGTCCACCATTTTCAAGTCATATTTATCATTATAACCCAAGTTTTTGGCACTGGTATCACACATAAGAAAATTCCCATAAGGTCCATGGAAAATGTCTTCCACAAATTCTAAAAGCCCTATAGCTATTTTTGCCTTTCTAGGCCATGATGGAGTAAACCACTGGTCCATGCTTCTTCTGAAACTAGAGGGAATGAAAAGTTCTAAGATCCATGGAAGGCTTATTCCATAGAGAGAGGTATATTCAACTCTTTCCATCACATAGAGATCTCCACAAAACCCCATCAATTTTGGGGTGTGTTCTTTATCCTGGAGGATCACCATAAGCAGAAATTCATTTAGCTGCAGAAGAGCCCACGCTGACTTTGCTTCTGGTAAGGAAACTCGACCATCTTTGTTTCCATCAGCAACTGACAGGATGAGATTAACCAGTTCAGAAAGATTTCCCTGTTCACCCAACTTTCGCTAGAAAAAACAAATATATATATTTAATTCCATATACATTTTTCTTCTAAAAACTATTAAACTGGTTACCTGTCCTGTGTTTTTATATTCAATGAAGTATTTTACCCATTCTACTCAGCTGCATGTGGAACCTACAGCAGCGTCTATGGTCATACTCTGTTTTTTCGGGTTTCAGTAATGATACATACGCAGTGCTTTTTAGGACTGTACTGAGTGTTCCTTTCATGTGTATGGTGCACTGAAAGTATGTGTTTTCTTCTTTTTCAAAGTCCTAAAAATTTGCACTTTGTCCTTAGTAAGAGAGTCTTTAATAAATTATGTTAGGTATCCTGTAATTAGAGCTGTTGATTAATCGCAGTTAACTCACACAATTAACAAAAATAATTCAATGCGATTAAAAAAATTAATCGCAATTAATCGCACTGTTAAATAATACTGACCAATTGAAATTTATTAAATATTTTTGGATGTTTTTCTACATTTTCAAATATATTGATTTCTATTACAACACAGAATACAAAGTATACAGTGCTTACTTTATATTATTATTTTTGATTACAAATATTTGCACTGTAAAAATGATAAAATAAATCGTATTTTTCAGTTCACCTCATACAAGTACTGTAGTGCAATCTCTTTATCGTGAAAGTGTAACTTACAAATATAGATTTTTTTTTGTTACATAACTGCACTCAAAAACAAAACAATGTAAAACTTTAGAGCCTACAGTCCTACTTCCGAGTCCACTCAGTCTTACTTCTTGTTCAGCCAATTGCTAAGACAAACAAGTTTGTTTACATTTATGGGAGATAACTGCTGACTGCTTCTTATTTACAATGTCACCTTAAAGTGAGAACAGGTGTTTGCATGGCACTTTTGTAGCCGGTGTTTGCAAGGTATTTACGTGCCAGATATGCTAAACATTCATGTGCCCTGTCACGCTTCGGCCACCATTCCAGAGGACATGCTTCCATGCTGATGATGCTCGTTAAAAAAATAATGCACTAATTACATTTGTGACTGAACTCCTTGGGGGAGAATTGTATGTCTCCTGTTCTGTTTTACCCACCTTCTGCCATATATTTCATCTTATAGCAGTCTCGAATGATGACCCAGTACATATTAGTTTTAAGAACACTTTCACAGCAGATCTGACAAAATGAAAAGAAGGTACCAATGTGAGATTTCTAAGGTTAGATACAGCACTTGACCCAAAGGTTTAAAAATCTGAAGTGCCTTCCAAAATCTGAGAGGGATGAGGTGTGCAGCATGCTTTCAGATGTCTTAAAAGAGCAATACTCTTGATGCGGAAACTACAGAACCCGAACCACCAAAAAAAAAAAATCAATCTTCTGCTCGTGGCATCTGACTCAGATGATGAAAATGAACATGCGTCGGTCGCTCTGCTTTGGATCATTATCGAGCGGAACCTGTCATCAGCATGAACGCATGTCTTCTGGAATGGTGGTTGAAGTATGAAGAGGCATATGAATCTTTAGTGCATCTGGCACGTAAATATCTTGCGATATCCGGCTACAACAGGCCATGCTAATGCCCGTTCTCACTTTCAGGTGACACTGTAAACAAGATGTGGGCAGCATTATCTCCGGCCAGTTGTAACCAAACGTTGTTGTCTGAGCAATTGGCTGAAGTAGGACTGAATGGACTTGTAGGTTCTAAAGTTTTACATTGTTTTATTTTTGAATGCAGTTATTTTTTGTACACAATTCTCCATTTGTAAGTTCAACTTTGATTATAAAGAGATTGCACTACGATACTTGTATTAGGTGAATTGAAATATACCATTTCTTTTGTTTTTTACAGTGAAAATATTTGTAATCAAAAATAATATAAAGTGAGCACTGTACATTTTGTATTCTGTGTTGTAATTGAAATCAATATATTTGAAAATGTAGGAAACATCCAAAAATATTTAAATAAATGGTATTCTATTATTGTTTAACAGTGCGATTAATCGCAATTAACTTTTTTAATTGAGTGATTAATCACGATTAATTTTTTTAATCGCTTGACAACCCTACTTGTAATAAAAACATTATGTGGTTCTTTTGCTATAAAAGTTTTGAGAGTTCAAACAACATTTCATAATAACCAGAGCTTGTTTTACTAAGATTCATCTGATTAAAGCGTGCATCTTGCAATAGTGACGAGAGATTACAACAAGGAATACAATCATTACTAGCCAGTCATAAATATGTTTTTAATATCGCTTACTACTACTCCTATACTAATAAATGTACTTTCATACTTAGTTCTGTCACTTACTATAATAACTTTCATTTCATTGGTTTAACAAACTAGCAGAACTGCTGCGCTTTTGAATAGGGAAGTCCTGTCCTTTCTGGAATCAAAACTGTGCTACACCCATCTATGACCAGTATAGTCAGGATATTTTTTCAAGTCCTTGTCTCCACTGAACATTTTCTGATATTGTCCTGCAATTACTCTAGCATCTCTGCAACTCCACCAATGTTAATTATAGGGGAAAGCACTAGTGTAAACCAATCACCAACATTCTTACCATGATGTTGCATAGACCTGCTTTGAGTAGGGGTAAGTGACACTTGTAGATCAGCTGTCAGGTTTTCTGTTTGGTTTTTAAACTCACACTGCCCCAGTTGCTATCACTACTGGAGCTGCATAAGTGATAGAGTAATGGAGGGAGAAGTTCAGAAAACCCTCAGTGTAAACATATCCTTAGATCAATGCTTCTATATTGGGAAAACTCGGCTGTAGACTACTTAGTAGGATAGAATAGTTTTTAGTATGATACAGAAAAAATGCAGAGGAAGAGATACTTATTTCTCTGGTCACAATTGTTAGCAAAACTGATGCTAGCAGAGTTCTAGAGAAACTGTATTTAGACACTGCTCCAATGCCAGTAGGAATAGGGCCGTAGGGACATCACTAGCATTATAAATACAACCATGTCATGGGACCAGGCTACAACACAGTTCCCAACAGTAGTTTAAGAAAGACTTTAAGGGCCAAAAACAGGTTCAAGCCTTAAATATGTGAAAGTTGCATGCTAGTTTTCATTCCAATAACTATCCTGCCACCTCCACCCCTCTGTTTTTGTTTTTCTTTTAAATTACTCATGATTGTCTCTAACATGTAACTCTGGGTCTAAAATTTTTCATGCTTATGTGATCTACTCACCAGCAACCACTGTAGCCTAGAACATAATTGAGTTTTTCCACAATCAAAGTAGATTCTTAAAGTGAAAAAATATGAAAATTGTTCTCAAAGCTAAAATAGAAGGTCATCCCTAACCTAACTTGAATTGTAGCTTAGTAGGTTTTGACTTTACATTTAATTTGTGTACTCTTCCTGCTGAAAACAAACGAACAGGCAAAAAAGAGAGGCAAAAGAAAAAATTTTTTTTGAATAAAAAATAAATGTGGTGAGAATGAGCATCTATGCTCATTTTCTCTTCTCTGACATATACTTACTTTAAAAAGACCATATACCATTTCTTTGAATTTTTGAACAGTAGTTCCTCTAGTTGGTTTATCAAACAGAACTATTTCTTTTCTTGGTTCCAGTTCAGTTCCAAGATCAAGATGAATAGTTTCTTCCATCTGGCATTTTATGACACCTTGTAGATTACCCCAGATTCCTAAATACATCTATGTAGAAAAAAGGCAATGAGATAGTTACATAAAAATTTCCTCAAAAGCTCTCCTGTCTTCTACTGTCCTGAGTCAGAATGCTGAGTTTGCTCATGGAAACTGCAAGGAGCCAGCATTCAGACTGGTATTGGCAGCTCCCTGTACAATGTGCCACTTTAAAACATATTTAAGAGAGACCACTGCATCCAAATATGATTTTAAAGAGCAACATGCCCATGCTCCATAAAAGTGTGCTTTATACAATGGCAACAGCAACTTCTCCATTAAGGTTGATAAGAGGCATTTATTTTGGTTTCATGGTGCAGGATGGGAGAGAGGAAGCACGCTGTACTGGAACACAGGCACTCTGTCAAAACCTTTAATGGATGTGGAGTGTCAGCAATTTTGGAAGTGACCGTGTAATGAACGTAAGAACATAAGAATGGCCCTACTGGGTCAGACCAAAGGTCCATCTAGCCCAGTATCCTTTCTTCCCACAGTGGCCAGTGCCAGGTGCCCCAGAACAGGTAATCATCAAGTGATCCATCCCCTGTCGTCCATTCCCAGCTTCTGGCAAACAGGCTAGGGACACCATTCCTGCCCATTCTGGCTAATAGCCATTGATGGACCTATCTTCCATGAATTTACAGACACTCCCCAACTTACGCAAGTGTTCGGTTCCGGAACGCCTTGCGTAACTCAAATTTTTTTTCTAGCTTACGGAACTTTTTCCATAAGTGCGGATTTACATAAGTCGGATTTGCGAAACCCAGGGGGCATCTGTATCTAGTTCTTTTTTGAACCCTGTTATGGTCTTGGCCTTCACAACATTCTCTGATAAGGAGTTCCACAGGTTGAATGTGCATTGTGTGAAAAATACTCCCTTTTATTTGTTTTAAACCTGCTGCCTATTAATTTCATTTGGTGACCCTAGTTCTTGTGTTATGAGAAGTAGTAAACAAAACACTTCCTTAAGTTTCCTTCTACTTTCTCTACGCCAGTCATGATTTTATAGACTTCAATCATATCTCCCCTTAGCCGTCTCTTTTCCAAGCTGAAAAGTCCCAGTCTTATTAATCTCTCCTCATACGGAAGCTCTTCCATACCCCTAATCATTTTTGTTGCCCTTTTCTGAACCTTTTCCAATTTCAATATATAATTTTTGAGATGGGACGACCACATCTGCACATAGTATTCAAGATATGGGTGTACCATAGATTTATATGGCGGCAACATGATATTTTCTGTCCTATTATCTATCCCTTTCTTAATTATTCCCAGCATTCTGTTCGCTTTTTTGACTGCCACTGCACATTGAGTGGATGTTTTCAGACAACTATCCACAATGTCTCCAAGATCTCTTTCTTGAGTGGTAACAGCTAATTTAAACCCCATCATTTTATATATATAGTTGGGATTATGAAATGGGATTTCATAGCTGCTCTAGTGCAGGGTCACACCAAGTATAGGTTTATTGTACATTTAAAGTTTCAGTATTTTAAAAGTGGCATTTGTAAAATTAGAGAAGTAGAGTGTTACACAGTATTACAAAGCATACATACACTTCTGTATAATATGATATGCCAAATCATCAAATACACTAAGAAACACCAAATCTATACATTTATTAGACTGTAGTATTTATCTAAATCACTGTAAAAGGTACATCTCTCTCCTCATTTCCCCCACCACCCAATTTATCACAGATTTGCTGAACCTAGCATATTGGATTTAAAATGCCTAGAGTTAAAAATGATTGAGTGGCAAACATCCTATTTCATGGAAACAGAAATGTGAATTAAATACAAAATTCAGACAAGTATAATCCTTGTAAAATGGAATCAAACATTATTCTGAATTGTTGTCTGCTGTTTCTAAGATAGAGTTCTATATTGGTTGACAGCTCAGATTTCTCACTTTTAGAATGGGATTATAAATGCTGTGCCAACAGGATCCCTAGTTTAAAATTCTCATCCCTTGAATATCTCAGTGAGCAAAACTTTAAATAAGTAAAAATTTAACTGAAGTCAAGTCATTTTATAATAAGGTCTGTTTAATATCCTGCAAAAACCAAACAAAGCCCAAACCCAGTTTAGATAAAGAATCATATGATTAGCTCATATAAATAAAGTCATACCTGGTTATTGGGTTTTGTTGACAAACATTTTCCAAAATACAGAGTTTCTTTAGCGCAAAGACTACTACATGCTGATCCATCAATAACTCCAGTCTTATATTTATCACACTGAAAGACAAAGAGGAAAATAGTTTCTAGAAAGAACTGAAGAATAGAAAGAGGAAACAATACACCTGTTGGCTTTTCCAATATCTATGCTTTTATCCTGTAAAATGAGGGGGGGAAAGCTGTACAAACTCTGAAACGTGTCTGTGGTACAAAAAAATATTCAGATATGCCCCAATTCTGAAAGTTGCTCTGCAGAGGTGAACCCCCTGCATCTGCATGGGGACCCTATATAGAATAGAATACAGCAGAATATTGAAGCTAATGGGGCTCTGCGCAGGCCCAGGGGTCTACCTGCATGGAGCAGTTTGCAAGATCAGGGCCTTATTGGGTCAATGATTCAAACTGAGAGACAGACTGGGAGCTTTTACACTCGATCAGAAGAGACTTACTGAAAACAAGAAACAAACAAAACAAAACTACATGCTAGATGGTGCCAGAAGATGCCTTTGGGAGGGTGGGGGTAGGGAGGAGGAAGGCGGTGAATGTAAGAAGAACAATGATTGCTAATGCCTCAAACTTGTTAAGGCATCTGCTAACATGTATCTCTGCTTTTACATGGGGGTCTGCTAATATGTATTTCTACTTCCACATGGAATCCTCAAATTTCACCATTCTGAAATAACAGAAAAAGGAACAGCCTGCCACTGATTTCATAGTATTATTTCTTTTAATCTGTACATTCTTTCAGTAAAAAAGGATGTCTGTGTTTTGGTGTAGGTACTCTGACACATTTTAAAAATACAAGTATAAGATTAGATTATTCTAGCAACTCCCCTTTGTCTAATAATTAAGGTATAATAGACCAGCAAACAAAAACATATTTAAGATCTTTACAATCTTTCACCAAAGTCCTCCCAATCCCTTGCAGCCAGGGAAAACAAATGGACAGCATGCTCTAAAAAGCCAATAAACTAAAATTATTTTGGACTGTAAAGGAGAAAGTTTCAGATCTACAGGGCCCCTGTGGAGAACACACTGCCAGCTGCTTCTCTCTTATAAGAGTGAGATTCTACCTGAGTGTCTTGTGGGTACTCTAGCAGCATGCATCATTTTTAACTCATCAGAAGGAGTTAAACAAAGGCAGCAGAATCACTAACTTAAAATTAGTATATCAATTATAATTGATTCTCCCAAAACAAAAGTGTCACAAAGTGAATTTGATCACATGGCAGTTTACAACTCAGCCATTTAATCAATGCGAAAATAAAGTACAAAAATAATTGGTTTTAGCTGTAAGTAACTGAAATTAGGATTATTGTATTTGCATAACGTAATAGTAAATATTACTTTTTGATGGAAACTACTGAATAATTCAAAAGTAGATTCATAGATGCTAAAAAAGCTTAACAAACAGGACATATAACTATACTTACTATTATTTTCTTACAGTCATGACCTCTGCATAGCTCTGTGTAAGTGGAGTACTGAACATATATAATCCAGCTGCCAATAAATACTACTAGCCAAGAGATGAAGAGATACTTCATTCGCATATATGAGAAGCGAACCTGAAGATATAAAAGAAAAACATGAAGGTAATTAATTCAGGAATAGGCTGAACTGCTTCCATTGTCCTAACATGATTTGCCATTCAGTCTTTACAAAAACTCTATATAAAATCCAGTCATATTTTTTATTAATGTGTAGTATCCTTTTAGAACACTAAGTTCCAGGATCAAACAGAACTGGTGCTGGATGCCAGCTATAGGGGAAAAAGAAGGACTCTGATAATAGAAATTGGAAAAATGAGACCAAAGTTTATCAAATTGTAAAAAAATTGAAACTGCCAAATTTCTACTATTTCCACCTATGCCAGTCCACCTGGAAGAAGCATTTATTGTCAATTACTTAGAAGCGCTACTTCTGGAAAATCAGTTCCAACAGAGCAGAAACTAATGAAAGATATAACCTAATCCAGATGAAAAATAAATATGAAATCATCAGTATATGGAGGGTGGTGGTGTAGAAGGAAATAATTCCCATGTGTTTGAACACTTTCCATTACGTGGCTAATTAGTGGAATTCAAAGGAGGTTGATGGAAAGTTCCATGTATTATTCTGATCTCCAACTGTCTTCTACATTGCCAAATTTTCATTTTCTGTCTGCTTCCACCCCAACAACTACATGTTATCCCTTTGGACAAGGGAAGGTTGTTTGGGTTTTTAATGTATGAGGATGGGTTGCTGCTGTCCGGCTTAAAAAAACAAACAAACAGGGATAGATGCTGATCTGGCCATTTGGCCATTTAGTTTTTTCTTCCTGACAATCTGGACTGCTCATGATCTGATTTTGCACTCAGGAACTGCAGAAAGTGTTGGAGAGAACAGAACAGCAGAGACCAGTCTTGGCAACATAAAGAGTGAGCATTCAGATTACGTAAATGTAAAATGCCTGTTCATTCTTCTTCCGCCACATGAAATCTGTGCTTTGTATAGAGAAACAGTGAGACTTGGCAGGCAGCAAGGAAAGGAGAGATGGGAAAGCAAAAGCATGGATATGAGAGGTAGTAAAGTACATAAAAGATTGTTTCTGAAGGTTCTTGTTCTTAAATCACAACCAGAGGCCTTTAAAGGTCCACCCACACCAAATATGAATACCAGTTTCAGCTGGAGATAGCAATTCCAGGAGAGAGAGCTCTGTAATATTGGATTGCTGTAAATGATAGTGTCTTTAAATTAAACCAGTCAAAGAGAATATACAAAATTGTTTAAGCATCTTAGCATAACATACTTCAATCTAAAATGCGATCTTACAAAGGAGAATAAAGACAGAATTTGCTGGAAATCTAAACAAAGTACACTGGTTCTCCACTTGTGAGGTACTCCCTTCTCTTCATATGTCATTATATAATCCCTGCATCTGTAACTTTCACTCCATGCATCTGAAGAAGTGGGTTTTTTACCCATGAAAGCTTATGCTCAAATAAATCTGTTAGTCTGTAAGGTGCCACTGGACTCCTTGTTTTTTTTAAACAAAGTAGATTATCTTCTTTTTTTTTTAAATAAACATTAAAAAAAAAACCCTCTGCTTTTAGTACTGTACTGATTTTACTTTAAATATCATTAGCTTTCATAATTATATTCCAACACACTTTTCCCTGAAGGAAAATAAAAATTGCCATGACATATTACTTTTGTTTTCCAGATATCTTCTAATTAGTGGTCTATTTAGTTTTATTTCTACTTGCTAGACACTTGGAAACAAGTATAAAAAGGAAGATTCTTTTGCCAAGAACCTCCTATTCTAAATAGAACATATATAGACAATGGATGTGATGCAACACAAAGCAATGTGAATGAGTGGGTGGAATAGCATGTGTCTTATTTGTTCCACAGTTTTGGTTTAGGATGTTTTTTTTTGTTTTTGTTTGTGTGTTTTTCTTGTGTCTATTTGTTAGCATTTGTCAGTTCACACCTCTTGAAATTATTGTTTCAGGCTATCTGAACATGCAGGCAGTCATCAGTTACACTCAAGTCACATTTATAAGCTTTTCTTCAACTGTAAGATCTAGAAATAGGGTGGATAAAAATCAATGATTTTTTTAATTAAAATATTTTTTATTTAAACTGAATTTTTAATTTAAATTAAATACATTTCTTTTAATATAAACCAATTTAAAATTAAATTAGCAATTATAACAACCTAAGTTAAGGCATAAATTTATTATAATCTATTAAAATAATTTAAATTAAATCAAAGTAGTACATGTTTGCTACTGAGGTATTAGAGAAAGCCAAACTACTGAATTGGTAAATGTCACTGGCTACGCCCATGGAACAAGAGTTTGCTGCAGTGCTAAACCAGCTTTTAACAGAAGTAGCCTCTTCCTCAAAGGCAGACAAAATAGTGTCTTCGTTTCAATTTATTCAGCGCTCTTCAGTTCAATGACTAGTTCATTCAAAATAAAAAAAACAGTGCGAGTAGAAAAAGCAGGAAAGCTCGATTTCCTTTTCTAATCTATGAAAAATTAAAGCTGAATTTATCACGACTCTAGAAATGGGGACCCTGGGCAAAGGCCTGTAGTGCCTTACTCTGGCTCTGTTGTGATGGGAACTTGAAGAGGAACTAAGCATGGTCAGAATCGTGACCAAGGTAGGAGATATTCTGTGGCAGCATTTAGGGCAGAAACAAAAACTATTTTACTCTGTTCCTACCTTCATTTATGCCTCTGCAAAGGCAAGTGTTACTTGGTACTTTTCTGTGGTGGCTGCTATTTTCCCCTCCAAATCTAAGATTTTAATTTTTAACACACACCTAAGTCTAACCCTTACGGTTGTGAAGAAAACCTTCAGAACATGAACCTAGTGTAAACCAATGAAGTGAAGTCTGCCCGAGTCCACAAACTCAGTAGATAGTGCTCCTTTTCATCTCAATTGGGTGTTAGCTCTGAAGACTACTAAGAACAATTTAAATATCAATTTAGTTAAGTTTTGCCACTAAACAAAGTCCATAAGTAGGGTGACCAGACGTCCTGTTTTTAAAGGGGGCAGTCCTATATTTAAGGCCTCCTACAGGTGTCCTTTTTCTTAAAAATGGGCAAATTGTCCCGTATTTTCTGTTTCCTCCCTCCCCTCCACATCAGTACTGGTGGGTCCTGCTGCTGGCTGGATCCCTGCTTGCCAGCTATCCACCCACCAGTGGTGAGTGGGAGGGGTCCAGTGGCCGACAATGGGGGTGCAAGGCTGGTGGCAGGGCAAAGTTGCAGTGTGCAGGGCCGGCCACTCCCCCTGCTGGTCCATCAGTGCAGCCCCTGCTGAATGCCGGCTCTCAGCCAGCAGGGCCTCACTCCCTGTCCCGTTTCCGACCAGCACTGACTGCATGCTGTGGCAGCCAATGAGTGAGGGCAGGTGCTGGTTACATGTCACCTCTACTGTTCACCATTTATGTGCTCCCCCTCTCACTGTCTGCTCCCTGCTTTGCCCCTTCATACACACACACACATATTCCTGCTGCTCCTCTATATCTCCCCCGGCTGGGTGCATCCTGCTCCCAGTGCTGTGTGGAGAACCAACCCCTGGTTGGAGTGCTCAGCTCACTGGCAGGTTCCTTCCTTCCACCACTTCTCTGCCTGTGCCAGTGCCCCAGGCAAGCCCAAGACACTGTGGCCCAGGGTGCTGGCCAGGAGGAATCAAAGCCCCACATAGTGCCGGCACAGGGTAGCCTCTCTGCCCCTCAGCCAAGCTCTGGAGTGGTGGTGTGTGTGTGTCATGTCCAGCCTGTTCATGCCCTAAACCTGCAGGCTCCACAGCAGCCCTCAAGGCAGGGGCTTAGCACCCTCTTCACCTGCCCCCTCCCACCCTGGGTCCTGCCCCCAGGGACAGCAGGGCTTCTCTGTCCCCTAGGCACCCTCTGCTGCTGAGCGACCTACCTGGCCGGGTTCAAGTAGTTGAAACCAACAAGAGGGGTGCCATTTTAGATTTAGTTTTGGTGAGTAGTGAGGACCTCATAGAAGAAATGGTTACAGGGGACAACCTTGGTTCGAGTGATCATGAGCTAATTCATTTCAAACTAGATGGAAGGATAAACAAAAATAGATCTGGGACTAGGGTTTTTGATTTCAAAAGGGCTAACTTTAAAGAATTAAGGAAATTAGTTAGGGAAGTGGATTGGACTGAAGAACTTGTGGATCTAAAGGTGGAGGAGGCCTGGAATTACTTCAAGTCAAAGTTGCAGAAACTATCAGAAGCCTGCATCCCAAGAAAAGGGGAAAAATTAATAGGCAGGAGGTGTAGACCAAGCTGGATGAGCAAGCATCTCAGAGAGGTGATTAAGAAAAAGCAGAAAGCCTACAAGGAGTGGAAGATGGGAGGAATTAGCAAGGAAAGCTATCTTATTGAGATCTGAACATGTAGGGATAAAGTCAGAAAGACTAAAAGCCATGTAGAGTTGGACTTTGCAAAGGGAATTAAAACCAATAGTAAAAGGTTCTACAGCCATATAAATAAGAAGAAAACAAAGAAAGAAGAAGTGGGACTGCTAAACATTGAGGATGGAGTGGAGGTTAAGGATAATCTAGTGTGGAAGTAGGCATGGCCCAATATCTAAACAAATACTTTTCCTCAGTCTTTAATTAAGCTAATGTTCTTATGTTCTTATGTTCTAATGCGGATTTTAGGGATAATGGTAGGATGACAAATGGAAATGAGGATATGGAGGTAAAGATTACCACATCCGAGGTAGAAGCCAAATTTGAACAGCTTAATGGGACTAAATCGGGGGGCCCAGATAATCTTCATCCAAGAATATTAAAGGAACTGGCACATGAAATTGCAAGCCCATTAGCAAAAATTTTTAATGAATCTGTAAACTCAGAGGTTGTACCGTATGACCGGAGAATTGCTAACATAGTTCCTATTTTTAAGAAAGGGAAAAAATGTGATCCGGGTAACTATAGGCCTGTAGTATGCAAGGTCTTGGAAAAAATTTTGAAGGAGAAAGTAGTTAAGGACATTGAGGTTAATGGTAATTGGGACAAAATACAACATGGTTTTACAAAAGGTAGATCGTGCCAAACCAACCTGATCTTCTTTGAGAAGGTAACAGATTTTTTAGACAAAGGAAATGCAGTGGATCTAATTTACCTCGATTTCAGTAAGGCATTTAATACGGTTCCACATGGGGAATTATTAGCTAAATTGGAAAAAATGGGGATCAATATGAAAATTGAAAGGTGGATAAGGAACTGGTAAAGGGGAGACTACAACGGGTCATACTGAAAGGTGAACTGTCAGGCTGGAAGGAGGTTACTAGTGGAGTTCCTCAGGGATCGGTTTTGGGACCAAGCTTGTTTAATCTTTTTATTACTGACCTTGGCACAAAAAGTGGGAATGTGCTAATAAAGTTTGCGGATGACACAAAGCTGGGAGGTATTGCTAATACAGAGAAGGACCAGGATATCATACAGGAAGATCTGGATGACCTTGTAAACTGGAGTAATAGTAATAGGATGAAATTTAATAGTGAAAAGTGCAAGGTCATGCATTTGGGGATTAATAACAAGAATTTTTGTTATAAATTGGGGACGCATCAGTTGGAAGTAATAGAGGAGAAGAAGGACCTCAGAGTATTGGTTGATCACAGGATGACTATGAGCCGCCAATGTGATATGGCCGTTAAAAAAGCTAATGCGGTCTTGGGATGCATCAAGCGAGGTATTTTCAGTGAAGATAAGGAGGTGTTAGTACTGTTATACAAGGCACTGGTGAGACCTCATCTGGAAGATTGTGTGCAGTTCTGGCCTCCCATGTTTAAGAAGGATGAATTCAAACTGGAACAGGTACAGAGAAGGGCTACTAGGATGATCGGAGGAATGGAAAACTTGTCTTATGAAAGGAGATTCAAAGAGGTTGGCTTGTTTAGCCTAACCAAAAGAAGGCTGAGGGGAGATATGATTGCTCTTTATAAATATATCAGAGGGATAAACATCAGGGAGGGAGAGGAATTGTTTAAGCTTAGTACCAATGTGGACACAAGAACAAATGGATGTAAACTGGACATTAGAAAATTTAGACCTGAAATCAGACGAAGGTTTCTAACCATTAGAGGAGTGATGTTCTGGAACAGCCTTCCAAGGGGAGTAGTGGGGTCAAAAGGCATATCTTGCTTCAATACTAAGCTTGATAAGTTTATGGAGGGGATGATATGATGGGATAGCCTAAATTTTGGTAATTAATTGATCTTTGATTATTAGTGGTAAATATGCCCAATGGCCTGTGATGGGATGTTAGATGGGGTGGGATCTGAGTTACTACAGAGAATTCTTTCCTGGATGCTGGCTGGTGAGTCTTGCCCACATGCTCAGGGTTTAGCTGATTGCCATATTTGGGCTCTGGAAGGAATTTTCCTCCAGGGCAGATTGGCAGAAGCCCTGGAGGTTTTTCGCCTTCCTCTGCAGCGTGGGGCATGGGTCACTTGCTGGAGGATTCTCTGCACCTTGAGGTCTTTAAACCACGATTTGAGGACTTCAATAACTCAGACATAGGTTAGGGGTTTGTTACAGGAGTGGATGGGTGAGATACTGTGGCCTGCATTGTGCAGGTCAGACTAGATGATCATAATGGTCCCTTCTGACCTTAAAGTCTATGAGAACTATGCCATATTTCTTTTTAGCAGGGATGTCAATTTGAACATTTGTACTGCATAATTCTGATTGATTGCCGTTCAGCTTGCTTGAATATGAGTAATTTTACCAGGTGTCCCATATTCAGCATAGGGAAATATGGTCACCCTATCCATAAGAAGGAATAATGCCAAACATTATGAAGCTGTTGTTATGGGTTCGATTAAATCTCATTGACACTGATGGGTGTGAACACACCTTTCATTTAAAATAGTTATAAGAGACAATTACAGAGACCCACCTACAACAAGACATAATAGAGCTGGACCTTCCTGCCTGGCCCTTGAGCTCCCTGCCGGGGAGGCAAGCCCCCAGCCCCTCCCCTGCTGTTCCCCCTCCCCTGCTGTTCCCCCTCCCCCGCAGGCTCAGCTCGCCGTGCCGCCAGCACTCTGGCCGGCGGGGCTGCGAGCTCCTGCCGAGCAGCGCAGTGGCATGGCTGGCTCCAGCTGGGCGGTGCGGCTGCCAGTCCTGGTGCTCTGAGCAGCATGGTAAGGGGCAGGTGATCCTGGGGGAGCAGTCAGGGGACAAGGAGCGGTTGGAAGGGGTGCAAGTCCCGGGGGGCCTGTCAGGGGGTGGGGGTGGGGGTGTGGATAGGGGTCAGAGCAGTCAGGAGACAGAGAGCGGGGGGGGGTTGGATAGTGGGTGGGGTCCCGGGAGGGTGGTTAGGGGACAAGGAGCGGGGGGCGGGGAGGGTTGGATGGTCAGGAGTTCTGAGAGGGACAGTCAGGGGGCAGGAAGTGGAAGGGGGCGGACAGGGGGTAGGGACCAGGCTGTTTGGTGAGGCACAGCCTTCCCTACCCGGCCCTCCATACAGTTTAGGAATGTGTGGCCCTCAAGCCAAAAAGTTTGCCCACCCCGTAATAGAGTATGCCCAGAAATTCGGACTGCTAGGTGGAGGGGCTTTTCTGAGTATTGTTTGGGTAAAAGAGAATGTGTGTATACTCCAGAGAGACGCAAGAGACTGGGGCTTTGTCTACACTTGCAAGTTAGAATGCATTAAATCAGCCCCTGGCACCCTAACTCCTGAGGTGTCCACACTGGCAAAGCACTTAGAACGGCTGGACTCCACAGCTGGAGCATCCCTGGTAATCCATCTCTACAAGAAGCATAGAGCTTTCTGCTCCCAGCTGAAGCGCCGGGGTGTCAGCGTGGACTACGAAGTCAAGTGGCCACTCTCATCATTGTTTTGAACTGGGCTGCAGGCATGCGGACATCCCCTGTTTCTGACAGCCGGCATGCTTATCTGCTCCGGGACGTGTGTGTGTCTATATATGCAGGGCCAGCTCTAGGATTTTTGCTGCCCCAAGCAAAAACAATTTTGGCCGCCCCCCCCCCATTTTTTTCTTACCCCACCCCAGACCCCGCCTCAACTCCGCCCCTTCCCCAAATCCCCAGCCCTGCCTCCTCCCCCCAGGCTCTCAAGCCTAGGAGGGAGGGAGGGAAGGAAGGAGGAGGAGAAGCGGCACGCGCACCGCGGCCACTCAGTCTTCCCCTCTCTCCCAGGCTCTCAAACCTAGGAGGGAGAGTGAGCAGGGAGAGCCATGCCGCCCCTAAAAATGTGCCACCCCAAGCACCAGCTTGTTTTGCTGGTGCCTAGAGCCGACCCTGTATATATGTGAGAGAGAGAAAGATGGGGGTGGCAGTTGATGTCAGGGTTTCCCCCTTCCTCCTGCAGCTGTCTGAACTTACAAGACAGCATGCTGACACACTCTCTTCCCCCCAAAACACACTGTCTCGCTCCCCACATACACACAACACACTCCCTGTCACAACAGCTTGCAGTCATTAAAGATCCCAGGGAACACAAATTATAGATTGTTATCCAAAGTGTTCTACCCAAATTCTAGTTTCCCAGTTACATTCTGCTGACTTATTTCTCCCTGAAATTTCAATCTGATGCAGTCTTGTTCACCTGGTATCCTACAGTTACATAAGTGTCAAGAACAGACGTCTGCTGCTTTCATTCATAACCATGACATTTTGCCACTGAAGCTGTGCGATCAGCTAAGCAACACTGGATATGCCACAATAGTGACATATTCTGCAAGTGTCCAAATCATGGTCCCCATTTCCTTCTTTCAGAGTAACAGCTCCAGAGAAGCAGCTCAATAATTATGTCTCCAAGATTCCATCTGGTGTTGCTTATTTGGCTCCAATAGATGATTTTTTCCCCTTTAACACATATAGTTTTCTAGAAAACTCAATAGTATCAAAGGAACAGTTATAAACAGACAGGAACACTGTGATTTCCACACACACTTTCAAAATGTAGGTACTACATTCCTTAACAATACTAGAAGCCATACATTTCAGCCGCTACCCACAAAGTGGTCACTCTTGCAAGACTTCATCTACATTCCCACCGCCCCCACCTCTCTCCATAGTGTCTTGCATCAGACTTCAGTGTATGCATCCCCTCAGGTACTTTGATACACTCCATAAAGTTCTAAAGATTGTTAGGGAACATATTTTGACACCCATGTACATTTGTCAGCAGTTGGTGTAAGGAAGTATCGGGTCCCAAAAAGGAGCAGGAATGCAAGATATAGTGCAGAAACTCTTCTCATAATGTCACCTCTCCTGTCATTTGGGTAAGTGTCAGGCCTTAGTTTTGCATTCTGCTAATATCACTTTTCCATGAAAGCAACTGTTGTAGCAACCACAAGGATTTTTTGACATAATGAATGGAAAAGTAGGTGATTGTGTGATTGTGAATGGAGAGGGAAGGTGTCCCACAAGATATTGGATAAAATTGTCAAAAGAACCTAAATGACTCAGGCCATGTCTTCACTACAAACTTAAGTCAATTCAACTTATTTCAATGTAAAGCAGCTGCAGTACGTATATCGCTTGTGCATACTTGGCTGCTTGCATCAGTGTTGCATGTACTCACCAGGAGTGCTTATTTTAATGCAAAGTATGGTGCGCTGCAGATAAGTATCCCAGTATGACACTAGCTACTGGCAGGCATGCTGCCTTTTGGGAAATTTTCAAAATGTATTGTGGAGTAGAGAAGAGTATCACACACAGGTGACAGGGAGCAAGGGGTCAAGTTCACAACTTGCAACTTTCTCCCTCCCATAATGCCATTCATATCCCATAATTTTCATGCCTTTTTAAAAAAAAAAAAAATCCACTAGGGTTACCATACGTCCTCTTTTTCCCGGACATGTCCGGCTTTTCGGCAGTCAAACCCCCGTCCGGGGGGAATTGCCAAAAAGCCGAACATGTCCGGGAAAATGGCGGCTCTGCTCCTCCCCAACTCTTCGGCTCTGTTTAAGAGCCGGGCTGCCCGAGCGCTACNGCCAGAGCCCGGGAGGGGAAGTGCCCGGCCGGCGGCGGGGGTCCGGAGGCAAGGGGGCTGGCCGAAGCCGGTAGCGCTCGGGCAGCCTGGCTCTTAAACAGAGCCGAAGAGTCGGGGAGGAGCAGAGCTGCCGCGCCGGGAGGCTCTGCTCCTCTTCGGCTCAGTTTAAGAGCCGGGCTGCCCGAGAGCTACCAGCACGGTGTCAGTTACACAGAGCCCAAGAGGAGCAGAGCCTCCAGCGGCAGCGGCTCTGCTCCTCTTTGGCTCTGTGTAACTGACACACAGTGTCAGTTACACAGAGCCGCCGTGGCTGGAGGCTCTGCTCCTCTTCGCCTCTGTTTAAGAGCCGGGCTGCCCGAGAGCACTTGATTTGTGCCTGCAGTTTATTTCATCACTGCTACAAGCCTAAACCAAGAACTTTGCCATAACTCTATGTAATTGATTCCATTTAACCAATTCTAGCTCTCATCTATATCTTTTTCCTTTTATGAATAAACCTTTAGATCAGGGGTCGGCAACCTACGGCACGCATGCCAAACACGGCACGCAAGCCAATTTTGACTGGCATGCTGCTGCCTGCTGCGGTCCCGGCCCCCAGCCCCACTCAGCCCCCCCGCCCACCGCTCTCCCCTGTGGAGGCAGGAGGCAGAAGCTTGGTCCTGCGGCAGCCAAGCTTTCCCTCTCCCCCACTTCTTCCCCCAGTGTGGTGCTTTCCTGCCCCTCCTCCTCTTCTTCCCTATGCCGATCAGCTGATGGCCCTTGCAAGGGGGAGGGGGACGAGTGGCAGCGTGCTCGCTGCTCTGTAGAGGAGACAGAGAAGAGGTAGGGACGGGACCTTGGCGAAGGGGGTAGAACAGGGCATATCCCTTCCAGCCCCCTGCCATGAGCCGCTCAGGGCAGGGGGCTGGGAGCATCCTCACGAGCCAAGCACCCCAGCCCTCTGCCCTGAACCCCCCCCACACACACAGCCTTCTGCCCTGCACCTCCACACACCCCCAGCACTCTGCCCTGACCCCTGAACCCCACACACACCCAGCCTTCTGCCCTGCACCTCCACACCCCCAGCACTCTGCCCTGACCCCTGAACCCCCCACACACCCAGCCTTCTTGCCCTGCACCTCCACACACCCCCAGCACTTTGCCCTGACCCCTGAACCCCACACACACCCAGCCTTCTGCCCTGCACCTCCACACACCCCCAGCACTCTGCCCTGACCCCTGAACCCCCCACACACCCAGCCTTCTGCCCTGCACCCCCCACACCCTGCAGCCCTCTGCCCTGAACCCCCCCACCCCAACACACACCCAGCCTTCTGCCCTGCACCCCCACA
>NC_048305.1:75287749-75513382 GCF_013100865.1 Trachemys scripta elegans | reverse complement strand
CCCCACCCCACGCCCCCACTGCCCTCTGCCCTGACCCCTGAACCCCCACACACACCCAGCCTTCTGCCCTGCACCCCTGCAGCCCCCATCCCTCTGCCCTCACCCCTGAACCCCCGCACACACCCAGCCTTCTGCCCTGTACCCCCACACACATCCCCAGCCCTCTGCCCTGACCCCTGAACCCCCCCACCAGGTCTGGGGTCCAGCTGCCGGCCCCTTGCCAGCTGGCATCCTGGACGCAGGACCCGCTCAGATCGCTGCTGTCCTAGGTGAACAGAACCCCAGGCTGCCAGCGGGCTGAGCAGGCTGGCGGCGTAAGATCAGCATTTTAATTTAATTTTAAATGAAGCTTCTTAAACATTTTGAAAACCTGGTTTACTTTACATACAACAATAGTTTAGTTATATAATATAGACTTATAGAGCGAGACCTTCTAAAAAACGTTAAAATGTATTATCGGCACGCGAAACCTTAAATTAAAGTGAATAAATGAAGACTTGGCACACCACTTCTGAAAGGTTGCCTACCCCTGCTTTAGATTCTAAAGGATTAGCAACAGCGTGATTTGTGGGTAAGATCTGATTTGTATATTGACCTGGGTCTGGGGCTTAGTCCTTTGGGATCGGGAGAACCTTTTTTCTTTTACTGGGTACTGGGGTATTTCATAACCATTCGTCCCCATAATGAGTGGCACTGGTGGTGATACTGGGAAACTGGCGTGTCTAAGGGAATTGCTTGTATGACTTATTGTTAGCCAGTGGGGTAAAACCAAAGTCCTCTCTGTCTGGCTGGTTTGGTGTGCCTTAGAAGTGGAAAAACCCCAGCCTTGGGCTGTAACTGCCCTGGCTCTAAGCAATTTGTCCTGAATTGATACTCTCAGAAGTGTCCCACCAAAGGCAGCATCGTTACAACTACATTGATAGCGAAGAAGTGAGTGATGATCACGCCATGGAAGCTTGCCACACTGCATTGCTACCAATCAGTGGGAAATCATTTTGTGGTTGGAAAATCCAGTGAGGGCCATTGTCATGCAAGTGTGTAGGGCCATTAATAGTCTCCTGCTACACAGGGACTGTGAATCTTGGCAATGTGCAGGACATAGTAGATGGATTTGCAGAAATGGGATTCCTGAATGGCAGTGAAGCTATAGATTGCACACACATCCCTATTTTGGCACCAGCCACCTTGCCACAGAGTACATCAATAGAAAGGGCTACTTTCTATGGTTATGCAAGTGTTGATGGATTACTAGGGATGCTTCACTGACATCAGTGTGGGCTAGTCAGATAAGCTGCACTGCTCACATCTTTAAGAACACTAGACAGCTCACAAAGCTGCAAGCAGAGACATTCTTCCTGACCAGCAGATTACCAACGGTGATGTTGGAATGCCACTAGTGATCTTGGGGAACCTTGCCTATCCCTTTTTCCCCTGTGTATGAAGCCATACACTGGCCACCTTGACACCATCAGAGAAAGATTCAACTACTGGCTCAGCAGGCACAGAATGACAGTTGAATATGCTTTGGGTAGATGGCATGGATGCTAGCATTGTTTGCTCACAAGCCTGGATCTCAGTGGGAAAAATATTCCAATGGTCATAGCTGCCCACTGCATCCTTTATAATATCAGCGAGGCAAAGGAGGAAAAGTTGCCACCAGGATGGAGGATAGAGGTGGAGCAGCTGTCTTTGACTTGTAGGAGCAAAACAATGAAAAGTGTATACCTTTGTCCTGCTAATTTGGGGTTGGGTCCGGTGCTATCTTTACATTTAAACACTAAGGAAAAATGCATTCACACACTCACCCAAGGCTCTTTCCCCTTCACTGACTCTGTGCTCAGCTGGGGGGACTCACTAGATTGTGGTGCAGTCTCAAAAACAGGTCCTGGCTGGTGGCATAGCTGGACCTCCCTGCTGTGTGTTCCCCCCCCCCTCCTCCTTGCTATTCACAGCAGGGTTCTGTGTCTCAAGTTCCTCAGAGGTATCTAGAGTGGTCTAAGGGGTGCTAATGGATTATCCACCAATTATGGCATGCAGCTTGGTGTTTAAAAAAAAAGGGTAAGTCTGCAGCTTAGCATCAGACTGATTGTTGGCCTCTCTGGCCTTATGGTATGCATGCTGCAGTTCCTTCGCTTTTACATGGCACTGCTGCTGATCCCTATCGTATCCCTTTGCCTGCATTCTCTGTGCAATCTTTTCATAGATGTCCACATTTCCATGGCTAATCCATAGCCGTGCCCATACAGTCTCTTCTCCCCACAGGCCCAGGAGATCCAATGCCTCCAATCTACTCCACAAAGAAGCATGTCTAGTGCATGGAGTCAACATAGTCAGTTGGCAATTGCATGAAACAAGAGACCGCTTGTGTGCTCACAAAGCTGGGCAATCAGGAAAAAGCATTTTAAAAATACACAGAAGTTCTAAAGGAGGGTAGCTTCTGGTCTACGTGGCCCCTGGGCAGCAGAGATCACAATTGTGAGCAGAGTGGTCAGTGTCAGGCATTGGGGACAGCTGCTAGAGGACTGTTAGGGATGACATAGGTCATGCAGCATCTATACTTGCACTGCATCAACCTCAGTAGATCAACCATGGCTCAACACTATTCAATTAGATGGTTTTATTGAGTCACTGTAATGTGGTGCTTACATTGGCTGGAGACAAATTTGAGTGTAGATGCACGCACATATAGGCTGATGTAAGGCAACTTACATTGACCTAACGGTGTAGCATAGACCCAGCTTTTGGAGTCTAAATCCCATTTTCAAAAGTGACTTAGATGCTTTTGAAAATGTTACCCAATCTCTATTAGGATGTGACCATACTATCAGAATGTTTGAGAACTCTTGCACTACACATTTTTTTAATAATTATTTTGTAAATCTTGATGGCACTAACCAAAGAAAGCTTCTTGGTTGGCCCAGACAGGTGGAGTTTTCAAACACTGCATAATGCAACAAGTTAAATAGAAAAGCAATAATGCACCTGTAAGCATTGCAACAGTCCTAATGCCATGAGATAAGATTTAAACTCCTAAAGTACATTAACACTTTACACCATCACTGTAGCACCTTAGCAACTCACAAACATTAATGAGTTTATACTTGCAACATCTGTGTTGTAAGGAAATATTAACACCTCCATTTTACAGATAGGAAAATAGGCATAGAGAGATTTAGGGATTTGCCCAGATCACACAGGAAGTGTGTGGCAGAGCAAGGACCTAAATTCAGATCTCATGAATCCCAGTCTAGTACTTGAATTGCAACACCGTCTGTCCTCTCACCTTCTGCTATCCAGATATGAAAGTATCATTCTTATTTTTAATATCCATGTCTCCCTATCTATTCCGCTTAGATTTGTTTGAGTCTTCCAAGAAAACTGAACGACACCTGGCTCCATCCAAAAATCCAAAGCTTCAATATAAGTAAGAAGTATAACTTGCCATGAATAAAACGTTAAGTATATTTGGGAAAAATAAATTGGCAACTCTGAGTCCAAGTAGCCATCTTGTTGAAGAAATGTCACTTGTGACAACACCTGTGTGACAGACTGCTGTAAGAAACTAAATAAAATGGTCAGGCTGCTTTAATGATGTTTTAACAATCAAAACTTGTTTCTACAAAACATTTCATTTTTAAGTTATTGGAAATGTTACACTCTGAAACTTGCTTAGAGTTGTGCTTTTTGTTCCTAAACTGCCAGTGTTGCAAATTAAGTCACTTCAACAGGACGGTCACCCATGAAATATGCTTTATTTATTATGAGAACCATTTCTTACCCTTTAGACTTTTAGATTGCTGGAGAGAATAAAATGAGTGCAGTTTTCCTTTAAATACAAAGAGAATATTTACCTAGAAACGATAATCACAGTTGTTAAAAAATATAAACGCTTTTTCAAAGTATGTGTAATTACTGGCTTCTCTGAAATTTTCTATGAAAGGGTAAGTACCATGGTTTATAGTAACTGAACTTAAACTTTTGCTTATGATGCTTGAAAAATATTACTGAAATTTTTTAAAACTGTTCTGGGGTTCTGAGGATGCTCATCCTGTAGTTTAACAAGATATTACACACCTTTAATATACATTTTGGAAAGGAACATGAAATAAGATTAACCAAATCAACTCGTACTAAAGAAAGCTGACTTTTAAAGATTCAGGTAGCCTAGAACAACTCGAATACTTGAGGCTCCTTTTACTTATACCTAGTTTCTCTCCCTCTCTGCTTCCTCAAATAACTATTTAGAGAAAACTGCAACTTACAACAGAAGAATTATATAGGAACACCAGAATTATCAAATCAGATCAGAAAAATAGTCCATCTAGTTGAGTAGACAGCACTGACAGTGTACCAGACACTTCAAAGAAAGGTGCAAGAAACCTCATAATGGAATTATCCATACAGGAAAGATTTTAATTCTATAATCCAAATAAAGGGGTATAGTATCATGGGTCTATGGTTCAGATCAGGGGTCGGCAACCTTTCAGAAGTGGTGTGCCGAGTCTTCATTTATTCACTCTAATTTAAGGTTTCGTGCCAATAATACATTTTAACATTTTTAGAAGGTCTCTTTCTACAAGTCTATATTATATAACTAAACTATTGATGTATGTAAAGTAAATAAGGTTTTTAAAATGTTTAAGAAGCTTAATTTAAAATGAAATTAAAATGCAGAGCCCCCCCGGACTGGTGGGCAGGACCCGGGCAGTGTGAATGCCACTCAAAATCAGCTCGCGTGCCATAGGTTGCCTACCCCTGGTTCAGATCATATATTTTCTCTAAGCAAGAAGAGTCATTAACACTATAAATGCTCATCACATACAAAACTCAAAGTAAACTACTATTGGAAATCTCTGATGAAGAAAGGCCTAGGAGAGAACTACCTGTAGTAAGGAGACTGAATTGCCTCTTACCCTTATAGAAGGTGGTCCCTCCAAATCAGGGCTCAGGTCAGCAATGGGCCAGTGTAAGAAAGCTCACACTTTGGCTGCCTGCATCGTATCTGACCTGTGAATAAACAGAGGATTTCAGTTTCCACAACAGCCAGTTCCTTAACCTTCATGCACATTAGAACTGATGATAAAATTTAATTTGGGAGTAAACTATTGATTTTTAAATCATTAGCTTATTTTTTAAGCCTGGGGGCTAGAGTCCCAGCTAGGGAAAACAGTTGGGTTTTTAAAGCTTTGGACCTATGCTTTTTGTTATTATTTTAACATCTGCATCCTAATTGTATCAAAGTGTCACAAAAGAATCATTTGAGGGATTTTGAACTTCATACCGAATTAGATGGTAGTAATGATCTATGCTTCACTACCATACAATGTTATTGTAGTGGGAGCAGTATTGGCTACAGTTGAATTTGCAGAACTGTCACCAACCTAACAACCTAATTGAAGAAGATTTCCTAGCATGGTCTCTGCCCAGAGGTGAATTATTTTGGAAAGTCTGAATAAAATCAGTTGACCCTTTTTGCACAGGTAGGAGGGTAGAAAAGTAATACACACTTTTCCCATTATAAAATTATACTTGCAACTTTTATTAAAATAAAACAAAACACGCACATAAATCCACAGCCAAATTAGCTGCGGATTGAAATTTGGCATAAAAATATGTAGATCTTATTGAAAAGGGGTATCTTCGCGTGTTCCGGAGGAAATTAATCATGGTTGTAGAAAAAAGTTGTAAGATACTATATTATTTTAGATATAATGCTCTAATATAATTAAAATGTAAATAAATATAATATAATTAAATATCATAATAAATAGTACCAGGGGACACTGCTAAAGTTGCATGTGCATCTTAATTTGGTGTTTACTGATATTTATTCATTCAACCTTAATGTTCTATTAACAGTTTACGGAATTATTTCCATAAAACACAGCCATTTTAAGATGGCATGTTCTAATTTAATGCTTTCCTCCTAACTTAGTAGAGGTCAGATCTAACAGTATGGAACTATAGAGGAGAAATTTAATAATCACTAGAGGAATAAAGAAGTGACATTGCAGAAACTTGAGTACCAAACGTTCTCTGAATGACAGTATGTATCTTTAAGGGGATCATAAAGTCAAAATTAGGGCTGTTGATTAATCACAGTTAACTCACGCGATTAACTTGTGATTAATAAATATTTTAATCGCACTGTTAAATAATAGAATCCCAATTGAAATTTATTAAATATTTTGGATGTTTTTCCTACATTGTCAAATATATTGACTTCAATTACAACACAGAATACAAAGTGTACAGTGCTCACTTTATTTTTGATATTTTTATTACAAATATTTGCATTGTAAAAATGATTTAAAAATAGTATTTTTCAGTTCACCTCATACAAGTACTGTAGTGCAATCTCTTTACTGTGAAAGTGCAACTTACAAATGTAGATTTTGTTACATAACTGCACTCAAAAACAAAACTGTGTAAAACTTTAGAGCCTACAAATTCACTCAGTCCTACTTCTTGTTCAACCAACTGCTATGACAAACAAGTTTGTTTACATTTACAGGAGATAATGCTGCCCGCTTTTTATTTACAATGTCACTTGAAAGTGAGACCAGGCATTTGCATGGCACCAGGGCCGCCGAGAGTGGGTTTGGGCCCCGGTGAAAAAAAATTTTTGGGCCCCCCAGCAAGGGCGGACGGGCTAAACAGGGCCGACGAGAGGCGGGGGAAGTCAGGCCCCGGGCCCCTTTCCAGACCGCCGGGTCCCGGTAAGGCAACAAGAGGGGGAGAAGCCAGGCCCCCTTCCGGACCGCCAGGCCCCGGTAATTTGTACTGGCTTCCCCCACCTCTCGTTGGCCCTGCATGGCATTTTTGTAGCTGGCATTGCAAGGTATTCACATGCCAGATATGCTAAGCATTCATACGCCCCTTCATGCTTCAGCCACCATTCCAGAGGACATGCTTCCATGCTGATCAAGCTCATTAAAAAAATAATGCATTAATTAAATGTGTGACTGAACTCCTTGGGGGAGAATTGTATGTCTCCTGTTCTGTTTTAGCACCATTCTGCCATATATTTCATGTTACAGCAGTCTCGGATGATGACCCAGCATGTGTTGTTCATTTTAAGAACACTTTCACTGAAGATTTGACAAAATGCAAAGAAGGTACCAATGTGAGATTTCTAAGGGTGTGTCTACACTACGAAATTAGGTTGATTTTATAGAAGTTGATCTTTAGAAAGTGATTTTATACAGTCGATTGTCTATGTCCCCACTAAGTGCATTAAGTCGGCGGAGTGCATCCTCAATACCATGGCTAGCATTGACTCACGGAGCGGTACACTGTGGATAGCTAGGCCACAGTTCCCACATTCTCCGCTGCCCATTGGAATTCTGGGTTAAGCTCCCAAGGCCTGATGGGGCAAAAAGATTGTCGTGGGTGGTTTTCGGTACATGTCGTCAGTCTCCCCTCCCTCCGTGAAAGCAACGGCAGACAATCATTTCACTCCTTTTTTCCTTGGTTACCCATGCAGATGCCATATCATGGCAAGCATGCAGCCCGCTCAGCTCACCGCTGCTGTTGTGAGCATTGTAAACTCGTGCATTATACTGCAGTATGCGCAGAACCTGGCTAGGAGACACTAGCATGAGGATGATTGTGAGGACATGGATACAGATGTTCATGAAAGCATGGGATCTGGCAATTGGGACATCATGGTGGCAGTGGGGCAGGTTGATACAGTGGAACACCAATTCTGGGCCCAGCAAACAAGCACAGAGTGGTGGGTATTGGATGATTCCCAGTGGCTGAGAAACTTTCACACGCGTAAGGCCACTTTCCCGGAACTTTGTGAGTTGCTTTCGCCCGCCCTGAAGCGCAAGAATACCAAGATGAGAACTGCCCTGACAGTTGAGAAGCGAGTGGTGATAGCCCTGTGGAAGCTTGCAATGCCTTACTGCTACCCATCAGTTGGGAATCAATTTGGAGTGGGCAACTCTACTGTGGGGGCTGCTGTGATCCAAGTAACCAATGCAGTCACTGACCTTCTGCTAGCAAAGGTAGTGACTCTGGGAAATGTGCAGCTCATAGTGGATGGCTTTGCTGCAATGGGGTTCCCTAACTGTGGTGGGGCAAGAGAATGAATGCATATCCCTATCTTGGCGCCAAACCACCTTGCCAACCAGTACATAAACTGCAAGGGGTACTTCTCAATGGTGCTGCAAGCACTGGTAGATCACAAGGGATGTGACGCTCGCATCTTTAGGAATGCCGGGCTGTTCGAGCAGCTGCAAGAAGGGACTTACTTCCCAGACCAGAAAATTACTGTCGGGGATGTTGAAATGCCAATAGTTATCCTTGGGGACCCACCCTACCCCTTGCTCCCATGGATCATGAAGCCGTACACAGGCAGCCTGGACAGTAGCAAGCAGCAGTTCAACTATAGGTGGAGTATTAGAGGGCTTATTCCTTCACCCACTCACTTCCCTGGTCCTTCTAGCATGAAAAGAGAGCAACAATACCCAAAGTCCAAAGGTGCAAACAATTCGATGTTTATTGAGGTGAACTTCCAGCAAGCAGGATTCCAGTTTTCTTCCTCAGTGTCCCCCTTCCCAGCTCTGACACCACAGAACCTTGCCCATGTCCCTGTTCCCATTTCCCTCCCACTAGCAAAACATGAATTCCCCCACCCTGTTCCCATTCTCCCCCCCCCCATTACTTCCTCATAGACTGCAGACTATATAGTAAAACTTGAGTTCTGCTTAGCTATTCCTTAACCAATCATTGTACTGAAATTTAACTAACCAATCCTAACATATTGTAACATGATTATTTAACCAATTATATCCCACCACCTTAATTGGTTTATACCCAACAAAATTAATTATACAGCAGACAGAAACAATCACAGAACCAGGCAGAGATTATACAGACAAACAATAGGGAAGTAGAGACTACTGTGACAGAACAATACAGAAATGGGGATTTCACATCCCAGCTATTGAAAAGTGAGTTCTTGCCACACAGGCTGCTATCAGACTAAGTTTCCTTTTACATCTTCTAGGCTCTTCCCTTTCTCTGGAGGTGACAGATCCATCTGGGGCTGTTAGAAAGATTATCGCCTTATTTCAATGTGACTAGTTTGGAATGGGAGGATGTGACCGTTCACTTCCCAGCTTATCGCTGCCTCTGCTGCTTAGCCAAAGGCCTTAGCCTAAGAACAGGGCCTCAGACTCTCACAGTAAGAGAAGGCCCTTACACCGGCAGACAGGGATTTTGATTCTCTCTTTTTATGCCTCTATAACTAGCTAAGTGATAAGAATACACCTAAATTCTTAAAGTATAGGCCTTTGCAGACAAGCCTGAATATCTATATCCTAACACTGAGTAATTGCAGAATGGGCCTTTGGACGTTTAAAAACTCGCTGGTGCCGTTTGCTGACTAGGTTAGACCTCAGCACAACCAATATTCCCATTGTTATTGCTGCTTGCTGTGTGTTCCAGAATATCTGTGAGAGTAAGGGAGAGACGTTTATGGCGGGGTGGGAGGTTGAGGCAAATTGCCTGGTGGCCAATTTTGAGCAGCCAGACACCAGGATGATTAGAAGAGCACAGCTAGGTGCGCTGGGCATCAGCTTTGAAAACCAGTTTCATGACTGGCCAAGCTATGGTGACAGTTGTGTGCGTTTCTCCTTGATGCAAACCTGCCCCCTTGATTGATTTTAATTCCCTGTAAGCCAGCCACCCTCCCCCCTTCGATCACAGCTGGCAAAGGAAATAAAGTCACTATTGTTTTGAAACCATGCATTCTTTATTAATTTAAAAAAAAAAAAAAAAAACTGAGATAACTGACAAGGTTGCCTGGGTGGGGTAGGGGAGGAGGGAAGGACAAGGCCACATTGCTTATTGTGACCATACTACAAATCAAATGACAGCCTTCTGTTGCTTGGGCTATCCTCTGGAGTGGAGCGGCTGGGTGCCTGGAGCCTCCTGCCCCACATTCTTGGGCGTCTGGGTGAGGAGGATATGGAACTTGGGGAGGAGGGCAGGCGGTTATACAGTGGATGCAGCGGCAGTGTGTGCTCTTGTTGCCTTTCCTGCAGCTCCACCAGATGCCTCCTCGTGTCCATTTGCTCCTCCATTAGCCTCAGCATCGCTCCTGCCTCTTCTCATCACTCACTTAATGCTTTCCTGGCCTCTGCCACTGAATGCCTCCATGCATTCAGCTGTGCCCTATCAGGGTGGGAGGACAGCATGAGCTCTGAAAACATATCACAAGTGCGGGTTTTTTGGCCTTCTAATCTGCAATAATCTCAGGGACGGAGATGATAGGGTGAGCATAGAAACATTTGCACCTGCGGGGGGATAAAAAGGGAGAGTAAACACAGCAGACAGTACATGTGCTTTAGGTACAAGGCCGCATTTTGCCTTTTATATTGAGCGCCTGCCGGTTTGGTGACATCACACACGGCTGGACAACAGAATTTGGTTTCCAGGCAGCCATGGTAATCCAAAGGGTACGCAGGGTTGGCTTCTTCTGCCTTCATAACATGTGGGAATGGTTTCAAACTGCAGCGCCCTCCTTTCCTATAGCAAGCAATGCTGGTTGGGGTGGCGGTTCTCAGATGGATGTGCAGCACACACCTCCCCCCACCCACCATGTGGCTATTCTCTGGGATGAGCCCTTTTAGCCAAGTGCAAACAGCCCAGCATGAACAGGGTCCTTTTACTGTTCCCTTACAAAAATTCCCCGATTTCAACCAGGTGATCATGAATGATATCACTCTCCTGAGGCTAATACAGAAAGTTATAGACCGAATGTTGCTTCAATGCGACCAAAATCCAGGACCATTCGCTGCCGTGCTTTGTGCTGCAATGATTCCAGACTACTTACTATTGGCTTGCCATGGTAAAGTGTCCTACTGTGCAGGACGAAATAAGGCAGCCCTCCCCAGAAACCTTCTTTCAGAGTACTTCCAGGAGAGCTTCATTGAGATGTCCCTGGAGGATTCCCACTCCAACCCCAGACACGTTAACAGACTTTTCCAGTAGCTGTACTGGTCACAAATGCATCCCAATTCTTCAGGGCAAATCAAACATTAAACACTATTTGCTTTTAAACCTTGTACTGTAGTTACAAATGTGCACTCACCAGAGGTGCCTTCTCCGGCTTCAGGGTCCAGGATCCCACCTTGGGAGGGTATTGGCTCCAGGGTGATGAAAAGGTCCTGGCTGCCAGGGAGAATGGATTCACTGCTTGCCTGCTGTGCATTCTCCTCCTCCTCATCCACAAAATCCTCCTCCCTGTTGCATGAGACTCCCCCCTTGCAGGGGTCCATGGACAGTGGTGGAGTAGTGGTAGGGTCCCCCCCTAGAATGCCAGGCAGCTGATCATAGAAGTGGTATGTATGGGGCTCGGACCTGGAGCAATCATTTGCCTCCTTGGTTTTTTGGTAGGCTTGCCTGAGCTCCTTAACTTTCACGCGGCTGTGCTGTATGCCCTGTGTGATTTTGGCTAATATTAATTAGCATTTCTTTTTTTGATCGGAGTTCGGCCTGCACAGATTCTTCTCCCCATAAAGCAATCAGATCCAGTATCTCCCTTTCGAGATGCTGGAGCTCATTTGCAATTATGGGGGGGGGGGACTGCATGGTCACCTGCGCCACACTGACAAACAGGAAATTACATTCAAAGTTTCCTGGGGCTTTTCCTGTGTACAGCAACTCCTCACTTAAAGTCATCCCAGTTAACGTTGTTACGTTGCTGATCAATTAGGGAACATGCTCATTTAAAGTTGTGTAATGCTCCCTTCTAACGTCATTTGGCAGCCACCTGCTTGGTTTACTGCTTGCAGGAAGAGCAGCCCGTTGCAGCTAGCTGGTGGGGGCTTGGAACCAGGGTGGACCAGCAGCCCCCATATCAGCTCCCCGCTCCCTTAAGTTCCCTGTGCAGCAGCTGCCTGCAGTTCAGCTGTGTCCCTCCCCCCACTGCCATGTGCTACTCCTGCCCTCTGCCTTGGAGCTGCTCCCCAATACTCCTGCTTGCTGTGCGGGGGTGGGGGGGGGAAGAGGGAAGGAAGAGGGGGGACTAATGTCAGGGTGTCCCCCTCCCCCCTGCTCCTGCACCCCGCTTACCCCATCTTCCATAGCGCGGGGGGGACACAGGAAAAGAGAGGGAGCTTGCAGCAGCTGTGGTCTCAGCAAGCTGTTCTAATTAACAAGGCAGTGTACTTAAGGGAAATGCGCATATCTCCCTCCATTCCTGCTGCCTTGAAAAGTGAGAGAGTTAACTCTTGAGGGCTCAGCCAATTGCTAGTTCATCATTTAGCAGTAAGGGAAATACCCCACCCTCTGACTCCTCCACCTCAACCAAGCTTCATAATCATCATCACGATGTATCAGTATTAAATTGTTTGTTTAAAACACACACACTATGGGTATTATATATATATTCTTTTGTCTGATGAGAAAAATTTCCCTGGAACCTAACCCCCTCATTTACATTTATTCTTATGGGGAAATTGGATTCGCTTAACATTGTTTTGCTTAAAGTCACATTTTTCAGGAACATAACTACAATGTTAAATGAGGAGTTACTGTACCTGGCTAATGCATCGGAGTTGAACGTGCTGTCCAGAGCGGTCACATTGGAGTATTCTGGGATAGCTCCCAGAGGCCAATACTATTGAATTGCTACTGCACTACCCCAAATTTGACCCAGCAAGGTCAATTTTAGCACTACTCCCCTCACCGGGGAGGAGTACAGAAATCAATTTTAAGAGCCCTTTAGGTCGACGGAACGAGGTTGGTTGTGTAGAAGCATTGCTTACAAAATCAACCTAATGCGGCTAAATTTGACCTAACCTCGTAGTGTAGACCAGGGCTAAAGATAGACTCAGCACTCAGCCCAAGGTTTGAGAATCTGGAAGTGCCTTCCAAAATCTGAGAGGGATGCGTGGAGCATGCTTTCAGATGTCTTAAAAGAGCAACACTTCAATGTGGAAACTACCACCAAAACCCGAACCACCAAAAAAGAAAAATCAGTCTTCTGCTGGTGCTATCTGACTCAGAGGATGAAAATGAACATGCATTGGTCTGCACTGTTTTGAATCGTTATCGAACAGAACCCATCATCAGCATGGACGCATGTCCTCTGGAATGGTGGTTGAAGCATGAAGGGACATATGACTCTTTAGCGCATCTGGCATATAAATATCTTGTGACTCTGGCTACAACAGTGCCATGCAAACATCTGTTCTCACTTTCAGGAGACATTGTAAACAAGAAGTGGGCAGCATTATCTCCTGCAAATGCAAACAAACTTGTTTGGCTGAAGTAGGACTGAGTGGACTTTTAGGCTCTAAAATTTTAGATTGTTTTATTTTTGAATGCAGGTTTTTTTGTACATAATTCTACATTTGCAAGTTCAACTTTTATGATAAAGAGATTGCACAACAGTACGTGTAATGGGGGAACTGAAAAATACTTTTTATTTATACAGTGCAAATATTTGTAATCAAAAAGAAATATAAAGTGATCCCTATACACTGTATTGTAATTGAAATCAACACATTTGAAAATGTAGAAAACATCCAAAAATATTTAAATAAATGGTAGTCTATTATTGTTTAATAGTGCATTTGAGATTTTTTTTAAATCACAGAATTAATCGTGATTGATTTTTTAAAATCACTTCACAGCCCTAATCAAAATGCTTCAAATGAAATATTAATTCTTTAGAAAATTCACTAGAGACCTTAGTACTGTACCTCAAATTGCTCCTCTGAAGAGCTTCTCCCATTGCTCTTTACAATTTGGTTTTCCCTATATTAAGAATGGTAGATCCTGGAACATCTTAAAAAGATCTGATACATATTTGGGGTCCAGATAACATTTCAAAGGAAACAGATTCTCTATTGAAAACTTGTAGGGAAGACTAATTCTTTGTTATGAAATTATATTCAGGGTGAAGTACTTCATCATTCCTAGATTCCTCAACATTCCTGGTACACTCCAAGTTTTTAATGTGCTTGCACCACTGCTTCATTGAATTAAGACTGAACATTTAAAAAAAAAATTATATATATATATATATATATATATATAAAAAATATGCATTCACATTTGCATTCACATTAAAAGGCAAGATAACTCTGCCAGGGAATTATTAGGTCAGAACTATACCATATATTCTGCAAAGCCAAGACAAGCTGGGACTGTCTGCAAAGTCCTCAGGTAGAACTGGACAGATAATGGATAAAAGAAGATCAAATTATTCCATTTTCTGTGTACATATTACCCAGGAACAAGTCAGTTTTCTCAAATGTACTAGTTTTAAATTATTCATTGTATAAATTCTGAAACTAAATCTTGGCCATCAATTTATTTGTGAGCAGCAAATTGTGAATATTTAATAATCAAAATTCAGGTGTTTTAGTTATTGATATAGGTTAATTTAAATTGGGATCAGAAACATAACTGATAATTGTGTGCAACAAAGTTGGATTTTTAAAGTTTATTTTCTGTGAATGTTCTCAAATGTATACTACCTGTTTCTCCAACCATTTCTAACAGTAAAGTAATTAGACAATACTTTCCACAAACATAAGGACCCGGACAGAGTCAAATTCAAACATTTGTGGAAAAATTTTGCAGTATTCTCTTAGATCCACACACTCCGCAGTGAAACATACCCCCTAAGCAGTTTGCTACAAAATAATATAGTACAAAATGGCACAGAAGGTAGATCTAAAACCATATTTTCATGCACAGCAGGTAACATTGTACATTCTTGAAAGACCCTCCAAGAGATTCTATTTGCACTATACATAAGCAGAAAAGAATTAATGACATAAAATGTGGCTTTGGCAAACAAATCTGAACCATCCTGTTTTGTTGCTTTGTCTATAACTCTTAAGATTAGCATGCAATGACAGCCCAAAAAAAAAAAAAAAAAACCACCACCAAAGTGGGAGGCTGCATTGGGTAGAGAGAGCACTTCTCTAGGGTATATTAAGAGAAAAGAAAATAAATCTGACATGTCATTATACATCACCCTATTGTTAAGATCATTATAAAAACAGGATTCTCTCTCAAAGTAACTAAATCCTTTTTTATCTCCTTTACCACCAATTAAATTAAGGATTTTAATCCTAGATTAATACAAGGGAACTCTGACTATTAAAGACCTGCTTCCCCACGCCATTCAGTGGCTTAATTAAAAAAATGGAACTATTAGATTTTAAACTGATTAAGATTTGCAATAGTCACAGTATTTACAAATCATAGATCATCAGTAAAGCCTCCCCTTCCCCCGCCCCAAAAAAATAAAAATAAATAAAAAGATTTTCAGTAGAAATTCTTCAGCAGTAGTAAAATATGCTGCTGCACATACATGTTTTAAAAGGAATCCTCTGTAGTAATTTATATTAAGTTTTGAATAGTATTGACAGAGCATAACTGCCTTTCATGAAGAAATAACATAAGAAAAAGCGATGCTGTAGAAGAATTGTAACATATATGAAGAACTGGTGCCTTATCTTTAAATGTGCCATCACAATACAATTACTAAAATTGTTAGATCCATGGTATGTTACACTATTTAGATTTACAGTTTAAAAGGTCATTTGGGAAAGAATGTGAGGTATGAGGGATTTCACTGTTGTGCCTAAAGATAATAAAAGGTTTGGGGAACAAATACACGTATTAATTAAGCAAATATTATATCAATGGATGCCAATAGCCCTGTTTGTGAGATATAAATTGAGGAAAAAGAATCCAACCATACCGAAAATTGGTGCTTTATGTTGTAATTGTTCATATGCAAAAATAAGGTATAGAGCCACAGACAGAACAATGAGGAGAAAACAAAAACAAACAAACAAACAAACAAACAAAAAAACTCTTTTTTTACATGAGCACCATTCATTGTGTGCACTGAATGAGGCAGAAGTCCTAAGTCAAAAAAATAGTTGATCATGCAATTAAAGACTGTATCATAATCTATACACACCAGGGGGCTAAATTAAGGTTGCACAGACAACCTTAATTCTGGCATTTCATAACTTCCAAGTGCTTGACTTTGCAATCTTAAAAACGTTCATTTATTGTGGTGTTGTGTGCGTTGCGTTTCATTTCTAAGGTTTTTAAAAAGCGAACTGCAAAAAAGAAAAAAATTCATCTTATGGCATCATATTGACACTCATATGGGTCACCACCAGGGTTGGAACTTTAAGATCCATCACAAAGACCTCTGCCACTTAAGTTAAGGGAGCAATTCATAACAGTAATAGTGTCATCCTCTATGGACGAGTACTAGAAAAGGATGGGGCATGGTCAGTGGATTTCCAGATATCTGCTAGGAATGATGAGACTCAGGAATCTAGATTCCATTCCAGGCTCTGGAGGGGAACATTCTCTAATGGGCATAGCCTCTTCTGCCCCTTCCCCCTAAAGCTATATCCTTTCTGCCTTTCCCCCCCCCCCCCCCCCCCCCCACTAGCGCATCTTCCCCCCCCCCCCCCCCCCCCCCCCGTCTACTTCTGGCTCCTCATCCCAATCCTCTCATCTAGCTCCTCAAGCTTCTCCACCCCCTCCTTCTCTCCAGACACCCCTACAGTTTAAAACCCATTCTCCTTGCCCAGCCATTTCTAGTTCCTCCCTCCCTGCTTATTCCTAGACTCTGCTCAGCCAGTCCCAGTTTCATCCTTTCCTGGTACCTTATCCAATCTGCCTGTCTCCTGTTGCCCCACCAGCTCTCAGTCCTTCACTTCTCATTTGAGTTCAGTCTTTCCCCCGAACCAATGGCTCCTAGTCCCATTCCCCCACCCATCACTTCACCACACCAGCTCCCAATCCCAGTCTGCTTGCCGTCCCACTCTCCTTCACCGCTAATTCCCAATTTCCCCCATCTTTCCCCCACCCCTCTCTGCACAACCTCCCCATAACCCTCAGAGGCTCTTTGTCCCGATCGACTCCCATTGCCGCTCCCTGGTCTGGTTCTTGTCCCCTCTGCATTTGTATCAGGCAGTTTCCCACTCCAGATAGTCGTGGTGTCAGCAGGAAGGGACTGAGAGAACAGGAGACTCTCTCCCTGTTCTCAGTTCAGGTGCTTGGTCCCAGCCCATGGCAACCCAGAGCTGCAACAGAATGGAAAAAATCTGCTGAACTCCTGGCTTGAGCATGTAGATAGAGATTTTAGATGCAGAGTTCTAGCAAGTGTCTAGAAGCACATGCAAACTGCAGTTTTTCAAATTAGGAAAAAAATAACGTAATATATTAGGGGACCTATTTTTCAATTTTATTTAATAATTATATGCACTATGGACCAAATATTGCCTATCAATTATGCTGAACAACAAAAAGCCAAACTCAAGAGAGGGGAAAATGCAGTGTGGAAGCATCAAATCCCAATCTTAGTTCCCCTACATCCTGAAGAGATCACATTCAACACATCTTGAAATAGTTCCAGCTGCGGAGGAGCTCTTAGCACAAGATATAAGGGGTCAACATTACACATTTTACCTAATTACCCCAATTCCTTATGCATCTTTACCAGCTTTGGGTTGGATCCTGCAGCTTCTTGGCAGGAAGTTGAGAGCCCAACACAAGTTCAGTTGTGTAGTCACTCTCAGCACAGAATACAGGTGCAAAATAATGTTGCTGTTGTAGCACTACTCTCTACAAGACGAGAGCAGAACACAGACCCGTTAAAAATATATATCATACGATTTCAACAAACTTGGAGGAAAGGGTACTAACTACTTTTTCTACAGCAGCTGGGTTTTTCCTTGAAGGACTTCCATCCAGATGATGATCAGGTCTTTCCCTGCTTAGCCTAGGCCCTGGTCTACACTACACTTATGTCAGTCTTACTACATC
Source organism: Trachemys scripta elegans (assembly GCF_013100865.1). NCBI lineage: Eukaryota > Metazoa > Chordata > Testudines > Emydidae > Trachemys > Trachemys scripta. The sequence goes on along the minus strand of NC_048305.1, from coordinate 75,495,550 downwards.
ACCATACCCCAAGTTATGCAGTTATATCGCCCTAGCTCCCAGCATAGACAGTGCTACATTGACCAGAGAAGTTCTCCCACAGACATGGCTATCACTTCTCAGGGAGGTGGAGTACCTATGCCGATAGGAGAAGTTCTCCCATCAGGATAAGTAGCATCTTCACGAAGTGGTACAGCTGCCCTGCTGCAGCGCTGTAAGTGTAGACAAACCCTGAGAGTTTGAACAAAATTACAACTCAAGGATGGCTACAAGCATACCCAGGAGATTTATTCAGTCATAACCACAAAAGGTAGACCTACCCTCAGTCTAGGTGGGCATCTGATTGGTCCAAAAATAATTGCCAATTGACCGAACAAACTATTTTAAAGCACTAATTTATTAGAACAGTAATAAAAACAAAAAAGAAAGAAAGAAGGCACCATGGTGCAATCAAAGATTGAAGCTGCTGTCCACATCAGGGCATTCTTGTTGGAATATTTGACAATATTAGACTGTGGTCAAATAATAGGTGGTTAGCTGACATTATCTGACCAGACAGTTCACTCTCTTGCCATGCCTATCTCAGTCAGTACTACATCTAACGTTTTCAAAGTTGCTACCAAAAAAGACAGGAACCTAAATAAAAGTGGCTTGAGTTTTGATTGTGCTGAACTCCTACAGACTTTGGTCAGCACTCAGCTCCTTTGGAACGCAGGCCATTTTTATTAAGGTACCTAAATATGGCCTGAGATGCCTACAGTTAGGCACCTATTGCTTAACATTGCTAACAAAGGATCTGCAATGCAGTTTAAGTCACCACTCACAATACCATTTCCTGAGATTGTCTCTGTAGATGAATCATTCAATCATCATCTTTGGCATAATTTTTCTGTAACTAACTAGAGTACCAAACAGAAAAAATGATCTTGTTTGCCTTTGCAATCAAAGTAGAAGGTATAGTAGCATCAGAGAAGTGGTACAAAAAGCTAAATTTAAAAAGTGAGGTATTTTGATGTTCAGTCCACATTCAATTAATTGTCATCAATAGTTTACTTTATTGGATCGGTTATTTGATAGGAATGTGTAACTTACTAAGAATGGTGAAATTCAAACTTTTATTTAAGGGGACCAGTTTCCCTCCACCCCAAAATTTACTCTGGTAATATGTGTCTCAATATTTATAACAGATAGCTTTTGTCTATACTCTTTTCTCTATTGTTCCTTTCCAGGACTTAGTTTATAATGACTGTTCTTCACTGCATTGTTAGCTTGAGGTGGTACACTAGAAATAATCCACTTGAGCTGGCCTAACTCAAGTGAGAGCAGCCATACAGCAAAGGCAAACTTGAGCCACCTTCCAACTGAACACTGTTCACACTGTAGAGTACTAATTCAAGTGAAGACACTTTGCTTCTTCGGACATACCTCTTGGTTCTCAACACTGCACTATTCTGAGCAGCTCCTTTCAACTTTCGCTGTGTATGTCAGAAAACGGTCTATTCTGGTCGGAAGTAGTGTTCACCCAGCAACCTACTGCAGTACACCACTTCTACTTATGTTTGTGGTCTGCATTCTGGTGGAAAGCAATGGATCCCACTCAGAATGATGAATAGGATCCATGGCTCTCACCCACCCAGTTCCTGGTTCCCCTGCAATCTTGGAGTTGCAGGAGGTGGCTGGTGTGCTCTGTATCAGTGTTCCTACATAGGACAGCCTTCTCTGAATTTGCATTTATTGTTATGGTGATGCCAAAATAAAATTGTGTTGTTAAGTATCCCTCTCTTTCTAGCGCAATCAAAACTTGCAGAAACAAAAAGGGACTGAACAAAACGTATTTATTCAAACTAAATAATATCAGTACATCTGCTTTAAGCATTTAACAATGCAACTGTGAATATCATGGTCAGTGGAGCCAATTTAACTTTATTACTCTGCAACAGTGCACTATACCATCAGTCCAGCTGCTTTAAGCAGATGTGATGTGCACAAGGCGTACAGTGCCATGTCATAGGTACAGGAAGTGCACATAGTCAGGGTACCGGTCATCACCCTGCCATCTCTGCACAGAAGTAGAGTGAAGAGGTTAAACTTACCATGAGCACTTACTTCCATGGAGTGAGTAACCCCTCCCACGCAGAGGTCACTAGGTGCAGCTCATGGTATTACGGTTAAGGCTGCGATTTAGTCATGGAAGTCACGGATTCTGTGACTTACAAAGACCTCTGACTTCAGCCAGCCCCGGCTGGGAGCTGCAGGGTCAGTCCCCTGCTGCCGCCAATAGGCGGACCTCCTGCAGGTCCCGGCCGTCGCAGGTGGCACCCCCGCAGCTCATGGGCGGAACCTCTGGAGTTCGGAGCTGCCAGCAGAGGGGGACATTGGAGCTCCCAGCCCACCCACAGCTTCCCAGGCTCCTCATTTTATCATGGATATTTTTAGTAAAAGTCACGGACAGGTCACAGTTTTCCATTAATTTTTCATTATTGCCCATGTCCCGTCCATGACTTTTACTAAAAATATCTGTGACAGAATCTTATCCTTAATTATGGTTCATGGCTGCAAATTTAGGCTGGAGATGAATCTCGGCAAATGCAGTGGCCAGGCTGTTCTGGCACTTGCTGACCATAATGCCCAGAAGGCGTGCAACCATTTTGTGTGGGTTCTCCTTGTGCTGCTGCTAGCAGTCTTGCTCGCACATAGCACATTATGAGCAACTTACTCTGCCACCATGCATTCCTCCCTCTCCAGCATCATCTTAGCTGCAGTCTGGAATTGCTGTTCCTGTTCCAGCATCTCCCTTTGAAGCTCAAAGAGCAGGTCAGACTTTCTGCCAAAGTCCCTATGCATCTCCATCAAAAGGTCCCCCTGTGTCCTCTACCTTCTGCTTCTCTGGTTCTAGACTCTGGTGCTGATATCAGTGGCCTTTTGGGTGGGTGGTTGGACTGCACCTATGCAGATGGGCTTTAAAGCAAAGAAACGGTACATAGCTTTACTGTGTAGGGCAGGGGTCGGCAACCTATGGCACGCATGCCAAACACAGCACGCAAGCCAATTTTGAGTGGCATGCTGCTGCCTGCCCGGTGAGAGGAGGAGGAGGGTCAGGAAAGCACCACGCTGGGGGAAGAAGCGGGGGAGGCGGGAAGCTTGGCTGCTCCAGGACCAAGCTTCAGCCTCCTGCCCCCACAGACGAGAGCGGAGGGGGGCCCTCAGCCCCACTCAGTCCCCCTGCCCACCGCTCTCCCCTGCGGGGGCAGAAGGCTGAAGCTTGGTCCTGCGGCAGCCAAGCTTCCCCCAGCGTAGTGCTTTCCTGCCCCTCCTCCTCTTCTTCCCTGCACCGATCAGCTGATGAGCCTTGCAAGGTGGAGGGAGAGGAGTGGCAGTGTGCTCGCTGCTCCGTAGAGGAGGCAGAGAAGAGGTAGGGACGGGGCCTTGGGTAAGGGGGTGGAACAGGGCATATCCCTTCCGGCCCTGTAATGAGCCGGGCAGGGAACGGCCCCATGAGCCGAGCACCCCAGTCCTCTGCCCTGAACCCCCCCCCCCCACCTTCTGCCCTGCACCTCCACACACACCCCAGCCCTCTGCTCTGACCCCTGAACTCCCCCTACACCCCCACTGCCCTGTGCCCTGACTCCTGAACCCCCCCACCCCCAGCCTTCTGCCCTGCACCCCCACACTCCCACTGCCCTCTGCCCTGACCCCTGAACCCCCCCCCCGCACACACACCCCACCTGCCCTGACCCCTCAACCCCCCCACCCCCAGCCTTCTGCCCTGAACACCCCCACTGCCCTGAACCCCCCCTCCTCCCCCCAGGTCTGGGGTCCTGGCTGCCGGCCCCTTGCCAGCCGGCATCCCAGCCGCAGGCCCCGCTCAGCCCGCTGTTAGCCTAGGTGAACAGAACCCCAGGCTGGAAGCAGGCTGGTGGCGTAAGATCAGCATTTTAATTTAATTTTTAAATGAAGCTTCTTAAACATTTTGAAAACTTTGTTTACTTTCTATATTATATAACTAAACTATTGTTGTATGTACTTATAGAGAGAGACCTTCTAAAAAACGTTAAAATGTATTACCGGCACGCAAAACCTTAAATTAAAGTGAATAAATGAAGACTCGGCACACCACTTCTGAAAGGTTGCCTACCCCTGGTGTAGGGTAAAAAAGGAAGAGAATCTCCCCTTTATCTTTCTTTGTCACATCAAGATATTGATTGAGGGGAGTGAAGGCCTTAAGTGAAACTCTTCACTTTGCAGCTGCTAAATCCCAGAGTTCCTGAAATGGCAGTTGGTACGTCTACATTCCCTGCTGTGCTGAGTGGACATTACTGGATGCCAGGTTCTGCGGGGGGAAGGAGACCCTGGTTTCCTATGCCCAGCAAGAAACGCTGCGGCAGCTTTACCTAAAACCTACCCTCTGGATGCCAGGGATGGTGAAGGTAATGGTTGTTCCCAAACCCTAAAGGGAAGCTACAGATGGCATCTCTTAAAGGCCACCTCCACCACATAACATCCCCTTGTATAGATTGGTTCTACAAAGGTAAGAACAGGTCCCTTATGTCATATCCCCCCTAACCGTAACAATGATCAATCAAGTCCTTACCTGGCTGAAGTAATGCTGTTTCAGCTGCTTCTTTCTGCATCTCCCCCCAGAATCTTGGTCAAAGATGGAGTGACTGTGGCCCCTAGCACTGGTTCTGCCTTGCCCGAGAACTCCGTGGCCAGCAACAGGCCCAGCTCTGGGTCCTCCTCAGGATGCTCCATGGTCAGTCACTCATGAACTTCCCAAGAGGCCTTTGAGTTGCCTAGGTACAGAGCTGCATGCTGGCAATCACTCAGTCAAACTGTAGTAGAGTGAGCTTGCCAGGGTTTCACTTAGTCATTTCCCAGCAGTACAGTGTCTTCAGGGATTTAATAGCTGAGCTAGAACAAATGCTACAGTTGCCAAGGGCCACATGGAAGACAGGGTCCAAGTATCAAACTACGTATTAATACAGGGTGGAAATAGGGTCCAGTCAAGATGCGAGGGGGGACAGACAACAATTAACCTGGGTGGGAGTTTCAGGAAGGCATGGGGGCGACCTCCCGATATTTGAATGGATTGGACTGTAAGGGGAGTCCTGACTGTATTACTATGCAAACTTCAGCTGCACTCAAGCTTCAACCCATCCATCCCAACAGGCCACCGGCCCCTACCTCAAGCTTAATGCACCACTTGACTTTAGCTAGAGATGTTTGTGTGCAGACCTGAGTCAGGTAAGGGACAACATTCAAGTTATTCCTCAAGATAACAATGCAGTGAAGACAAGCCCCTTGTTTTGTTTTTAAAAAAGAACTCAGCAATATTAACGTAAGTCAACTAGATATCTACATACAATTGAAATGTAATGTGTACTGATGTCAAAAGGACTAATCAGCTGAGTAACTGCTCACCAGTGTAAAGCTATCTATACACTGTGAGCTCCTCAAGGGTACAGTCCAGGGCAATTCTGTTTAGTACCTGGGATCTGGGTTCTACAGAATACACAATAACAATAGTACATATCAGCCTAAGACTGGATTTCAGTTACTCCCTTTAACACTATTGCCCAAGTTGGCCAGAAAAAAAAAACAAACAAACAAACAAAAAAATCCAACTTATTTCTAAGTGCCGCCACCACCTCCAAACACACACATACCACAACACAAAAAGCCTGGTTAGTAGGAGCTGTTCAGCATGAACTTTGGACTTAACTCCACTCTCACTTTAGTTTTGCATCAAAGGGGTAGCTGTATTAATCTGGATCTGTAAAAGCAGCAAAGAGTCCTGTGGCACCTTATAGACTAAAACTACAAAAGCAGTTTCTCCTCCCTTGAGGTTCACACCTCAACTGCTAGAAGAGGGCCTCATCCTCCCTGATTGAACTAACCTCGTTATCTCTAGCCTGACTCACTCTTGCTTGCATAGTTATACCTGCCTCTGGAAATTTCCACTACATGCATCTGAAGAAGTGGGTATTCACCCACAAAAGCTCATGCTCCTATATGTGTGTTAGTCTATAAGGTGTGTGACAGGGTCAGGCCAGATGGCTACAGGAGAGTGATTTTTTTTTTTTTTTTAAAGCACTTTTTTTCCCCTACGGTCTCTTGAGCATCAATTGCTTCCAGAGGAAGCTGAAATTCCCCTTTAGCCAGACTATTTCCTCTCAAAATCTTCAGCCCTCTTACTCAGTTCACTGCAGTGTGTGTGTGTGTATATATAGCAGCTGTTTTTAATGCCTTCCTTCCCCAAGTGGAAAACTGTTCAGCTTTTACCCATGTATAACAGTAAAACTTGTAAAAGGTATCATAAGAACATTTCCATCATTATCAAGGCCGGCACCATCTTCAGATCTGAAGCTGGTGCTCTCTACATTAATGAGCCCACTATTTGAACCCTTGGCCTTCTGCTCCCTATTACATTTATCAGTTAAGGTTGCCGTCCTCATGGGTATCACCTTGGCTAGAAGGGTAGCAGTAGTACTTGGGGACCTTCATGGCAGATCCACCTTATCCCATCTCACAAAGATCAGTGTGACAGGGTCAGGCCAGAGGGCTACAGAAGAGTGATCCTATTGGGACACAAATCAGATATTAGGAAGGCAATATACAAAAACCTGTAGGAGAACACTTCAACCTCCCTGGACACACAATAGCAGATTTAAAGGTAGCCATCCTGCAGCAAAAAAACTTCAGGACCAGACTTCAAAGAGAAACTGCTGAGCTTCAGTTCATCTGCAAATTTGACACCATCAGCTCAGGATTAAACAAAGGCTGTGAATGGCTTCTCCCACCCACTGCTAAAGGATTTCCCCCCAGCCTAAGGGGGGGGGGGTGTCCACAGGACCTGGAGACCAAAAAATTACAGGGGACAACTAATAAAAGAACAGGGACAGGAGTGAGGTCAAAGGATCAAACGAAGCGAACCAGACGGGGACACCAAGCGGAGAACCCCAGACAGCGCCCACTGCTCCTCGAAGGCATCAAGGGAGCCAGTGGACACCACCCAGAGAAACTCTGCCTGGATACGTGAACGAACGGAGGACCGGAAATAGGCCCCACAGTCACAGGAGACTCCATCGGCCAACCTCCTCACTCTGGTTTTAAAGATAGCCAGTTTCGCTAGAGCCAGGAGGAGGTTGACCAGGAGGTCCCGTGACTTTGTCGGGCGACGGATTACAGGAGAGTGATGGAAGGCAGATGCATTAGCCCCAGATTAAGTAGGTCCCTCTTCCCTGGGTAAGGTAACAGGCAAGGTTCCAGAACAATCAGGAACTTTCAGGAAACAATTAAGGCAGACAGGCTGATCAGAACACCTGCAGCCAATCAAGAAGCTACTAGAATCAATTAAGGCAGACTAATCAGGGCACCTGGGTTTAAAAAAAGGAGCTCACTTCAGTTTGTGCATGAGTGTGAGGAGCTGGCAGCAAGAGGCGCAAGAAGCTGAGAGTGAGAGGGTGAGGGTGTGCTACTGGAGGACTGAGGAGTACAAGCGTTATCAGACACCAGGAGGAAGGTCCTGTGGTGAGAATAAGGAAGGTGTTTGGAGGAGGTCATGGGGAAGTAGCCCAGGGAGTTGTAGCTGTCATGCAGCTGTTACAGGAGGCACTATAGACCGCTGCAATCCACAGGGTCCTGGGCTGGAACCTGGAGTAGAGGGCGGACCTGGGTTCCCCCCAAACCTCCCAACTCCTGATCAGACACAGGAGGAGTTGACCCGGACTGTGGGTTCCACCAGAGGGGAAGATCTCTGAGGCGAGCAAATCTGCCAATAAGTGTAGGACCCACCAAGGTAGGGGAGGAACTTTGTCACAGGTGCCACAGGACTCTTTGCTGCTTTTAGTTTTGCAGTTCATCTTTAACTTAGTCCTTTAGACATTTTTCATTTTTGGAAGACTGATTTTAAACAGACTGAATGTCCTCCATGGCAGGGCATTTGTATGAAACAGCTGTTCACACAACTCTGGGATCAATATGGCTTGCAAACTTTGTTTTGGACAAGCAACTTTAGGCAGGATGCCAGAGTAATTTACAGCAATTAAACAAAAGAGGTGATGGATTCTCTTGGGAAGGACTGCAGTTGCAGAGCAGTAAGTCTGCAGATAACAGGATGCTGGGGGCAGTGTTTGGCTGGAAAGAAAGGTACTCTGTTGTTCTGCTACAGGAAGACCCTTTCTTTCCTTGGATTTTTTTTAAGAGTGAATCTTTTGCTGCTTTGCAATTAATTTAGTTACCCTGCTCTTGATGTAATCTTCTATAATACCTACAGGAAAAAGTGGTTAAGAATGATTTCATCAGATCCTTAGAACCTAAGGCAATCCTAAAAACTGCCTTCTTGCAGCCAGTTACAGGTTTCTTCACGGCAAAACTCCCCTTGACAGAGAAGTTCTATTTTGTGTTTCTGAATTATATTTGACAATTCTTGCAAGGCATATTTAATATGTTTTCCTCAGTATTTTTCCACGCAAACTGTGGAAGTAAGATTGGCACAACTGACCAGAAATTACAACAAGTGAAAGCTAATGCAAATATTGTGAAGAAAACCTCTTTGCCTTACTTTTCTAAATAAAACTTATCCTGGTAAACAGCTACAGGATTTTCTCTTTTGTTTTGTTTGCTTAAAGGTTTTAACATAATGGCTGATCAACTGTAGAACAGAAACAGAACTAAGCCAGAACATACTTTTAGAAAAATCTGGTAGTGACTGAAGGGAAAAAGAAGAATGTAGGTTTTATGGAAAATATGTTTAATATAGTCACTGTGTAGATGATTATTCGTACAGAGATTTCATATGGACATATGGCAATATTCTAGAAAACTATGAACAATCATTACATGATTAGGACTCTGGGAGGGCAAGAATTTTGAGATGAGCCAGAAAGGAAGAAAATAATTCAGAGCCAGCAAATACTGTTTCTTTCCTCCACCCTACATTCTCATCAATCCTCTTGGTCTTGTACATGAGCCAGGGAACACAGGCATGAAGGAAGAAGCGTGACATACCTAAAAAGGCATATACACAGTCAAACATCTTCCCATCACTTTTATATTCTACTAAAATGTGTGCTGCATGGTAATTACACTGTCATCCAGGGCTGCTGCTTCCATTTAGGGGTTCCCTATGGTGCCAGGATTTGGGGGGGGGGGTGGCATTTTGCTGCCCTTGGCAGCAATTTGGCAGCAGGGGGTCCTTCCGCACTCCGGGTCTTCGACGGCAATTCTGTGGCGGATCTTTCACCCGCTCCGGGACCCACCGCCGAAGTGCCCCGAAGACCAGGAGCGCAGAAGGACACCCCCCCGCCACAGAATTGCCGACGACAACTGGGAGCGGGGAAGGACCCCCACCTACGGCACTCCTTCTGTCATCCCCTGGGATGCAGATCTGGTAAAAGCACTTCTGGCAAAATTCAACGCTGGATGCATTCCAGAGGAGGGGCGGGGGGGGGGAGAAAAGAGGGATCTCTCAGTGGTTTGAGCATTGGCCTGCTAAACCCAGGGCTGTAAATTCAATCCTTGAGGGGGCCATTTAGGGATAAGGGCAAAAATCTGTCTGGGGATTGGCCCTGCTTTGAGCAGGGAGTTGGACTAGATGACCTCCTGAGGTCCCTTCCAACCCTGATATTCTATTACATGGGTAACAGCAACCTGAAAGATATCAGGAAGACTTATTAGCCAGTTTTTCTGTAACTACTTTATATTCTTCTGCTATAAGAAGGTTTTAAGTAACATGTATCCCTTTGGTTAATTCTATAAAGGGTTTTACCACTGTATTATATAATTGTGTTTAAATAAACTACATAGAACAGGTCCCAGTTCTGAAGTGCAGGTTCCAGGTAATGTTTACTATGCTTCCAGTTCATTAATATTGTCATTTGACCACATTATGACTTTTCTTTTGTTATCTGCTCACTTCTATTTTAAATGATTTATAAAGACAGTATTTTTCAGCCACATTGGTGTGAACACAACATTTGGGGTTTGTGGATAATGGAGAGCTTCAGTTGACAAGGCATGGATGCATTCACATTTTCTCTAAAAATGGTGAACGTACATTATGATTGTCTTGAACTATTTATATTTTGAATAATCACCAATTTGAGGAACAAGTGAGAGATGGACATTGTACTACAGTAAAAAAGAGAAAAAAGAATGTTCTCTCATAAGTAAAGATGGAAAATAAATAAACGATTAAAAACTGAAGGAAATCAGATGACAGTAATTTTCTGCTACCAGTGACTTTTCTGATTGCTTGCACTTGAGATCTTTAAAGACAACATGCAAAATTTTGCCTCACTATTATTTAAGGCAGTAGGACTGCACATGATATGACTGAAAAATTCAGCACAGTATCTCTTGGTAGCTCAAATTTCCAATCATGAAAAGCTCTGCTCTACACTACTATTGCTATACATGAACCTGCTAGTTTGACAATCTCTTCAGCCTCACAATACAGTTATTCTAGTTAAAAGATTTGCAGGTAAACTGGCTACTCTTAGGAACAACCTAGATCAACATTCCCCCAAATTTTTGAAAACTAAGACCCCTTCTCTTCAAAATAAAGGGAATCAGACACACCCATGTGTGTTTTGAGCAGTGAAATAGTTAAGTGTTAACATTTAAAATTATTTACTGAGTTAGCATCCAGTGAAGTGAACGGGGCACTTCATACCTCAGAGCCATTGTTTCAGACTTCCTTCAGACTCAGGCAGACATTGCTTCATCAGATATACACTTTGTGTAACACACAGGTCAAGTTTTTCTTTACAACCATAACAAGTAGAGAATTGGTTTCTTTAAAAGGGTAGGAGACTTGAAATCTGAGGCTCTAAAAAACAGATCTGTCAGTGCCATTCTGGCTAGTTATTTGTGCCTCCCCAGGGGAGATATACCCACACATCGGGATATACTGCTTTTGACTGTTAGTAAGGAGGATAACAAAAAAATTAGCAGTGAGACAGATTCTCTTCTGAAGCCACGTTTCAAAAGGGGAGCATCAAACAAGACAGTTCTGGGTCCCAGATTCTGAGGGCTGGTCTGTACTGTCCCAACACCAGTGTAAATTACTGCAGCCCAGGACTGCTCTATATTCCCTAAAAGAATAAATGCTAGTGGAGAAGCACTATAGAGAAACACTTGATTCCCCCAGTATCTATGCTAAGCAGGGGTGGCGAGTTGTATGGGCCTGTGGTGCCTGGGCTCCAGCAAATTCACAGCCCACGTGGCCTGGGCTCCACCAGTGTTTGGGGCCCGATCTCTCCCCCGGCCCCGCCTGCCGCCCCCGCACATAGGGTGACCAGATAGCAAGTGTAAAAAATCAGGACAGGGATGGGGGGGTAATAGGTGCCTATATAAGAAAAAGCCCCCAAAATCGGGACTGTCCCTATAAAAGCGGGACATCTGGTCACCCTACCCGCACACCTCCCCCCAGAGCATCCCCCAACCCCGCCCGCCCCCCTCCCCCAAACATCCCTGCCTGCCCTGGGCAGCAGGCAGCTGCCCCCTGCAGCTCTGTGCTGTGCTTCCTCACGGCTACAAGGGAGCGGTAATGAGGGCAGCCTGAGGCAGCTGTTGTGCCTGCAGAGGGAGGAGGGGAGGAGGCACATGGCAACACCCCCCCCCCCAGGCAAGCGACTCCAAGTCAACTCTGAGGAGGAGGGGGGCTTATCCTGGCAGGACCTCCTGAGCAGCAGCCTGGGGGGGGGGTGCTTGCGTGAGTGTCAAGGAGGGCCCCTCTCTCCCCCCCAAAGCTCACTGCTGCTGGCAGAGAGGGGGTTGGGGAGGGTGGGGGGAGTCCTCTCTGGCCCCCAGCCCTGGGGCAGCCTGCCTACTGCACCCCAAACGCCTCATCCCTGGCCCAGCCCCATGCCCTGCACCCCCTCCCATACCACACCCTCTGTCCCAGCCTAGACCCCGTACCCAACCCCCCCCAGAACCTACACCCAGCACCCCAAACCTCTTCCCAAATCCCTGTCCCAGCCCAAAGCTTGCATCCAAACCCCACACCCCCTCCTACACTCCAACCCCCTGCCGCAGCCCAGAGCCTACACCCTGCACCCAAACTCCATCTCAGAGCCCGCACCCCTCCCGCACCCAAACTCCCTCCCAGAGCCTTAGGCGGGAGTGGGGGAAGGCTTGGACCCATTCTGAGCACAACCAAAAGTTATACAAACCTGCCGCCCCTGATGCCAGGGTTGGGAGGGGCCTTCTGATGACTTTACAGCAGCCAAGAGATCAACCCACTCCATCCTCCTTGGCCAGGGTATTATCAATCAGCCAGCTATGGCCAGATTTCAGCCCCTTTGTACAGCCTGAGGTGCACAACATGGCCAGACAGACATTAGGCCAAATTTTCTACTCTTATCTGGTTTACACATTAAACAAGAATGAAGTGTTTAGATTTGCATCCTCATTTTTACCAACCTTTGGGGGCCCAAACTTGCTACAGGAGCTAGATGTTAATCAATTAAATGTTTTTTTTTTTTTTTTTTTTTTTTTTTTTTTTTAAGAAGGTGGTACAAGAACCAATGAAGTTGGGAACCACTGAACTAGACAATAGCTTTCTCTCTTTACAATAATATTCTCTTTCTCACCTGCACTGCTGTGTAGTATTGCTATGTGTTTATAGTCTTCCAATCTCCATCCCAGACATAACTACATTTCAATAATGGATTAAATGAACCCTTTATATAAAGTCTGGTGAGCCCTTTGGGATTTTTAGAAGGAAGAGGTATATAATGTGGGACCACCACCACCACATAACAACAAATAAAGCCAACATAGTGACAGCCTCCTGCCAATTCTACACATGCATCGAGTGGCAGAAGGCACATATCATAACATAGCAAAATAAATTCACACTCAAAGGCCATCTCATTAGCCCTCTCAAAGCAGAGCCATAAAACAGTTTTTCAGAGGCATCAGTCTAAAGTTACAATGGCTACTACTTTTCCTTCTTTCCCCAATAGATAGAATAGGAAACTAAAAGAAAAAAAAAAATGTTCCAGGGATCCCAAGGAGAATTGCTATCAATGTTCTGACTCATGTTTTCTGTATATTTCAAAATTATGTCTCTGCAAAAAGTGGTTTCAAAAGCCAACGTTTTCCCATCCCAAGTCCAGTGAGGGGTGAGTGGAGGTAAAGCAGAGATTTGATGGTGGTTAGATTGAGTTATATTAGGGTAGAGGAGGCAACTAGTTTGGAGGGTCCTAGCTAGGAAACCTGTACAAGTGTCATTTTATTTTTAAATAAATTTACAGCATGTACTTCAACAGATAAGTATCAGAGGGGTAGCCGTGTTAGTCTGAATCTGTAAAAAGCAACNAGCTTATGCTCCCAGTACTTCTGTTAGTCTCAAAGGTGCCACAGGACCCTCTGTTGCTTCAACAGATAAGTTCTTTATAAGCAGGTAACTAAATAAATAGTTTAAGGATAACCATTCCCATTTCAAATGCAAATGTTATTGACAATATTGCATACCAAACAACAGCATCATTAGAGAAGTCAATACTATCCCCTCCACTCCGAATACCCCCTATAAAGGTCTAGTGTGACATTATTGACATAATCTAACTAGTATAGATGACTGTTGTGACCACTGTTATATATTTGCAGCAAATATTGTATAAAGGTTGTCAGGTAAGGGGTCTATGGAGAGGTTATGGTTTGCTGGTTATGATATGCTGTCTATATGTGTGTATTCATGAACTTATGAATATTGGTTCTATACTGTCTGTATTTCAAACTTATGCTATGCTTCTGGGTGACACCCCAGACAACTTGGTGTCAGCTCTGCCTAGCCTGCTTGATGGCCCATTAAGGACCATCAGCTATACAACTGACCCATTGAGAAAAGGCAGACACACATTGTGACTCAACAAGGTATGCAGGGACATGCCTATGGACAGAACTCTGAGGTTTTTCCATGCCATGCTATTGACAGCTTGTCTTTGGGACAAAGAAAGCAGAGACCACATGGCAAGAGACTATAAAAAGCTGCTGCAGCTCCTCCATCTTGTCTTCAATCCTGCTTCTTACCTCTGAAGGAACTTTGCTACAAATGGAAGCTCTACACAAAAGACTGATGACCTATCCCAGCTGGGGATATATTCCAGAGACTTGATTTGAACCTGAAAGCTTATTCCATCATTGCTACAAGCCTGAACCAAGAACTTTGGTTTAATGGAATCAATTACATATAGTAATGTCAATCATCTATATCTTTTTCCTTTTATGAATAAACCTTTAGACTTTAGATTCTAAAGGATTGGCAACAGCATGATTTGTGGGCAAGATCTGATTTGTATATTGACCTGGGTCTGGGGCTTGGTCCTTTGGGATCGGGAGAACCTTTTTTCTTTTACTGGGGCATTGGTTTTCATAACCATTTATCCCCATAACGAGTAGCACTGGTGGTGATACTGGGAAACTGGAGGGTCTAAGGGAATTGCTTGTGTGACTTGTGGTTAGCCAGTGGGGTAAAACCAAAGTCCTCTCTGTCCAGCTGCTTTGGTTTGCTTTACTTTAGAGGTGAAAAACTCCCAGCCTTGGGCTGTAACTGCCCTGCTTTAAGCAATTTGTCCTGAATTGGCACTCTCGATTGGGCCTCACCAAAACCAGCATTGTTACACCCCTCCACTCCTAATACCCCCTATAAAGGTCTCTAGAGAAAGGCAATCTAAATGACTAGAGATATGGAAATACTTTAATACTAAAGTGATGAAGAAGATAGTTTAGGATTACTAGGTTTAAGAATGAGGGGACGTAGTAATTGAATAATAGTACAGAGAAGATTAATCAAGTGCTCTATTTACCCTCTCTCAAAACAGAAAAAGCAATGGACACCCACTGAAATGAAAACGCAAATATGAAGCAGATAAAAGGAATTCCCTCCCCATATGCCTGAAGACATTCCTAGACTGAGCTCATAGTTAGTCTGTGGATTTCAATATGAGACTCCATATCACAAAGTATTCTTAAGGCAAAGAGCATTTTCTACTAAAAGATCTTGAGTTACTTTACAAAGATTATTATTATCCTAATATTAAAGATGGGGGAAGTGTATGCACAGACAATTTATGTAATATATATTCATAGCATACATTTATGCTGCCTACACTACATACGGCGGTACACACACACAAAGACATGCATGTGCACACAGGCAGCGTGAAGCATCTGTTGTATATACAAGATACAGTTCTTCCCAACAACAAAATACAGATCCCTTTCAAATGGTTTGCTTTTAGGGCAGATATGTCAAAAATGAACTGTCTTGCTGCCCATATAAAGAATTACATTTAGTCTAAACGGTTATTGAATCCTGTCATTTTCTTCTCAATGGAATGGATGCCTGTAGAGTTCAAAATATATATAACATGAATACAGCGGTGGCACAAAGCCACTGGTAATATGACGGGTGCAGCTAGCCATTTGAACGGCCGTTTGGAACTTGTTACACACATTAGTCCACATGCCAGCCTCTTTCTCTGGTTTCTAATAATCCCTGTAAACATAAGAATGGCCATACTGGGTCAGACCAAAGGTCCATCTAGCGCAGCATCCGGTCTACCAACAGTGGCCAATGCCAGGTGCCCCAGAGGGAGTGAACCTAATAGGGAATGATCAAGTGATCTCTCTCCTGCCAGCCATCTCCACTCTCTGACAAACAGAGGCTAGGGACACCTGGCTAATAGCCATTAATGGACTTAACCTCCATGAATTTATCCAGTTCTCTTTTAAACCCTGTTATAGTCCTAGCCTTCACAACCTCCTCAGGCAAGGAGTTCCATAAGTTGACTGTGCGCTGTGTGAAAAACAACCTTTTACTTGTTTTAAACCTGCTGCCCATTAATTTCATTTGGTGGCCCCTAATTCTTATATTATGGGAACAAGTAAATAACTTTTCCTTATTTACTTTCTCCACATCACTCATGATTTTATATACCTCTATCATATCCCCCCTTAGTCTCCTCTTTTCCAAGCTAAGAAGTCTTAGCCTCTTTAATCTCTCCTTATATGGGACCCATTCCAAACCCCTAATCATTTTAATTGCCCTTCTCTGAACCTTCTGTCAGAGATGACTTTACACACTACATGAACATCAACACTGCAGCGCTAAAGAGAGTTGGTTAAGGTGGTTGATAGAGTTGATAAGAGACCTATGACAGTATGTTAGGAGGCCTGATGAAGAACCAGTGAGACCAGCCATCAACATACACTATCCTCAAAAGTAAATACAGAGAGAGAGCGAGAGGGCGCACATGGTGTGGCATTATACACCGGCATTAACCCGTGACAGGCACATGACACTAGTGCTGACACTTCAGCTTAGCGGCTGGCGTTTTAGGGTCCCGTTTTAGATCTTACTAATGAAGTCTCGCCGCAAGTGCCCCTGCGACACTACCGGTCTCACAGCCCCGCGATGTCTAACCTGCCAAGCGGCCGAGGCTGCTCCGCATCCCACTGCTGGAAGCTGCCCAAGCCCCGCGGCCAGCTGGCGCGCGCACAGCTGAAGGAGTGAGGGCAGCGGGCTGGTGCCGCCCCGCTCAGCCTGACACGCGGAGATAGCTGCGCCCACACCTCTGTGCCGCGCACAGACGGCAATGCCAGAGGGGCCGCGACAGCAGCGCCCCTGCACCCACCAGAGCTTCGGGGGGCTTGGCACGTCCCTCCCCCTAGCCTGGTCCAGGTGCCCGCCCCGTACATCGCGCCCTGCCTCGCCCCACAGGCCGGCCCCGGCCCCGACCCAGCGCCGGGGGGCGGCACGCTGCCGGCCTACCTGAGCGTAGTAGCGTTTCCTGAGCCAGGCCCCCGGGAAGAGCCGCCTCGCCATGGCAATGGCACATCCCCGCAGCGGGCTGCGCTCAGAGGCGGAGCGGAGGTAGCGCTTCCCCGCCCGGCCCCCTCCGCTCGCACCGCGGCGCCGGGAGAACGGGCTGGGGCGGGGGCCGCTGCGGCCCGCGGGGCAGGAGAAGCAGGTAGCGGCTCCGTCCTCGCTGCCCAGCTGCCACTCAGCGCTGACGGCGGCAACGGCAGCAACTGGCAGGGCAGCGCGGAGTCTTAAAGGGCGGCCGGCCAGTGTCTCTGCCGACACAGACCGCCCGCGCCGCCTCCTCAGCTTAAAGGGGAAGTTGGCCGTCACAGCGCTGAGGGGCCGGGATTGCTCCCCACCTCCGCCGCAACAGCCTAGGGCTGAGCACCCTCCCAGTACGTGGGGCAGCGACTGCAATGGTGGGTGGGACACCCCCTCAGTCACCAGCCCAGATCCACGTCCCCCCCCCCAGACCCTGGTCCAATGCTGTGGCGCTAGGGTGCCCCTCTCCGTAGTTCTAGGCCTTTGGGGGGAAGTAGCACCCACATCTGGAGTTAAGATGCTGGGCAGTGGGCACCCTCCCAGAGTGGTTAATTTCCTCCTAATCTCTCCTTTCGCTTCCCTCCACCCACGTGGTCAGACAGAAGCAGCAGGTCTAGTCCCATCTAGTGCTGGTCAAATAAGGAAGGAAGTTATTACTAGTATCAGATTGGTCAAAGATATTCACAAAATAATATCACAGTAGTACAGAGGCATTTGAATAATGAAAATCTTTATTGATAGTTGATGGGGAAGCACTCAAATACATTATTCATGCTGATTATTCTACCAACTCTATTCCTAGCTGCCTCTCTATGGGATTTCTAATACATCTGTCCCAGTAGTACCTAGGCAGTCATGTTCAAATTTTCTGCTGCACTGCAAACTGGGCCTTGGCCTCACCATCCATAAATTCTGAGTATCTTGCAGGCCAGCTCTGGCAACAGCTCTCTAGTGGGTCACCTCCCATATTCAATATAACTACAGCACCCTCATGTAGGGTTACTAACTTGGTATTATTTAAAAACCAGACACTCTAGCAGAAGTGCTAGAACCTCCCCTACCCCGCCTCTTCCCCCACACACCCCTGCCCTGCTCCCATCCACGCTTCTTTCCCCCTCCCCAAGTTCCTTGCTGCTTTTCCCCCTCCCACCCGGCTCAGGAGGGACTCATCTGCGGAGCTGGGGCTGGGAGCTGCAGCCACCTGATGAAGGCAGGAGGTGGCTCTGGCTGAGTAGGGGCTGGAGTGGGTGATGACCCGGCACCTCCCCTGCTCGCCGTAACCAGACAGTGTCCAGTCACATCTACTGACCAGACACCCGGTCAGGTCCCTTTTCAGCCAGACTTTCCGGTCAAAAAAAACAGACATCTGGCCACCCTACCCTCATGGCCAAGATGGAGTCTGCTCTACAGGGCAGCTCTGGCCAAGAAAAGGCACATGCAGGAATACAGTAGAGAATCTCCCTTCCACCCCGGGAGCACCTGTTCCTACCCCCCCTGACTAAATACATATGCACACTGGATTAGTACAATGAATACAGGCAAAGGAAATATTTATTGACAGTGGGATGAATGGAGGAAAACAGAGGGAAGAGAGAGGGGGAGCAGTAAAGCAGAGTTACAGACAATACAAGGACCCATGGGCCCAACGTTACCCTCATAAAAGGATAGACACTGAGCAATGCATCTAGATTCAGACCTCAGGAATCCTTGGCAGAGTTCTAGTCCAGCAGTGACTCTTGGGTGCTCCTGATTGTCTTTGGCACCAGTAAACTTTTCCCAACAAACCTTTCCAGTGCCCTCTTCTGCCACTCTCTGCACACCCACACAGTGCAACAAACTCACTTAACTAGCTACAACCTCCCTCCTTAGTTCCCAGTGCAAAGTCACAAGCCCCAGTCCTCACAGACCAGTATAGTTCTGGGCGATGGCAATACTGGGTCTGGCTTCAGTTTGTCCTTCTCAGGTGATTCCTTCCTGGCACAGCGCTCTTCTTGCCTCCCATCCTGGGATGTTCCTGGCTGGCACTCTGTCCTTCCTGGCATTTTGGCTGGTTCTCGGCTGCTTTGCTATGTAAAGGTCACACTCACACCTGTAACTCTTCCTCTCTCTCTCTCTCAACCCCCTCCCCGATGGAACAACCAGCACCTCCTCTGCTTTAAGATGAGGTTTTAAAGGGGACATGCTCTCTAAACCCCAAGGGGTTACACTCTCCCCACTACCCAAAAAAATAGTCTTTGCTGTCCCCAGCAAGGTGGGGATCCACAGCCTAGAATTGCCCAACAGGAGACTCGGAGCCCCCCATTGGTCAAGACTAAGAGCATCCCCAGTGTCCAACCCACAGGCCCCCAGGGATTTCCCATGAAGCAACTCTCCCCCCACAGAACCCCAGAGATCTGTAGGTCACTAGGTTCCCCCAAACGATCATATGTCAGCAGATGCCTGAGCCTAAATCCCCTTGACAGTCTATGGGATTTGGATTCCTAAGAGCCTAAATCCCTTTTGAAAAATGAGACCTCGGCCCCTACATCAGTTAGACATTGCAGCGCTGAGCACATCAAAGCCAAAATACCTTTAAAAATCTGGGGCTTTGAGATCTATGGAGGAAAAGCTTTCTACATATACCAAGTATACAGGGCCACTCTAACCACTAGCCGAACTAGGCGGCCACCTAGGGCACCAAGATTTAGGGGCGCCAAAAAGCGGTGCCCCAAAAAATTTTTTTACACTATTGCTCCCGGCGGGGGGATGGGCCGCTCGCAGCCACGTTAGCACCTACCTCTGCGGGCGATCCTCTGCAACCGCGGGCCCCGCCGCCTCCCTCCGCCGCTCCCCACATCGCTGCCCGCCCGCGCCCCCCCTGCCAGCCCGGAGCCACCTCCTCCCTGAGCCGCCGCATCACCCCCTAGCCCGCTTCCTCCGGCTCTGGCAGTCCCAGACCCCCTGCCACAGCAGCGGCTGCTGCCCAAGGGCTGCCAGCTGCAGATCGGAGCAGGTGACATCAGCCCCCTTGTAGCTG
Source organism: Trachemys scripta elegans (assembly GCF_013100865.1). Taxonomy (NCBI): domain Eukaryota; kingdom Metazoa; phylum Chordata; order Testudines; family Emydidae; genus Trachemys; species Trachemys scripta. Next base: position 75,475,697 of record NC_048305.1, on the reverse strand, counting down.
GCCCTATTGACAGCAATGCAGTGGCGGGGGAGGGGAAGGAAGAGGAGATCGTGGCTACCAGTCCATCTGCGGGGGTGGATCATGGCCCGGCCAGAGGATACAGGGTTAAAGAGCTGCAAAAGTGTAACCATCCTCAGCACATGCCACCTTCCAAGGCTTCATCCACATCCATCCCTGCAGCCCTGTGGAGCTGATTAATAGACCCCCATTTTGGGGGAAACTGAGGCAGAGAACAGGCTGTGACTTGCCCAAGGTCACCCGGGGAGTCATTGTCGGAGTCCTGCTTTGAACACAGGAGGTTGAGGCTCCTAGTTCTGCGCTGGCTCAGACCATTAGACCAGAGGCCTTCAAGCCCCGAGCTCTGCACCTGCCCACACAAGGTATTAATCTGGGATTCAGGGGCAGCACACTGCAAGTTTTCAGTGAAGAAACACAGCCATCTCGAGCCCTTATGGCTACAAGGAAAATCTTCCAAAGGTGATGGGCGGCTAGCCGACACAGTTCTGTCTGCCTGAGTCTGCAGCCAGCCTGGGACAACAGCTCTAGGAAATACGGCAGTAACTGTTAAGTCTAATTACAACACCATCAGAGCCAGATTTTCATGTAACATGGGTGACCAGTTGCATGGTGCACAACCGCTGCAAGTGTGCAAGCAACTCAGCTTAAGTGCAGCTGAACCCTGGGCAGGCTGCAGCACCCAAGAGACTTTTGTTCTCCCACTGAATGACAGCAGATGCACCAGTAACTTTACTAAGTAGAAGTTTAGTGACCACATTAGGACCATATCCTGCCCACTCCCAGCATTGGGTCAACTGCCCCTCATCATTCTCCTGATTGCTTGTATTGTTATTGATGGGAGATCTGCTGTGGATTGAGGGGTGTATATGGGCCTGCCTTTGGAGGCTCAGTCCTGGCCCAGCATTTGAAATAAATTGCCTGACTTTCAGAAGTACTGAGAACCCTGGAGTTCCCACAGACATCGGGTGAACCACAGGTGCTCAGCATCTCTGAAAATCAGGCCCAGAATGACACTGACTCCTCTGCCCTGGGCCAGAGCTCTCTGAGTAAGGAGCTTCAGCAGCGATTGGCGTGGGGCAAAGTAAAGCAACCAGGACGGTCATGACGGAGGCTGGAACTCTGTCCTTGCCTCACACCTGTGGGGAAGACAGGCCTTCAGACACCCCCTCCCACCTGCATTGCACTTTCCAGCCCAGGAGCAAGGAACCATTTCACACCTTAGCGCTAGAGAGAGCTGAAGCCCAGAACGGGGAAGTAACTGGCCTGAAGTCATCCAGTGAGTTGGTGCCAGGGTGGAGAATAGAAGCCAGATCCTGACTCCCAGCTCTGTGCTCTGATCACCAAAACAGCCCTTTCCAGATCTGGGGGGGGGGAAAGAGGGCAGGAGGGACTCTAGCCACATGCAGGAGAGCCAAGGCCATTTATTTTCATTAAATATGTAGACTAAATAATGAAATTAATACATTTTCAAGCCAAACATGTATTAATTCTAATGAACAATGCCACATTATGCAGTATTCATTTTTGAAAGTTTATAATAAGCGATGATCTGGGGGCAGGGAAGGAGTAGGGGGGGCGCAAGATGGAAGTTTCACCTAGGGCGCAAAATATCCTTGCACCAGCCCTGCAAGTATATATTATTACTACATTCCTTAAGGAAGGCTGTTCTGATTAAACTGAAGGTAAAGAAAAATACTATGTTGAGCTTCTAAGTAGTGGTTTTATGGCAGGACCTTCTTGTAAAGAAAGAAGTGAGTCTTGAAACCACATATGGTTGTGAAGCCACGAAACTGTAGAGAATTGTGCAGAATTTAAAGTGTCTTGCATTTTAAGGCCCAAGGGCGCTGTGTGAACACTTCTGGAATAACACAATCAATGATGGACCTTCTCTGAAGTGAAGCCCTGCTAATTCATTAACAAGATCTAGTACCTCTTAAAGTAATCCAGGCTTTAACAGTCAAAATTTTACCAGTTAGGATGTTCTCCTCTTCTCTTCCTATAGCAACAGGCCCAGCGCTGGCTCTGCTTTCTGCATCATTTCTACTCTTCTCTTCACTCCACCTCCTTGTACTAGTCCAGCTACAGTGTGGGGGTGGAACAGAAAGGCAACAAGCAAAAACTGCAGAGCAAAAGTTTAAAATCTTGTTGAATAATCTGGAGCAATTGCTTCATCCAGTGCATTGTGCCAGCCCTGGGAATGATAGTTTGGGACTAACAATAAAACTTGGGTCTCCCACATGGTAGTCAGAGATCTAGATGTTCCATTTCTGATTATGTCTGGATCCCACCAGATCCAGGAATGTGTTCACTAAGTTTTCCACTTAGTACATGAGACTTTAGTCACACTATTGACTATAGGAGTAGATGCTTATTTCCAGCATTGGAGTTTATTTTTTTCTTTGTTCCCTTATGCAGGGTCAGATAAGTAATACATGTTTGGCCATTGCAATCTTTTTTGGTTGTATTGTAAATAGAGTTGGCCAAATGCAGTGGGTGCAATTCACATGGAATCTCCAGGCCAATTTAGCAGTAACAGCAGCAGAAGAGGTATAGCTTTTACTGATTTGGCATTCAGTGGGAGTGCAAAACAAATGGAATGTTCTGAAGGAATGGAAAGGGATGGGACACAGCAGGAAAATCAAACAAGGTGCAACATAAAGCCATCCCTCCCTCCCTCCCCCACTCCTGTTTGTTGTTTTTCCTGATACACACATCCTTCTGCTCTGCAATTTGTGCAAGTTACGTGTTTTGTCAGAACAATACAAGCTACACTGCTTTACTACTTACACCCAACATGTAACTTTCTCCACCATTTATGTCAACACTGAACATCATCTATTGACTTCAATGTCATTTCCAAATAAAATCAAGGTTTTTGTAATAATTAGATAGGGCTCAATCCTCAGGTGAACTAGAACAGTGCCTGGCAAGCCAACTTCTCATACCCATTCCTGATTCTGGAGCCAGCTTGGGGCTGGTTAGGCACCCAGCGTAATTTAAAACTGTCTGAAGGCGGTTATGTTTGTCGGAACATCCAGAGTGCAGTGTGCTTTGGCCATCGGTTGAAAGAGAGTGTGGGACTAACAACATGGAAGATTTCAGGAAGAATCTAAACTCTCCACAGTCATCCAGTAGAATTTGTATACTCCTAAATATAGTAAATGAAGAGCTTGGTCTAACTTATGTTTGAAGAAAATCTGTGTTACTTGAGCAAATAATGCTGTTTTGAATTTGTGTTCCTACATTTTAAAACAAGAGCTATATATCCACTATTTCATTGAAGTTAATCATGTAGTGGACTTAGCTATTAAGAAAATACAGTTAGTGAAATCAGTTATGTTTGCAAAGTGATTGGAGCTCTTTACTCAAACACTGCCATCTAATTTAAATTCTGAATTTCAAAGAAATTTGAGATTCACCAGATGTTTTATAATGAAGTAGCTATCAATTAAATTACTGACATCCATTTTAATAAATTCAATAGATCAAGCTTCATATATTAGGGCTCTTAGGATATTCTAAAGTTGTTCTGTTCAGAGGAAAAGGTTTGATTGTAGCCATGAAAATGAAAGCCTCATTAATGGCCAATTGTTGGCAAATCTATACAACAGCCTGCATCTGTGTTCTCATTGTTTCAAAGTCTACAAAGACTACACAGTTCAGATTTAATCAGCCAATAAAAAAAATGCCTTCCTTTGTGTACATATATACACATATCCTTTCGAGCCTACTTCCTCCGTTAATTGCTAATTGTCCTTAGGTTCAGGATTTTCATTCAGAGATTAATTTTAAAATGCTTGATTGGTGCACAGTTGCTAGCATTATTGTATTTCTTGTTCAAGAGTCCTCTAGATTAGAATCTTTGGGAAAAGGTTTTAATCAGATATTGAAAATCTTCACACAAGTCCTTTAACCTAATGTTATTAAAGGACTGCCAAATTTTCATCATAGGTACTTTGACTAATTGTCTATGGCTGTTCCCCATCTGAGTTGGTAATTTAATATATATGTTTATTGCTTGAAGTTAATTTTTGCATTTTTTTACAGAAATATTTTTACTTAGCTTGTGTTTGAGATTCATCCACTGAAAAATAATTTATGTGAAGGTTGACTTGATTCTATAGTCTTAATTATTGTTTCTTATTTGTGTATTTGCTCTTTAAGGTAAATATTACAGCTGACATTTACATAGGGCTCCACTGCAATTTTCCAAGCTGCCCTATAAGAGCAGCACCTTGTCATGGGGTCTACTCACTACTGCTGTGTTTCCTCCTGGTTGCTCTGGTGATTAGCTGATTCCAGGTCTGACACCTCCCTTCACTGCTTGCCACATGCCCTACTGTCTCCTTCTGACTCTCAGCAAGACAAGATGCTCTGTGTTTGTGGCTTAGCCTCCAGTCAAGTCACATGTGTTCTACACTTCCAGGGTATCAAAGCCCCTTCTTCTAAACAGGCTCAGGCAGTCTTGCTCTTCACTGCCTAGCCAGTGCCACTTCCCCAGTGACGGATAGGGGAACCTGGGCCCACCCACTACTCCAGCTTCAGGACCCTCTAATCAGCAGCTGCAGTCTGTTCCATTCTGTACCTTACTGCCTTTTCCCTAAGCCTTTCCTAACCTTCTGGGCTCCCCTCCCCCTGTTTGCCAACCAGAAATTCCCTCCTCCCAGGTGGGTATTGTGGGCTACCTTGACTCCATAACCCGCCCGCCCCCTTCTCCTAAAGAGTGACTGAGATTACTTAGTTTACATCACAGTTATCTTCAGTGAGGACTACTTCCTGTCTTTATAAACTCAGCCTAGCTCATTCCTCTTCAGCTGGGCATGCTCCTGCCTTATTCAATCAGTGGATTACTTAAACTACCAGATCCCCCTCAACTGTGGCCTGTATGATTAATTGCCCTTCTTAGCCCATGTTAACCTCTTCAGGGCAAGTGTGGGATGAAAACCCTATCACATAGCTCTCTCCCCTCTTGCTTTAGAGAGATAATTTGCTATAGATCCTCACCAGTAGCAGTCTACCACAACCACCCTACCATGCCTCCTTAGTTGTGCTGGCCAACATACTGGAGAACAGAGGGGAAGGGAAGCACAGGCTCTACCCTCTTCTCACCCCTCTCACCTACTTAGGAGGAGTAGGAACACAGTACCTGTTTACTAGTACTTGACCAGTTCCAAGTTCAGGTGGCCACTTAAAGGTGTTGGGGGAGGTCTTATGCCCCTAAATGGCTATGCAGCCTGGGGTACAATGTAACCCTGAGATTTTCTCCCTCTTACAGACCCAATCTTCTTTAAAAAATAAAGATGGCTCTGGTCAAACTCTGTAAAGCAGGCTGACTTAATTGATCTAAAAGAAAACTCTGCTATGTCTGGTTCACGGTTACAAAATCTTCCTCAAAGTATTTGTTTGTCTCTGGCAACACACTGAGGAAAGGTTACCAGAGGTAGAACTCCACATGCACCAGATATTAAACAGCCTCCCTGCTCCCTCTGGAGAGTGCCTTAATGGTCTTCCCAGGTAATCATAGTGGATAAACATTTTTCCCTTTCTTGCAGAGTAGTAACTCATCCTAGTACACTTTTGCAGGGCAATTCTCTTTTGCCCACTAAAAAGGCTCAGCTTCTTCGTACTGAAAGCAAAATCCTAAAGCAATCCCTTACCTTTTAATCTTTGAAATATTTGTAGATGTATCGTTTTCCCCTCTCCTTATATAGCCATTGTTAGGCAAGCCACATGTATACAAAACATAAAAAGCTATGTTAAAAGAGCGTTATTTAGGTTGTAAAGTCATGCATTCAAAAGCTAGGAAATGCCAGCTATATGGTTACCCAGGCAACCTGAATTCTGACCTAATGTGCATCCATCCTGTGCACTAACTGAGGCAGGGATCCTGGTGGAGAAAAGTACGTGAAAGCCAGCTAGGCTTTTTCCTCTCCACCCAGCATTTGCTGTTATTGTAGTGCACAGAATTTCATGTGTAGAAACCCCAAATCCAAAGAGGGAGAAAGAGAGAGACTATTACTGCATGACTGTGATACCTCTTCATGTATATGCCAAAACTGCATTAGCCTATTTTGCTCCCACATCATTTTACAAAGTTACATATAAGTCTCAGCATAGATGTTGCTTTCTAAGGCCTGGTCTACACTACAAAGTTAGGTTGATGTAAGATGCCTTGCATTAACTTAATTGTGCATGTGTCTACACTTAAATGTGTCTCCCACCAACATAAGTACCCCATTACAGCAATGCCGTAAGACCACCTCTCCAAACGGCATTGACCCATGGTTGACATACTGAGGTCAACGCAATGCAAATGTAGACGCTGAATGACCTATGTTGATCCTAGCAGTCCTCCAGCAACTGTCCCACAATGCCTAACGCTGACCAGACCAATCTGTCCTCAATTGTGAAATCCACTGCCTAGAGGTCACTGAGACTGGAAGCCTTTTCCTGATTGCCCAGCTTGGCAAGCACACCTAGCAGGTCTCCCCGGTTGTGCGCAACTGCCAACCTGATCAAGCCAGATACATGCTCTAGATGCACTCCTGCCTGGAATAGACAGGGGTATTGAATCTCCTGGGAATGTTGGGAGAAGAGGCTGTGCAGGCACAGCTACGAAGCAGTCATAGAAACATCAACATTTACAAGCAGATTGCCTGGGGGATGCAAGTGAAGGGGTATGACTGGGATCAGCAGACATGCTGTGTGAAAGTGAAGGAATTAAGGCAGGCATGCCAGGAGGCCAGCCATTAATCCGGTGCTGAGACACAGACCTGCTGCTTTTACCACTAGTACCCTGCAGACCACCGTGGATACCTCCAAGAAGTCCAGGCCACAGAGCCCTGCCATGAACAGCAAGAAGGAGAAGGATGATGGGAGACATGCAACCAAGGAGGTCCAGCTATGCCGCAAGCCAGAACCTGTTTTATGCTTGACCACAGTCCAGATGGTCCTAGCAGTCAAGTATGGGCTAGCCGGATGCAGGGAAGGAACCTTGGGTAAGTGCGTGAATGCATTTCCCATTAGTATTTAATATACTGAAGGTGCCAGACTCTAGGGTAGTAGGACACAGCTATTGACTTTTCACCAATTTACTAGTACTAGAAGAGGCCACAATACCTGCTTTTCATTCCCTTAGAGTTAGTCTGGAGCCTGGAATGTGGAGCAATTTGTTTATGTACCCAGGGATGTCCTTTGAATCCTCCTGAGAGATCTCAATGAAACTTCCAGGGAGGTACTCTGCAATCCTCTTCTGCAAGTTTCTAAGGATTACAGCCTTATTTCTCCTGTGCAGGTTCTACTGCAGTAAACAGGCTAGCAGCATACAGACCTGAATGGCTTCTGAACTCCAGCAACAGCTGTGCTCTCACTGCCTTTGTTACCCTGAGGAATGAGGTATCATCTAAAACAGAGGTGGGCAAACTACAACCCGCGGGACTGTCCTGCCTGGCCCATGAGCTTCTGCCCGGGGAGGCTAGCCCCGGCCCTCCCCTGCTGTTCTCCCTCCTCAGCAGCCTCAGGTTGCTCACTCCGCTGCTGGCACAATGCTCTGGGCAGCAGGGCTGTGAGCTCCTGGGGCAGTGCAGCTGCAGAGCCTGGTCTGACCCACTGCTCTGTGCTGCGTGGTGGTGGCAGCGGTATGGCCTGGCTCCAGCCGGGCAGTGCGACTGTAGCTCTGCCAGCCACCAGTGCTCCAGGCAGCGCGGTAAGGGGGCACGGAGCAGGGGGGGTTGGATAGAGGGCAGGGGAGTTCGGGGTGGAGGTCAAGGGGAGGGGGTGTGGATAGGAGTTGGGGCAGTAGGGGGGGGAAGGGGGCAATCAGGGGACAGGGAGTAGGGGTGGTTGGATGGGGCAGGAATCCTGGGGGAGCAGATGGGGGGGGACCCACGACCTCCTCCCCTAACTGGCTCTCCACACAATTTACGAAACCTGATGCAGCCCTCAGGCCAAAGAGTTTGCCCCACCCCTGACCTAAAATCACCACCACCTGTGGGAAATAGTGTTAGTACTCAGTGCCATTGCCCTATACTCATATCGTTTCATGCAACCGAACAATTCCCTTCTCATTCCTCCACCCCCTCACCTTTGGCAAGCCATACTCCCCATGACTGGGACTGGAGAGCAGTGCTGTGCACAAGCGCTCTGAAACTGAAGTGTCAATAAGCATACAGTATCTTGTTTAAAACTTTAGGGGAGAGTTGCCTGATCTATTGATTATATTGATGACTTAAGATCCCAGTTAGTGCTCTGAGATTTGACAGGTTCTTGTCCCAGAATCAGGCCCGGTATTATTAAAATTACTGTTCAGTTGGGAACCCCAATGTGCACCATTTGCAACACTCACACCTAGGAAAAACCCTATGTATTTGTAAAAGTTTTATTAACACAGTTAGCAAAGTTGAAAACACTCCAACACAGCAGGGTAGATAGAGATAATATAGAATGTGCATCTGAGCATCCATATACTCACACCATCCCTTGCAAAACAACCTGAAGTGTTAGTCATTATCTTCCTCATCAGACTCACCATTACCATCAACCAGTGGTAATCATACTGGCATCTCCCAAGAGTTACATCTCCCAAGGCACACAGACCAGGTTATAACTTTTATAATGTGTTAGCTGACACCACTATGCCTAATGAATGTTCAGTAGAGGTTTCTCCCCTTTTCCTTATTTGTATTTCCTCACCCTACTAATGTTGGAGTGCCATTCTCCCATAGGTTACTAATCCTTTTACCTCAAGCTTATTATCATAAACATCAATTAGTTACCATAGCATCTTTGTGGTTGGACATCTGCTGATTTTCCTAACTTTAAAATATCTCAAACTGGCATAAACTAGCATCTTGTGGTTACCTGTCAGCAGTTTAGCAGCTGTCTATATTGTGATATCTTATGATCTAGGGTTCCTCTTTGATAGCTGCTTATGCTAAGGCTTTCTGGGCCTTATGCCTTGTTTAGTTTAGCTCAACTATTATCTTACAGGCCTTGAGATTGCAGGCTCATTGCATTACTACTTTAACTTATACTTATGCCTTATGTATAGGCTACAAGTCCCACCGCCCCCTTGATAGGTTGATTATTAATAAACCCTATCACATAAATTTAGGGCCTTACTAGATTTCCATGAGAAGGCTAAGAAATTTTTTAGGCTGTGATTAACTGTCTGGGATGACTAGTTGCATAAGGGTGTTCTGGTACCTGCTATACATTTGCTGTAACCGCAGGCCAAATGAAAACAATTATTCAGTTCTTTGTATTGTTAGCTGAGCTTGAGTGATTACCTGAGGTTGAATGGTTCTTTTGGTGCATATATAATTTGGGATTGATTTCCCACAGGAAATATGTGGGGTAGTACTTGATACCTTTTGCTTAAAGCCATGATTTTCTGATGCATACACCACCATACAGTAAAGATAACAGGTACAGGGGACATTGCCATATGATTAACTATATATATGCCTTTTTGGTGTAATACAAATTTTGAGTTTGAGATCTCGCACTTCAATTTACCATAAAAATACCTTTGATGGTTGATCACTACACAGTACTGGCCCTCTCCACCAGGAATATATTTTTTTCAACATATAAATTGACACACTATACTGACACTGTTAGTCCAGGCTATAAACATAATACTGTCCCACATGTTGGTTATTGGTCTTACCCAAATTCAGTATACTGCCATCTAGATATGAGATCATAATGCTCCGTGTATGACACCAGTGCACCAAAGGGTGTTCTTACATTGGACTGGTTTCAGAATAGCAGCCGTGTTAGTCTGTATCCGCAAAAAGAATAGGAGTACTTGTGGCACCTTAGAGACTAACACATTTATTTGAGCATAAGTTTTTGTGGGCTACAGCCCACTTCTTCGGATGCATAGAATGGAACATATATTGAGGAGATATATACTCACATACGGAGAGCATGAAAAGGTGGGAGTTGTCTTACCAACTCTGAGAGGCCAATTAAGTAAGAGAAAAAAAACTTTTGAAGTGATAATCAAGATAGTCCAGTACTGACAGTTTGATAAGAAGTGTGAGAATACTTACATGGGGAGATAGATTCAATGTTTGTAATGGCTCAGCCATTCCCAGTCTCTATTTAAACCTAAGTTGATTGTATCTAATTTGCATATCAATTCAAGCTCAGCAGTTTCTCGTTGGAGTCTGTTTTTGGAACATTGGACTGTTGCTGTTGTCTCCCAATAACAGTTACTACAATGTCAGAGTTCACACCAACTGACACAGGAGTCCATTTTCTCTATTTCCTCCACATGGGGGTCAAAGGAAAGGGAGCTCTGAAACTTGACTTTCGCTGTGACTGTACCGATAATGGTACCTCTGTGTGTTTGATTTGTAGCTGCTCCATTGTGGCCTTCTACACTCATGGAATGTGTGAGCCAGGTAAGGAGGGGAAAGAAGAGGACTTGGGATGACATGTACAGTGAGACCCTTCAAGCTAGTGGTGTACTGGGCCCTGAACGGAGGGCCTGGAGGATGAATATTTCAGACTGTATGAAGAAGGAAAGAGTGGACAGAAGAAAGGCCCAGGAGCCCCAACAGGAAACGGTGGGATCGTACATCCTGTGTTTGCAACATTCATGACAATAGCGCAGAGCTTTATGGGTTCCATGTGTCTGCCATCTCTGATGGAAGCAAGTGCCAAGCGGGTTTGTGGGATTTTAACGCAAAGGCATGAAAATTATGGCATAGGGATGGCATTATAGGATGGAAAAAGGTGTGTGATAGGAACTTGGTCTCTCACTCCCTGTGATCCCTGCCCCATCATGCAAAAGACTGTGCACTCGACAATGGCAAGTTGCACACTGGGATACCTACCCATGGTGCACCTCACTGTGCATCGTCTCAGGCACTCCTAGTGAGTACACGCAGCGCTAGTGCAAGGAGCCAAGTATGTATACTCACTGTGGTGGCTCTATGCTGATGTAACCTGCATCGACCAAAGTTTGTAGTGTAGACATGGTCTAAGAATCTCTCGATTTCACATTATTTTTCTCTAGTTGTATTAGTTTATATTTTTCCATGTTGAATCTCATTGTTACTTTCTGCCCATTTTTTTACTCTCTCTAGCTCCCTTTCTTTACTATTCCTAGGGTATATCTTCCCACGTGTTTGCTACATCTCCTAATTTAGAGTCATCCTCAAATTTAATTAATGTGCTTTTGACTTTTCTTCATTGTAATTAGTGAAGATATTGAATAAGATGGGACCTTATACAAATCCTACAATTATCCCATTAGATACCTTCCCAAAACTTAATGCCATAATGTCTATTTATTATTTGGTGGGACAAATGATAACTTTCAAGCATGTTTTTCAAAGTTTTAAAAAGGCATGGGTGCACATAGCAAACAAACAAACAAACAAAAACACACAACAACCAGTTTTTTTAATGGAGGCAGGGGAAGCTATTCAATATTTTTATCAATGAACTGGAAAAAATACAAAATCATTACTGATAAGTTTGTAGATGACACAAAGATTGGTGGGGTGATAAATTATGTCAAGGATAGGATCACTGCTACAGAGCACGTTGGATCATATGGTAAGATGGGTGCAGTCAATCAACATGCTTCTTAATACAACCAAATGTAAGGTAAATCATAGAAGAACAAAGAACACAGGCCATACTTACAAAAGGGAGCGGGCGGTGGGGGGGGAGACTGCATCCTGGAAAGCAGTGACTCCAAAAAGGACTTTGATAACCAGATGAACATCAGTTCCCAGGGTGATGCTGTGGCAAAAAGGCCTAACATGATCCCTTGATGTATAGACAGGAGAATATCAAGCAGGAGTGGAAGATGGGCTTGTTGGGTTTAGTGTGTGGGTGCTTGGTGGTGTCAGTGGCCTATGATGTACAGGAGATCGGACTATATGATCTGGTGATCCTTCTGGCCTTAAACTCTGGGACTCCAATTATTTTTGTATATGGCATTCATGAGACCACTAATGCAATATTGTGTCCAAGGATAATGTCCACATTTTAAAAAAGATGTTCACAAATTGGAGTAGGATCAGAAAAGAGCTATAAGAAATTTTCGCAGTCTGGAAAACACACCTACAGTGAGAGTCTAATCTATTTACAAGAGATTAATCTATTTAGTTTAGCGAAGGGAAGGTTAAGAGTCAACTTGTTCACAACCTACAAAGAGGGAAGATATCAGATATTAAAGGGCTCCTTAATCTAACACACCTAGGCATAGCAAGGTCCAACACTGGAAGCTGAAGTCAGCAAAGTTCAAACTAGAGATAAGATGTAAATTTTTAACACTGAAAATAATTAAGCATTGGAATAGATTACTAAGGGGTGAGGTAAATTCTTCAATATGTGGATTTGTTAAGTTAAGACTAAATCTTTGTAAAATATAAATATTTATAAAATATACATTCTAGTTCAACCACAATTTCTTGGGCTAGATGCAGAAATCACTAGGTAAAATTCTATGCCCTATTTTATGCAATAGGTAAAATTGGATCATCATAATGAACCCTTCTGGCCTTAAAATCTATGGACCAACTCCTCAACTGGTATTAATCTGCATGGCTTCATTGATTTCAGTGGAGCCACACCAATTTATGCCAGCTGAGAGTCTGGTCCTATGAATCCATGAACAAGAGTGAAAGCATGTCCCAGGGCCTTGCATAACACAACACTTGCACTAATGATTGAAAATAAAATAATCTTACTCCACTTTTGCCTTCATGTATTAGTCTTCCATCATGCACAGACCTTTATGTTAGGAATGTAAGAATTCTGCAATGAGTAATCTGAGGTTTCTTATCAGCATCTTGCATAAGCAATAAAGATCAGTGAGCATGCTTAGGAAATAACTCATCCCCTTCATGGAGTATCTAACCTCAAGATTTAAAAGCTTGTGTGTGTTAGAGCAATGTAATCATCTGTTGGTTTTTAATTTTCTTAAAACCTGATAAATTTTAATTTTCTTAAAACCTGATAAATCTGAGGTTACTTGTATATCATGTTAATTTTTCTCTGAAAAATCCCACATTCTGCAGGACATGTCAATGTTCTGGTTACATTCTAAATCAGATATCAATATTTACAATCTGTCTACTTATATTTTCATTGTGGTTTCAATTTGATATGATATTCTTCACTTCTTTTCAAAGTAATAGTTAAGTAAATTTCTGGCATAGAATAGCTGCTGTGTTTCTTCCCCAGAGGTAGCTGCATTTCAATTATAGATTAATTAATTCCTGTACACACTTTCTGTAAAGCACTTTGGGATCTTTTGCATAAAAGATGCCATAAAGAATTAATAGAGTAACTGCAATTTTCTGAATATCTGAATGCAAAATCACACTCAACACTTCTCTTACAACACCATAAAAATAAACAAAGTAGATAGAAAAGGACAGAATGTGCAGGGGGAGTCTTGTGATGTGTTTTCCTTTATATATACTTTTGCACAATATGTACCTTTGATGCATCTATACGCTAGTAATGTTAAGACATTAACTTCTTAGTATTTCAGTTTCTATTTGTTCTTTATTGCACTGAATAACAGCAGGTAATTTGGGGTAAGAAGCACCTTAGAAATTGCCAAATATACAATATTACTGTACTTAGAGATTTTAGTTTGATAAAATTATGTATCATCACTGTTGTAGCGTCATAGGCTACTGTTTTATAGTGGTTTGGCCAAAGCAGTTATAATTATACTGTGAGTAATAAATTATATTTAGAGGTTTTTTTATATTTATTTGTGTCTAAGTGGTGTATCCAAATTAGATGATATATATGATGATTTGTTTGGATAGAGACCAGCTCAGAATCATCCCTGCGATTTAAGAGAAACTAAGTGATTACTAGGCTGGGTTTGCTTGTACCCTGCGATTTTGTTTTGCACCTTACATTTTAAATCTAACCTAGTCTTCTGAAAAATAACTATAATTAAATTAGTGTACGTATAAAAAGGACACACAGACAGCCCAGCTAAATGAAAGCTTTTATTCTCTTAAATGTAATACATGAATCTCTGAAAGAAAAGCAATGTAGGCATGAAAATCCGAGTTAATTTATCTTTTATATAGACAATCTATCAGCCCAAGTTTACTGTATCTATTGTTATGACCAGAGTTGCTACTGTCATGAAGGTCATAAGTCATCATTGTATAAGGACTCAGGACCAAACTCATCCGTCAGAGAAAGAATTAAAGTTACCCAATGCAGTACCATGCCCAGACAGTGGTTGAGGGGATTGTATGAGTTCAAGCACTCTCCTTTGTCTGAATGGGCAGTCAAACCTTTTCTAAAGTTCTTTTGTTTTGCAGAGCAGCTGCACAAAAGGAGTTAATGCAAGTCAAACCTGTCTGTGGTAGAGCGCCCCCTTGAGGAGCTACAAGGGGAGCACACATGTGAGTCCAATTATTCCCCACCCTAGCAGGTGTTATAGGGTGTCTTTCTAGCAGGCCTCTGGAGTCTCATTCCTTCCCCTCCCCGGATCCCAGGCAGAATCACAGAACTTCTAGCAGTCAGTAAATGGGGTTAAACAAAAGAATGGGAAAGAAAACCGGTAAGCAGCTCTCTCCAGGATATGTGCCTGTCCTACTTCAGAAAGGCCCTTGGGAGTATCACCATCCACTCCAGAGTTCCCTGGGGTTCCAGTGTAAGTATCATACAAACGGCCATACTGGGTCAGACCAATGATCCATCTAGCCCAGTATCCTGTCTTGCAACAGTGGTCAATGCCAGGTGCTGCAGAGGGAATGAACAGAACAGGTAATCATCAAGTGATCCATCCCCTGTCGTCCACTCCCAGCTTCTGGCAAACAGAGGCTAGGGTCAGGGCCGGTGCAAGGATATCTTGTGCCGTAGGCGAAACTTCCACCTTGCGCTCCCTCCCCCCACCCCCTGGCATCGCTTATTAAAATTTTTCAAAAATGAATACTGCATAATGTGGCATTGTTCATTAGAATTAATACACGTTCAGCTTGAAAATTTATTTAATTATTTAGTCTACATATTTAATGAAAATAAATGAATAACATGACAGTGCTGACATTGTTATTGTTTTCACTTTGCACAACATAACATGGATCTTAAAATAAATCACATACATTATACACAATACACTGTCACAGAGTAACACGTTATAATTTAGAATTTATTTTTCTGCAGAGAAGGGGAGCAGACTGGGTTCGGTCAGTGGGGGTTCGGGTTTGGCTGGGGAGGGGAGGGGAAGGGAAGCAGACTGGATTCAGTCAGTGACGGTTCGAGTTTGGCCGGGAGGAGAAGGAAGCAGACTGGGTTTGGGTCCCATGCAAAAAGCCCAGGGGCTGCTGGAAGTAAAGGAAATCGTGTGTCAGGAACAACTATGTCAGGATGTCGGTGTAGGAACCCCACCTCCCTGAATGACATTAGTTACACTGACAGAAGCACTCTTCCAACACCATAGCTGTGTCTATACTGGGAGTTTTGTCAGCACAGGGGTGGCAAAAGGAGCAGAACGTGGGACCGCCACTCCCAGGAGCCAGTTCCCCATGCCGGCAGCTCCTTTGAAGCGGGTGTACCGCCCTCAGCCCTGCCCCCAGCGGGGCTGTACAGACCCCAGATGGGAGATGCAGCCGTGCCGGAGGAGCTGCTGGCACAAGACGCTGACTCCTGGGAATGGCGGCCCCATGATCTGCTCCTTTCACCTCTGCAGTTCCTGGGAGGGCTCTGCAGTTCAGCGGATACTAATTTCTATCTGTGGATATCCGCTTCCACAGGGCTTTAGTCAAGGAAAAAAATGTGGGAGGGGGAGGAGGGGAGGAGTTGCGGTTGGGGGGTCGGTACTGTACCAGTAAGAGTTAAAATCTACTTGCACCACTGGTTAGCACTCACTGCAGTACAAACATACCCCTTAACTTTTTAAACGGAAGCAAAAAAATGTTTAACATCCCTTCAGGACAGAGTTACGTAGCAGAGTATTGCTGTTTTATCTACAATAAAAATATCTCCTGGACATCAGTGTGGTTGCAGGGAGAATTAATATAGCATTCCTTCTCCGCTCCCACCACCTGGAATGCAGCTTTGGTCTTTTTCCCCCTCAACCTTTCAGCAGACCTGCCAAGTCCCACTCATCTGCAGACTCCCTCGTTTTTCATTAATTTTAACAAGTACTTTTTATGGCATCTCTCTCTTATGAAGATGGAAGCACAAAGGTCTTATGATTGGGACATAATTACAACAAGATTCTGCAGGCACTTCAGCAGTCCCCCCTGAGTTCAGTGGAACTACTCACGTGTTTAAGTGTTTGGAGGATCAGGGCTTTGGACTGTAAATTTACTAGTAGATAGTCTTTTTCAGAATAAATTGATAATCAGATTCTCAATTGTCTAATGGATTGTAAAATCTTTAGGGTATGGACTGTCTCCATTTTGTGTTCTGTACTGTACCAAGTACTTAGTTAGGGCTTTAAAAGTGCATAATCACCAAAGAAAACAATACTTGGAATCAGGAGACTTGTCTTGTAATCCCAGATTTTACAGTGTTATCTTCTGGTTATGTTATCTTCTTTGACAAGTCACTTAACCTCTATGTGCCTCATTCTCCTATCTGTAAATGGGGTAGACACTTTCCAAGTTTGTGAACACTGAGAATCTCGGATAGAAGGTGCAGTCTAAGCATTTTTGTCTTGTTGAAACACAATATTTAAAACCTCACTCATACTTTGAATCTCTTCACATTCATACCATATAATCTGACAATCCTGATTCTGTTCTAACACAGCAATGCTTCTTTGTATTTGGCCAAAAAGCAATCTAGAAGCAGGATTAAAATCAATTCCCATTTCATCAGACATGTTTAACTTCTGTTTTCCATTTTTGGCAGTCTTCCCTCCAGCACCATGTATCCCCAACCATAGATTCCTGGCTCTGTCCTTTGAGCCTGGGGCCCTCTTTTATGTTATTTTTTTATCTGAATTTAAATAGCACTCAAAATACTGCCTGCCCTGGGCTCTATGTGCCCTTGTGAGTTGTTAAAAATATCATGCGAAAATCATTATGAAAACGAAAGCAGCAGCACATTCCCTACACTCATAACACCACTAGCTAGCAGAAATATGTTACAGGCCAAATATAAATTCTCTTACCCCTCACATATCCAAATGAAATGCGAGACACCATATCCCTCCCCAAGGGCCTGCTCAAGAAGAAGATAATTTTTCAGCTTGCCCGAAAGACCAATAGATTTGTGGAAGGGGAGTGAATTTCAAAGTCAAGGGGCCAGGAGCGCCTTATCTTATATACCAAATGTGTCCCAGTTTGAGCACCCCTGCTAACCTCAACTGTGGCAGAGAATGGAAAAGCAGTCTATTAAGCAGGATGATCCCAGGAAATTGAGAGCTTTGTTGGTCAAAACTACCACCTTAAACAAACTCCTCCTCAAAACAATAGGTAGCCACTGCAGATTTTGGAGCACTGGTATAATGTATTCCTGGCAGACACCCACTTAACAAGCATCATGCTACTAAGTTCAGCACTACCTTCCAGGGGTGCTGGAACAATTAGTATAGTGGGGGTGCTGAGAGCCACTGAATCAAACTGTAAACCCTGTATACAATGGAAACCACTTCAAGCCAGGGGGCAGCACCCCAAGGTGCAGCACCTATTCTACCTTCAGCTTCTGTCAAGTATCAGGGTACGGTAGCCGTGTTAGTCTGTATCTACAAAAACAACAAGGAGTCTGGTGGCACCTTAAAGACTAACAGATTTATTTGGGCATAAGCTTTTGTGGGTAAAAACCTCACTTCTTCGGATGAGAAGTGAGGTTTTTACCCACAAAAGCTTATGCCCAAATAAATCTGTTAGTCTTTAAGGTGCCACCAGACTCCTTGTTGTTTCTTCAGCTTCTGTGTGAATTTAAGCTGTAGCCTGCTATAGATATGTGACAGGGACTAATCAGTACATCTTCTATAAAGAAAAAGTGTGCCTCACTAATCTGTTAGAATGCTGTGTGTCAAAAAGATAGTGGATAAGGGAGAACAACTTGACATAATTTATTTAGGCCTCATCTATATACAGATGTTATAGTAATATAACTTATTCCCTTCCCATACTGGAATTAGCTATACAAGTATAAGGCACCTTTACACTGGTATAACTGTGTCCATATGAGGGGTTGTGCTGATGTAAATACATATCTATAACCCAAAATACAAATGTGATACAAATGTGATTATCATATTTGGCAAATTATAACATTTTTGCTGATCTTACATGGCATATCTGGCATAACTCATTACAATATCGGTATTCATAATATCCTCAAGGGTCCCCCAGATTTCATACAGTGTCACAGTCATCACCTGCCCTGTAAAGCTGGGTGCCTTAAAATGCTCTGCTGTTTGTGTAGATGCTCCCAGCCAGCATACAGGTATGCACTCAGTGTCAATGTGATAAGCAACCCTGGACCAGCAGCTCTGACTCCAGCAGCCTGCTAGTTATACCACAGCTACTCTTTGGCCTCCATTAGCCTTGATTACACCTGGCAAGATGACGCCAATACCCTCCAGTCCCGAATTTTTCCCAAAACCACGTGCTCTCCAATGTCCAGGCCTCTCCTGCACCATTCAGAGGAATAATAATGTTCATTTGCTCCTCTAAAGAGACAAATTGCACACCTTATCACTTCAACTGGCGTTAATTCAAACATAGCATTGGGTTGGTTTAGATTAAAAATAAAACAAGTTCACTAACAAAAGAAGATAGGATTTTAAGTGAGTTAAAGTATGAAAGATTGGTTAGAAATGGTTACAAGTGAATAAAAGTGAAAAATGCTTGTAGAGCCTAAGACTTAACACAACTAGAATCTTGGTTCAAGGGCAAGATTTTTACCACACTACCTTCCAAGAAGATAGCTGACCACCCCTCTAGTCAAGATTGTTTATAGTCCAGAGAACCTTTGAAAAGAACTCTTTTGAAGATTACTCCCCAAAGTAAACTTAATCATAGGCGCCGACTCCAGCGCTGGAGCACCCATGGAAAAAAATTAGTGGGTGTTTAGCACCCACCTGCAACCAGCTGCCCCATTCCTCCTACAGTGCCTCCCATCCGCCGGCGGCCCTGCCAATCAACTCCTCACACTCCCTCCCAGCACCTCCTGCCTGCTGTGATCATCTGTTCTGTGGTATGCAGGAGGTGCTGGGGGAGAAGCGGGGATGGGGTGCACTTGGGGGAGGGGGTGGAGCTGAGTGGGAAGAGGCAGGGTGGGGGTCAGGGCTTGGGAGAAGGGATGGAATGGGGACGGGGCCTGGAGTGGAGCAGGGCTGGGAAGGGGGAAGGGTGGGGGCAGGGCCTGGGGCAGAGTGGGGAGTTGAGCAGCCCCAGGGCCTGGAGGAAGCAGACACTGTAAAGTTCATTCAAGCTCTGAGGAAGGAGACATGAAGTCTTAAGGTGAAGGAAGTTTCGTGCAGATTTCTTCCCCTGATGGTATTTGCTAAAATACAGATGTGTTTCTTGCAATCTCCTCCCCTTGTTGGCTTGATGATTGTTTACCTTTTGTGTAAATTACATTCCCACTGTCTCTTAATGTACCTTGGAAGTACCCTCAAGGTGGCAGAATCACATTCCTTTGTCTAGGGTGGGATAACTTCAGCTCTGCCAACACACTTTAAGAACATAATTACCAGTACGTTTGTAATCTTGAATTTATCCTCTATGCCTACACCACACAACAATATTCATTATCAGTGTGTTATTAGCTTTCTGTTGATATCTTACATGATACCTTTTGGATACAGGTTATGAAATTAGTGATTTGGTATACACTGAGCTGATTGGGCCAGCTGAAACTCACTACCAGTGAGCCTCTTGCATTGGGATGCTGTTAGGGTCACAGCTATCATCATGCATGCCAGACATGATCAACCCTATCACTTTGTTTTTAATTTTACATCTCTTCCCCTTATCCCTCATCTTTCTTTTGTCTTTTATGACTGATTGCCTGTACTCTTTTCCAGATAGGAACCGGTCTCATTCTGTGATTGTGAAATACCTAATATCTAATTTATGTTTATTATTTTAAACACCAAAACACTCTACCTTCAACTCTGATATCTGTCCTCTGCTTATGTTTACAGTAGAACATTAGAGTTATGAACAGCTCAGGAATGGAGGTTGTTCGTAACTTTGAACAAAACCAACAGAGAGTCCTGTGGCACCTTTAAGACTAACAGATGTATTGGAGCATAAGCTTTCGTGGGTGAATGCTCGCTTCGTCGGATGCATCCACGAAAGCTTATGCTCCAATACATCTGTTAGTCTTAAAGGTGCCACAGGACTCTCTGTTGGTTTTTACAGATCCAGACTAACATGGCTACCCCGCTGATACTTTGAACAAAACGTTACGGTTGTTCTTTCAAAATTTTAAAACTGAACATTGACTTAATACAGCTGTGAAACTTTACTATGCAGAAGAAAAATGCTGCTTTTAACGTCTTCATTTAAATGAAACGAGCACAGAAAATTCCTCCATATCTTTATTCACAATTTTACATGGCAACAAACCATATGTTTGCATGAACTCACATTTAAAAAAAAAAAAGGGGGGGGGGGAGTGTCCAAGCCAAAACCCTTTTACTAATGTGAGTAGATTGGTTGTCTTAAGTGGGACTACTCATATAAATACTGGGTTTACAGGATTAGACTCCTTATTTGGTCACCTCCACTCTTCTAGGAACAGCATAGTTCATTTAATTTTAGATTTCATCATAGGCAAATAGGTTTTCAGCCATCTTGGAGGGGTGTCTGAACTGCAAATTGAAGATAATTAAGCTTTTAAATTAGAACTATGTGAGAATTTAACAGCTGGTAAGTGTTTTCAGTTGCAAGCTACAGACCACCTGCTGAGCAAAATCTACATACAAGTGGAGGAAACTAAATTCAGTGATATAGAATCTGGACTTCAATTTTTTTGCATAAATGTAGTAAGTGTATGCTATTATGCTGTCTGGAGTGGCTCATGAGCAAGAATAACTTCAGGGCTGATTTTAGAAGCGGGACAATCCCCAAACAGGTTGTGAGTTCTAGAATTAGATTTCATGAACCAAGTAACAAGTATAAACTCCTCAGGCACTATACAGCCTTAACATGGAGTTACAGACAATCCCCTTCAGCATTCCAATCTATCTTGCCACCCAGGGAAGCTTGACTCTGTAATGATGGTCATTTAACACCCAAGATTATAGAATATTCAGGTTACTCCCAGTCCTAGGGGACCAATCACTTACCCCAGGTCAATTTACATCTTTGATCTCACACCAAAGACAATGCTTATAGCCAATCCTTTAATAAAACTGACTAGAAGTTTATTAACTGGGAAAAAGAAATGAGACTTATTTACAAGACTTATTTAAAACAAATAGACATACACACACAAATGAGTTTCAGTTTTAGGTGCTGATAGGGAGCTGGCATATTTCAGCAGCTCTATGTCCATTAGCGCTAATCCAGGTTGGTCCTGGGGATCTCTTGCTTATGTTTAGTAAACTTTGACCCTTAGAGTCCAAACAGCCTGAAAATACCCTAATTCCTTCTGGTCAGGGATTTTTATCCCCATCTCCCTGGAGTCCAAGATGATAGGATGAGTGCTTCTGCACATAAGCGGTTTGTGGGTGGGTGGGGGGAGCAATCAGCAAAGTCTTTGTTCCACAATGGCCCATTCCAATTCAATAGTTCCCCATGACCAACAGGAGGAAATAAAACTTTCTGAAGGAATCCAGCATTTTGTATTAGGTGAAGCTTTTTTCTTATCCGGTGAGTTACAGCATTTCAGAACATTTTGCAGTTATAGAGTAACTTAAGTATTACCTTATAGCATGAGATACAGATATTATAAGTAGGATTTATACATGCAGCATCCTAAAAGCATTCCATAAAGTCTCAACACATTCTTATAACACAAATATCTATTTTAACTATACTAACCCACAGGTGAGCCAGACTGGTTTCCAGCTATGCATTTGTCAGTGTTCAGTGAGGCCTGGGGCCTTGCCATGAGCTGGCACCTGATCTGCCAGCGTATTAGGGACTCTAAAATTGACCTCTTATTGGATAGATATTTCTCAGCAATTTAAAATATGTTTGAAGTGCATTGTTGTTAGATCCAGAAGTACATTCGTTGCATTTTTCCTAGTAGACCTGACTTTGAAGTTTGGTCTGACCATGCCTGTAGAATGGTTTAAGGACACAGGTCACCTGGAATAATTGTTGCTACAATATTGACAACCCCTGACACACACAGCTAATGTACATAGGCCCTTAGGGGTTATGTATGCAGGCCCTTAGGGGTTTATGATCCCATTGTTTATAATAATTGCAATAATTTGTATTCTGGTAATGCCTAAAAACCCCATTCTGCTAGGCTATACTAACATATGCTAAAACAACCCACACCTCAAAAACTTACGATCTATGGGTTTAACAAGACAGATGAAATGGGACAGGAAAGGATATAACATGTAAGCAGAATGATCAGGATTTTATGAGGACAAATATCATTAATTCTTCATTTGATTTGTTTTGTTTAACATAACAAGGTTAGCATTTGAATGGCTCCAATTAAGCTTTAAATTAACCTTTCACAAAGATGAATGAAGGGAGAGTTTTTGATGATCAATGTGGATGCAGGGGTGCTGGAACTAGGGATGCTGGAGCTGCAGCAGCACCCCTTGGCTTGAAGTAGTAATAACCAAATACATGGTTTCCATCATATACAGAGTTTACAGTTGTGTTCAATGGCTTTCAGCACGCCCACTATACAAATTGTTTCAACGCCCCATATGGAAATGCTAACTTTTACCTAGATCTACCTGTCATATGTACTGATTAATTCATATTTATATTTTTGTACTATATGTGATTAAGTATATTTGAATTGTAAGGGAAATCTACAAGATTAATCCTGGAATGGGAAGTGATGGCTTTATTCTGGTCCAAGGGATCAAAATACTTGTAATTTGGCTAAGGATATAGTTACCCTATGTTAGGATATAGATATTTAAGCCTGTCTGTAAAGGCCTATACTTTAAGAATTTAGGTATATGTTTATTATTTAGCTAGTTCTAGAGATATAAAAGAATGAATCTGTCTAAGGGCCTTTTCTTAGACCAGTGCCTTTGGCTAAGAGACAGCCATAAGCTGGGAAGCGTGCAGTCACATCCTCACATTCCAAACTAGCCATATTGAAATAAGGCCATCTGGGGCTGTTAGGAAGGTGATCCGATCTATCACCTCCAGAGAAAGGGAAGTGCCTAGAAGATGTAAAAGGAAATTTAGTTTGATAGTTTTCTGTCTGGACCCCTACCACCAGATCACAGGAAAAAACGGTTCATGTTGGTGGTAGTGGATTCTTTCAGCAGGTGGGTGGAAGCTTTCCCCACAAAGTATCAAACTTCCTGGGTAACTACTGAATTACTGGTAAATAAAGTATTCACTCACTGGGGGGTTCCAAAGGTAGTTGACTCAAACCATGAAGCTGCTTTCCGGTCAGATCTGTTAGGGGAGCTATCAGCCCTCACTAAAATCACACAATTGGTCCATATTGCTTATCACCCACAGGCTGCGAGACAGATGGAATGCATAAACCGCACCATTAAAAGTGAGCTAAGAAAGGGAGTGGAAATGGGAGGGAAAAAAAACTAGTCACAGTTACTGCCCTTTGTCTTAATGAGAATAAGTGCCCAAGAATCGAAGGGCACAGGGTTTTCTCCATACAAAGCTCTCATGGAAAGGCCCATGGAATGGTGGGTAAATCTACTTACCCCAGTACCTGGGGAAGTCATTACACACAGCTTAACACAAAAATGGATTTTAACTCTAATCGACCATGTGAAACAGGTACAGCAGGCGGTAGCCTGGCAAGACCAGCAAAAAGCAGCAAAAGTCAAGGCATGGTATAACCTGCCCAGGGAGCGCAATCTACCCTGGGGGGAGATCTTGTAATGCACAAAATTCCAGGTCAACACCATCCATTCCCAGCTCCTAAATAAAAGGGCTCCTATCTTGTCCTTAACCAATTAGGGCCCAGTCTGCTATTATTGGGTACAAAGAATGGAGGATGGAAGTGGGTTCACTGCACGCAAATAAAAAGGTACAAACAGGGAATTGGAAAAGGGAAGGTGTAAATTTTGTGATGTGTGTATTACAGGTTAATTCAAAAAGAAAAAAAGAATAACGATTCCCTGGCCCTGGATAAAACAATTACTAGTGCTAATCACAATTGTCACATTTACAAATTCTGTTCAAATCCCACAATGTGAAAGTGTCAAAAAAAAGCAAACACATAAACAGCTATACGAGCAACCTGTGGTAATAAAGCTAATAAAGACTATAAAAATCTCCCCATAAAAAAATGTGCCACTAATACTCCAACAAAAATTTGGCAGAGTCAATACCTGGTTAATGAATTAGATGGGAAAATCCCAACCCGGTGAAAAATATCAAATTTATCAGGAAATATTGCATGGTACTCCCTAGGTGCTGCCATAATTAATAATAGTAAAAAACAGTTACCCAGCTATGTGGTTTGTTACAAAGGGTCCAAAAATATAACTCTCTGGTCTCTTGGAGCAAATAAACCCTCTGAAAAAAATAGGGCCCCACATTTAGGGTGTAATGTTACCATATGTAACTACAATGGTACTTCCATAAAAAATAATCCCCAAAGGTGTAATTGTTATATACATATTACATTGGGCATAAAATACCCTTTGGAACCCTGGGTGTATAATAAGTTAACCATTTTACAAAATGTAATCCTACAGGTAATATAAATGCCAAGTTAAAAAATCCAAATTTAAAGTGGCCACAGCCTAAAGCCAAAAAATATTCCCCAACAAGCAAATGTATAAAAGCCATTGTGGAAGCAGGTGCAGCCAGGACTTTTTAACGTGTCCTTTCACTCTATTACATGGGTGGTACACCCCAAGAAATGGTGGGTGGACCAAATTCATTCTAATTGTAGTATGTACATAAAAGGATTAAGACAACAATTCAATTGGTGGGTGAGGGGACACACCTGGAATGATCGTCGAAAAAGGGGATTGTGGGCAGCGGGGAACACTATGCTGGGTACATGGAATCTGGGGGATAAGTGGGTAATCAAACAATTAGTAAGCCAAAATGTAAAATTTCAACAAAAAATTAATAAATTAATGGCACAGCAACTATCGGCAGTTGCCACAGGGTGGAGAACAGCAGTAGAGGTAAACTTTCAGTTAAGTTTAACTGGGCAGGGAACCTGGTGACATGGGTGGCGGATGGCTTCAGAAGACTAACATGGGGAGAAGTGTGTGTAGGTATTAAAAATACTCAGTTAATAAAGTTAATAAATATTATAAAAATGCTTGGTCAAAACAATGGCCTTCAGTATTAAATCAGAAGGCTAGCCCATATTTATCCACAATTGCAAAAACATACCCATCTACCTGAAAAATAACATCCCCCACCTGTGGGGAGAGTTCTTGTGTAATTGTTACTATAATACCATGGGAAGGAAATGCATATAAGGTGGTCCCCTTAAACCGTATGGGAGTAACTAGGAAAGGGGGAGTGGGTTGGGAGCCACTAGGAAATAGTGGGGAGTGTGAAATGGGGTAAATTAAACTGTCATCACATTAAGCAGTTGTATATCCCTATATCTATCTATATATATATATAAAAAATGTGCCCCTCTCCTATGACTATGGTGGAGCAGGATCAATGGCCTATTGCAAAGGCGGGGCATTTAGGGGTAATGTATATGGGGTATGGTGTAGTCTGTTGGAAATGTATGCAATCCTGCAATATCCTTCTAGTATATAACCAAAATTATAAACTTCTATACACTGCCACCTGGACAATGGTGCACCAATAAATCAGTAAACTTAACCGTTTTAAACAATCAAATCAGCACCTACTACCCCATACTGTACCAAGTAGTTAAATTGGTTTAAACAATACCAAATTTCACTGTGAATATTCAATGAACACACAATATAAACAAAAGTACACAAAGATTACAAAAGCAACTTGCTGCAAGCGCCAACAGTTAAACACACTTACAATACACACTACAAAATGGCTCTAACAAAATTTTAACCCCATCAAAGGTGGAGAAGCAGTGTTTTTGGTGATGGCCAGAATGTTGGACCATACTGCAGTGGTCAAAACTCTCAGTGTGATCATAGCAGGTGGTGTATTGTTAACTGTATTTGTGTTATGTTGCATATAAAAACAATCAAGGGGGGCACAACCCCCTAGCCAACAGCCACTAATTATAACCTATAAGTAATGTAGTAAGCCCTCCCGCTCACTGTACTAAACAACCCGGACCCAACCTTCTCGGGCCCACTATAATAAAAAGTCTAAAACACTAATTACAATAGGTGTGGTATGCCCATAGAAAAGAAGGTGCAGGTCACAGTGCTACACAAGGGGCAGTAAAACAAATGAAGCATCAACACTTCCACCTTGATGCCTGGCCCTATCAGGAAGTGTGTCGCCATATGTACTATGCTTTTCCAGGGACACCTGGGCAGAAGAATCCCCAAAAAAGAAAAAAAAGGGGTGGAGGGTTAGGATATAGATATTCAAGCCTGTCTGTAAAGGCCTATACTTTAAGAATTTAGGTATATGTTTCTCATTTAGCTAGTTATAGAGGTATAAAAGAAAGAATCTATGTAAGGGCCTTCTCTCACTGTGAGAGTCTGAGGCCCTGTTCTTAGGCCAATGCCTTTGGCTAAGAGACAGCCATAAGCTGGGAAACGTGCGGTCACATCCTCACATTCCAAACTAGCCATATTGAAATAAGGCCATCTGGGGCTGTTAGAAAGGTGATCCAATCTATCACCTCCAGAAAAAGGAAAGAGCCTAGAAGATGTAAAAGGAAATTTAGTTTGATAGTTTTCTGTCTGGTAAGAACTCACTTATCAATAGACACAGCTGGGAAATCCTTATGTCTGTATAGATGTAGTTGTGAAATCCTCACTTCTGTATTGTTTTATCATTATAGTTCCCACCTTGCTATGTTTATTTGCATGGTCTCTGTCTGGTTCTGTGATTGTTTCTGTCTGCTGTATAATCAATTTTGCGGGGTGTAAACTAATTAAGGTGGTGGGCTATAATTGGTTAGCTAATCATGTTACAATATGTTAGGATGGGTTTGGTAAATTTTAGTAGAATGATTGTTTAAGGAATAGCTAAGAATATGACTATATAAATTAGGGGCAAACAGGAAGTAAGTTGGGATTCGAAAACAAGGAAAAAGGAACTTGGATTTAAGCTTGCTGAAAGTTCACCCCAATAAACATCGAATTGTTTGCACCTTCAGACATTGTTGCTCTCTGTTCATGCAAGAAGGACCTGGGAAATGGGAGAGTGAAGGAATAAGCTCTCTAACACCCTAATGCAAGCCTCCACCCTGGGTAGATGCATTGCACCAATGTTAAGCTTGCATGAATATAACTCACCCCAATTTCAAACCTAGTAGGGAGCCTTAGGGCTTGTCTACACTGGCACTTTACAGCACTACAACTTTCTCGCTCCAGAGTGTGAAAAAACACACCCCGGAGCCAGGGGCGGATCCAGGCACCAGCGCAGCAAGCGCGTGCCTGGGGCGGCAAGTCAGGCAGCCTTCAGCAGCATGCCTGTGGGAAGTCCGCTGGTCACGCCGATTCGGCAGCATTTCTGCGGGAGGTCTGCCGGTCCCGCGGCTTCGGCGGCAATTCGGTGGTGGGTACGCCAAAGCCGCGGGACCGGCAGATCACCCGCAGAAACGCCGCCGAATCTGCGTGACTGCCCGCAGGCATGCTGCTGAAGGCCGCCTGACTGCTGTGCTTGGGGTGGCAAAAAACAGAGCCGCCCCTGCCCGGAGCACTGCAAGTTTCAGCACTGTACAGTGCCAGGGTAGACAGTGCACCAGTGCTGGGAGCCATTCCCCATGTGGAGGTGTTTTTTTATAGCGCTGGGAGCTATGCCGTGACTACACAGCCACGGCCAGCGCTTTAATGTTGCTAGTGAAGACATGCCCTTAGATTGACCCTGACAGCTAACATGTTTGTAAAGATGTTAAATCCTGTCTATAATAGTGTTAAAAATGTGATATTTAATTAGTAGTTCTAAGAACACTACACTCTAAAAATACTCATGAACACCAGAAACTGAGGTAATATGGAACAGATTTTCCCAGAGTGCACTGATATCTGATGCAAACATGGTTCTGCAGTGTGAGGGGACTAGAAAGGCTAGCATCAGAAAGAGTTCAATTGAATGGAAGCACTAAGCTCTGTTAGGTGCAACTATGTCAGATAGCATGTCAGAGACAGTTTACACCTTACACAGTTCTTCTGTAGTGCTGATAGAGCCCAAGGATATTGCCAAGGATATTCTATTCCAAAGTGAAAAAAGTATCTATCGAGAAAAGACTTAAAAATTACATTTAAGATTTGAAGTTACTATCCATGTATTAGTGGCCATTTCTGTTGTTTGATTTAAATTTACAAGAGGTTCATTACCATAATTTTAGAATTAGGACTTGTAGCTGGGGCTAAATTCCTTCTCTGATATGACTTCCCATCACCTGCCTTCTTAAATTTTAAAATTGAAGATAATATTTTGACCCTTCCATAGTAGATGCATCGTAAGTACACTATCTCACTGATGCTTATGCATAAAAAGATGCACCATATGTAATTTGTCTACAGGGAGATCCCAGGTGGGTTCCCTGACTGTTTCCCATGCTTAAACAATACAGAGAAAGTAGTCTGAGATCTAATTGTTCCTCCTTGCTGAATTGTGGTTATAATGACCATCTGTACATGGATCTTGTTTAAGAGTATCATTCTGACACCATGTCTGATAACACAATAAGGTAACAGAAATGAATACTCTACAACAGTTGGTACCTGAACTTCCATTTATATTTTCTAGCATGTTAAATTAAAAAAAAAAAGTTTCTGCTTATAGGTTGTTCTGGCAGCGTGGAAGGGGCATAACATTGGCTTTTAAAAACATTTTAACAGTCTAGATCAGCCCCAGACAACTTCACACTGTACTAAACATCACCAGCAAGTTATGCAGTCATTTTTAAGCCTTTATTTTGTACAGTATAAAATTATATTTTGGATACGGAATCTCATTTTTCCTCGCTGCTGTTAGGTACACGTAGTGAAGGGTAGAGTCACCACCTTCCCTACACTTTAGGCTATGCCTTCACCTAGTATGGTATTCTGTTACATTTGCAAATTAACCTTTTAGGGTATATCTTCACTGCAAAGTTAACCCTGGTTTTAGCTGGGTTTTAGCCCAAACCCTACCAACTGTTCCTATACAAAAATCTCTGACCTGGGGGTTAGTTTACTAGGCTGAGGGAGTGGGTTAGAGCCCACTTAAACTTGGACTTGAACCTGCCCACATTGCAGTGAGGGGGCAAGATAAATCACTTGAATGCTGATAGTTCTCCAATGCCTTCCCACAATTCCCCTTAAAGGATAGACAAATTCTTCCATGATTGACAGGGAAAGAATCCTAAAGCATTTCACCACAGAAGAAACCAGAATATGCCCCCAGATACACATAGGTGAGATAGAAAAGGAGACACAGTATTGCAGGTAAGGCTTGCACTCAGAATTAGCTAATCTGGGTGCTCAGACCCAGGTGCCAATCACCTGGGCTAATTCAGCATTATCCTATATGGGCCAAATTCTTATTTTTGCTAAAGACCCTTTACAGACCTCTGGCAGTATAAAACTATAAATTACATTTGTGACAGCAACAAAGAGTCCTGTGGCACCTTAAAGACTAACAGATGTATTGGAGCATAAGCTTTCGTGCGTGAATGCCCAATGCGTCTGACGAAGTTGCTTTTTACAGATCCAGACTAACACAGCTACCCCTCTGATATTTGTGACAGGTTCCCCCCCAGGGTGCCACTTGAAACTGAGGTACCACTGAGCCTGCCTGTCCCACGAGCCTGGGTTCCCTTTACACTGTTTTGATAAGGCAAGCCAGTCAAGTCTTCCCTCAGGCTTCAGACTACACTTTATCAGCACACACACACACACAGGTAGGAACACACCCAGCTGTTGTAACATGTAAACAGGCTTTCTGACTAGCCCCTGCATTGGAAGGCTTCAGCTAAGGAACTGCCCAGATACTCAAGTGCACACCTTCCTCTGGAGTGCAAACCCAAAATTACACCATCTTGCACTGCACAGAGAACCGTTCAGCATAAGCTCATGAAATTCACTCCCTCCCTCAATGTGGAAGAAGATATGCACAGCTTTTTGCCTCCCAGTTATGAATTCCACAAACTGGTTTTAAAGAAAACAAAAAACAAGTTTATTAACTACAAAAGATGATTTTAAGTGATTATAAGGGATAGCAAACAGATCAAAGCAGATTACCTAGCAAATGAAACAAATACACAAGCTAAGCTTAACAAACATATTAACATACAAAGAAATTGGTTATAACTAGCAAATTCTCACCCTAAATGTTGTTTTAGGCAGATTACAGAGGTTCTTGAAGGAAAGTTGCTCTTGCTTTCAGCTTAAGACTCCAGGTATTTCTTTCACAAGCCAGACACACTCTAGCCTAGGTTCAGGCCTTTCTTCCCCAGTTCAGTCTTAGGTATTTACAGAAGTTATCTTGGTCAGGGATTCAGCAAAGAACCACTGATGATTATGTCACTCCCCTGCCTTAAATATGTTTTACATATGGTAGGAACCCTTTGTCTTCCAGTGTGATTGCCACCTGGAAAAGTACTAATTTTATTATGGAGTCCAGTATCAGGTGACATGATCACATGACCCTGAAGCCTTAACTCAAATTCTATTTGCAGCATCCACAGGCAGGCTTTCCAGGAAGGTGGGAGATTAGCATCTTCAAAGACCTATTGTTTTTCCTAATGGCCTATCCAGACTGATTGCATTATGTCTGGTGGACATTCCCCAGGTGTAAACCCATTTGTAATTGATACATAGTCAGTATTCCTAACTTCAGATACAGAAATGATATGTACAAATAGGTTAATCACATTCAGAAAATCATAACCTTTCGAATGATGCCTTACATGCCTCTCACATGCCTTATCTTGCACAAAATATATCATAGTTGTACTATAATCATATTATAACTATACATTGCCTGTGCACTGGTAAAGGAGCCATACTGTAAATGGGAATCAAGTCCAACATTTTCGTTTATGTGACATTCCTGAGTGAGTACTTGATAGCAGTCTGCAGTTTTGGGTTGTAATTTTGGATTCACAGCAGTGTTTGTATTACAGTTTACTAGAGTAAAAAAAATGAAGGATTTAAAATACAAATTTTGAGTTTTATTGTCCATTTTCATTATGTCACAGGTACCTGATGTCATAAACACAGGGCCCATCTACCTTTCAAAGTGAGCTGTATTGAAGAAACCACACTTACAACATGGCAGTTATCCCCCAAAGTTAAAATATGGTTCCATCTTCTAACACAGATGAAAGTTTGGAGTATGATGTAGGGACGCTGATTAATTTTGTACCGCAGATGGTCCATCATTTTGAAAGTAACAAAGTTGTGAGCTATTTACAGTTATGTTTCAGAACTTCTCCCCTTGCTTTCAGTTCCACACTAACTTAGAGGCTTTTGTGAAAGCTTAGTCATGATTAAAGTTTCTTCCCTATTTACTGAAAGATTTGATGAAACAGAAAAGAAAGACATTGTACATGTTCCCAGTTTGTATGGTGTGAGGGGGCAGCCCCGCCTCGCACTAGCCCCAGTGACGTCAGACCAGTAGCTCTGACAGAGGAAGTCCCGCCCAGTTCGAAGAGCAAAGAGCAGTACCCTCCGGGGGCCCGACCCCGGGCTGTGGCCCAATGGATACGGGACCATTGTTGGAGATGGCTGAACCCAGAAGGCTTAACCGGACCCCAGGTAGCGGAGATGGTGGCGCTGGAGCAGTTTACCCAGATCCTGCCCTCGGGAGGAAGGGCCTGGGTACACCGGCATCGACCGGCAACCCTCTCAGTGGCAGTGGCTTTGATGGAAGACTACTTGTCTGCTGAGGGGACCGAAGCGACACCCCGGACAACAGGAAGCTACGGACAACGGGGCGGACAGGGCAAAGGGAATCCCCAGAGTACAGGGGCTCGGGAACCACCGTACGGCGCCCGTTCCGTGACCCTGAAACTCCCTAGTCCCGAGCCCAGACATTGGGCAGCCCAGGTAACGACCCACAAGGAACCACTCCCACGAGAGAGAGGGAGCCCACTGGCTAGAGGCCCGGGACCCGCCATGGTCTGAGAGGGATGCTGGGAGTGCGGACAGGAGGGGCACTTGCGGCGGGATTGTTCGTTCATGGACTGTAATTATGGACAAGCCTGAGTCGCCGGAAGAAGGGCCCGTAAGAGAGAATGGGGAAAGCTTGTGGTCCCCGTCCGGGTCGAGGGGATCCTCACCAATGCCCTCGTGGACTCGGGGTGCAGCCAGACCCTCATACGTGAGGGGCTGGTCCCAAACCTCAAACTCTCGGACACCCAGATACATCTACAGTGTGTACGTGGGGACATCCGACCTTACCCCTCAGCCTGGGTGAAGATAGAAGTCTGCCACCGGGAGGGGGGCCTTCGCGTGGGTGTGGCTCCCAGATTGGCCTACCCGGTAGTCTTGGGACGAGACTGGCCGGGCTTCGGGGAGATTCTCCTGAGATACCAACTGCCCAACCCACGAACTGACGGGTTGAGGCCCCCACAAGTGGGGCTGCTCAGACACACGCCACGAGATGACCGCGGAGAAGGGACATCTACTCCGGGAGAGCCCTCCGCAACCAACCCCCCTGTAAGGGCCCGGTCCGTCAAGGACGCTCAAATGGAACTGGAATGGGATGTGGACTTCGTACAAGAACGGAGAGAGGACCCGACCCTAAGTAGGGCCTGGGAACAGGCTACCAGCCTTTGTCCTGATGAAGGCTCGCCCCTTGGGCTCCCACAGGGTCCACGATTTGAGATACGGAAAGATTGCCTGTACCGGGTAGTACAGGAACCGCAGGCCCAGGAGACATTCCGTCAGCTATTGGTCCCTCGGAGGCTGCGACAAAGCCTCCTCCGTCTAGCCCACGCTAACCACTGGGCTGGGCACCTGGGGCGGGAGAAGACCCTCCAGAGGATAGCTCGTCGGTTCTTCTGACCTGGCATACACCGGGAGGTGCGAGACTACTGCACGTCTTGCCCAGAATGCCAACGGGCGGGACCAAAAGGTGTGGCCCGAGTGCCCCTGATCCCTATGCCAGTCGTCGGCATACCTTTTGAAAGGATTGGGATGGACCTGGTTGGACCCCTGGACAGAAGTAAGACAGGAAATCACTTCATCCTAGTGGTAGTGGATTACGCAACACATTACCCTGAGGCCGTACCCCTGAGGACGGCCACAGCGCCGACGATCGCTACCAAACTAGTGAAGATTTTTGCTAGAGTCGGGATACCAGCGGAAATCCTGACGGATCAGGGCACGAACGTGTCCTCTAAACTGATAGCGGAATTGTGCCGCCTCCTCATATACGAACCCTCCGGACGTCGGTTTATCATCCCCAGAGAGACGGCCTGGTGGAACATTTCAATGGTACACTCAAATCCATGTTAAGGAAGTTCGTGGAGGAGGACCCTACGCATTGGGACACCCTGTTGCCAGCCCTGCTGTTCGCCATCAGCGAGGTACCCCAGGCATCGACGGGATTTTCACCCTTTGAACTCCTGTATGGGAGACAGCCCCAGGGGATCCTGGACCTCCTGAAGGAGGAATGGGAAGCCCAGGAGACCCAAGTCCTCGGGACCACTCAATATGTGTTGCAACTCCAAGAACGGCTATGAACGCTAGGGGCATTCGCCCGGGAGAACCTGATACAGGCACAAGCGAACCAAGAACGCCTCTACAACCGAGGAACTAGGGGACGGAGTTTCAGTCCCGGGGATTGTGTGTTGCTTTTGTTACCATCGGCCGAGTCAAAACTGCTAGCCAAATGGCAGGGACCCTACGAGGCAATCCGGAGGATTGGACCAGTAGACTACGAGGTCCGGCTACCAGGGCAACGGAGGGAGATGTGCATATACCACATAAACCTTCTGAAGGCCTGGAAGACCAGGGAAGCCCTGCTCATCGGCCCATCCACCCCGGAATCAGAACTCGGACCCCTAGTAGGGGACCCCCCCCCCAGACCCCAGGCCAGTGACATTAGGGGTAGGCCTCGCCCCTATACAGAGAGAGCAACTACAGCAGTTGACAGGGGAGTTCCCCGACATTTTATCCGCCCACCCTGGGCGAACTACTCTAATGAGCCATCATATAGCAACCACTCCAGGTCAGAAGGTAAGAGACCACCACTGGCCGTTACCCCGGAAGATGTGGGATACCGTCCAAAAGGAACTGGAGACAACGCTGGAGATGGGGGTTGTGGAGGAATCAAAGAGTGAGTGGCGCAGCCCCATCGTCTTAGTCCCAAAGCCTGATGGGACTACCCGTTTTTGTATTGATTTCCGAAAAGTCAATGCTATCTCCCGCTTCGACGCATATCCGATGCCGCGGGTGGACGAATTGTTGGAGTGGCTCGGGGGAGCGAGGTACTTATCAACCTTAGACCTAACCAAGGGATACTGGCAGATCCCCCTCACCCCAAACTCCCGGGAGAAGACTGCCTTCCCAACCCCATTCGGCCTCTTCCAATTTATAACGATGCCATTCGGGCTACACGGAGCTGCGGCTACGTTCCAACGGTTAATGAACAAGGTCTTACAGCCTCATGACCAGTATGCGATGGCGTATATAGACGACATCGTAGTCTATAGCGACAACTGGGAGGACCATCTACGCCATCTGGATAGGGTGTTGCAGGCATTTCAATCAGCCGGCCTTACAGCCAATCTGGCGAAGTGTCACCTTGGGAAAGAGGAGGTAACCTACCTCGGATATACGGTAGGGGGTGGGAAACGGACGCCTCTAATCAGCAAAGTGCAAGCTCTCAGACGTACCCGTCCCCAAGACGAAGAAGCAAGTGCGCCAGTTTTTGGGCCTAGCTGGGTATTATCGTCGCTTCATGCCAGACTTCGTAGCCATACTTCGTCCCCCTGTCGGACCTTACAAAGAACTCACAACCTCGGCAAGTGCAGTGGTCAGAAGAGTGTGATAAAGCTTTCGAACCTCTGAAGGAACGACTCACTCGTGAACCGGTCCTGCGACACCCAGACTTTTCAAAATAATTTATACTCCAGACAGATGCTTCGGAAGTAGGCCTGGGGGCCGTACTCTCCCAGGAGTTAGATGGGGAAGAACATTCGGTACTGTATTTAAGCCGTAAACTGTTCCCCCGGGAACAACGGTACGCCACAATAGAGAAAGAGGCCCTGGCAGTGAGATGGGCCATCGACGCCCTACGTTATTTGTTGGGGAATAACTTCAGGCTGATCACAGACCACGCCCCCTTACGATGGATAAATAGCATGAAGGACGCGAACCCCCGGATACTACGTTGGTACCTCTCGCTACAACCCTATGACTTCTGCGTATTTCATCGCCCGGGTAAGGCACACGCTAACGCGGACTTCTTTTACAGACAGGAGGAGGAGGGGGCGGACGAACCGGAGGGGTCCCTCTTAAGGGGGAAGGTGTGTGACGGGGCAGCCCCGCCCCGCACTAGCCCCAGTGACGTCAGACCAGTAGCTCTGACAGAGGAAGTCCCGCCCCATTCGAACTGGGCATGCTCCAGATGCTCACTGAGTATAAAAGGAAGGAACTCAGCTCAGTCGGGGCTGGTGGCCACAGGGGAAGGACCTAACTGGGAAGCTCCTGCAGAGGACAAGCCAGCAGGAACAGAGGCTTCTACAGGCCGGCACGAACCCTTACTGCGGGAGAAACCAGAGGAGGCGCCGGATCCTGAGAACCACGGAGAACCCTGGGATCCGTGGGAGACCCCCAACTCCCCAGCCGGTAGGGAGCAACCCAGGGGAGCGGACGGACTGGTACCTTGACCCTGGTAAGCCTCAGCATGTTTCGGTAGGACCCCCCTGCTGAGCCAGTAGTAAGGTCCTACGGCCCTGCAATCCGGGGCGCTTGTATGGACTTTGGCCATTAAGCCGCGCTGCCCTGCAACCAGGGGCGCTTGTATGGACTTTGGCCAATAGGCTGTGCTGCCCTGCAACTAAAGGCCGCTTATATGGATTTTGGCCATTAGGCCGTGCTGCCCTGTAAGGAGGGGCGTAAACCCTCACATATGGATAATACACATTTTCAGGATATGTTTAACAATATAATGGACAAAGAAGAAATAGTCAAAGGAAAATAGGTGAAGACAAAAAACAAGAGACTATCACTTTCAAAAACTTTAAGGTGGAGGAACTAATGCAGGTTTGTTCTTGTCTACACTTACAGCTAATTGTTGTCAGCCCCACTTCAGCTAAACCAATTACTGAAACAGGCTACTTCCTAAAGTACACAGAGTAAAGTTGTAGATATTAGACTAAGCAGAACCTGGATTTTGATATGACCGATTATCTAAATGTTCTTTCCCCTAAGCCTCTTCTCAGTCAAACCTATTCTTGTGGTTTCAGAAAGAGACATTTCAATTGGCAACAGCTTCTGTCAAGATATTTCTGTACGTAATGTGTCTGAAAGTGAAAACACAGCACTGTAAGTCAGGGATTTCCCTACCCCCCCCCTGAATTTCCCCAATACCTCCTCCCCCCAGTTTTGTGAACTAGTTACATGCAGTGTTGCCAATTTAGTGATTGTTTGGAAACTGAATTGAAATTGAAACATTAATACACACTTTAAAAGCATATAAAGTGTATGATAAAATACATATATCTGAAAAAGTATAATAGATTTGAAAAGTATGAACATAGACTAGCTTCCTTATTCAGCTGTTGTTTTTTATGACAATGTCCGTGCATTCATTTCAGTGATGTTGGCCAACCTAATAATTTCAAATTATGATTTGTAAGCAAAATCTAAACGAGCTCTCCCTGACACCTAGTGATGAGCTGGGGAGAAAGACTTCAGGACCAGATTGTATTTACATTCACACCTCGTCTACCTAAAGCTCTGTCCTTATCTCTGTGGGTCCTGCGTTTCCTGGCAGATTTTGCTAGCCTCGGAGGTTCACTGTGACCCTCCACGTAGCCCTTCTCTCTCTCTCTCTAGAGGCAAGGGTCACAGCCTACTGAGCCATTTTCATCATAAGTAAGCAAGGGAGGTGAGGAGAAGCTAACCTCCCTTGCACAGTCTCTGTTGTCTCCCAGTCTCGGTGATTAATCAGGGGGGCAAAGGAGGGAGCCCGGGCTCTACTCCAGGCTCCAGCCTAGGGACCCTAATAGTATCAGCTATGGTAGCTGACTTTTTAGAAACAGGACACGTACAATTCCCTGAGCCACTTCCCCACAGCAGCCCCCACTTCCTCAATATCCACTTCACCCTTACCTCAGGGCCTCATTCCTTGTGCCTGATATGGTTTGTACTGCTCAGTCTCTCCAACAGTGCAGCTTCCTCCTACAGCTCCTAGCACACCCCCCCACCTGACTAACTGGGAGGTTTTAAACTAGTTTCAGCCAGCCCCTGATTGGCTTCAGGTATCCCAATCAACCTAGTTGTCCTCCCTGCCTTCTGGAAAGATCTTAATTGGCCCCAGGTGTCTTAATTGACCTGGAGCAGCTGCCATTTGGTTATCCTGGTCACAGGGATTTGTTTAGCCCAGGGGTAGGCAACCTTTCAGAAGTGGTGTGCCGAGTCTTCATTTATTCACTTTAATTTAAGGTTTCATGTGCTGGTAATACATTTTAATGTTTTTAGACGGTCTTTCTCTATAAGTCTATATTATATAACTAAACTATTGTTGTATGTAAAGTAAACAAGGTTTTCAAAATGTTTAAGAAGCTTCATTTAAAATTAAATTAAAATGAAAATCTTATGCCGCCAGCCTTCTCAGGCCACTGCCAGCCTGGGGTTCTGTTCACCTAGGCCGGCAGCGGGCTGAGCAGGGCCTACGGCCAGGACGCCAGCTGGCAAGGGGCTGGCAGCCGGGATCCCAGACCTGGGGGGGCGGTTCAGGGGTCAGGGCAGAGGGCTGGGTGTGTGTGCGGGGTACAGGGCAGAGGGCTGGGTGTGTGGGGAGATTCAGGGGTCAGGGCAGAGGGCTGGGGTGCTCGGCTCGTGGGGGTGCTCCCAGCCCCCTTCCCTGAGCGGCTCACAGCAGGGGGCTGGAAGGGATATGCCCTGTTCCACCCCCTTCCCCTGTTCCACCCCCGTCCCTACGTCTTCTCTGCCTCCTCTATGGAGCAGCGAGCACGCTGCCGCTCCTTCCGCTCCCCCTCACAAGGGCCATTAGCTGATCGGCGCAGGGAAGGAGAGGAGATGAGGCAGGAAAGCACCACGCTCAGGGAAGAAGCGGGGGAGGGGGGAAGCTTGGCTGCCGCAGGACAAGCTTCTGCCTCCTGTCCCCGCAGGGGAGAGCAGTGGGCGAGGGGGCTGAGTGGGGCTGGGGGCCGGGACCATAGCAGGCAGCAGCATGCAGTGAAAATCAGCTTACGTGTCATGTTTGGCACGTGTGCCGTAGGTTGCCGACCCCTGGTTTAGCCTATGGCTAATATATCTGTCTCCCACTACTTTACTGTAGCCATCTGGCCTTGCCCTGTCACACTAGGTATTCAGCAAACAGAGCTGTGTTGCCCAAATTATAGATTTTAGCTGGGGTTGGGTTATAAATCATTTGAATATGGGGAGTAATGAAATCTGTTGTTCTTATTGTACGAGTAAAGGGCAGTAGAACTGTACTTAGCCTGTGCTGATTGAGGGCATCAAGAGAGAGGGTGGGGACAGGTGTTTTGCTTGATGGTCTGCCTGAGTCACAAGTACTATTTGACCTGTCCCTCTCCACTGTTTAAAGACAGAGCTGATTAGGCTCCATAGATAGTCTTTTGTTTTGTTAAGTGACCACTACAGCTGAAGTCACTGTTAATCAGGTTTAAGTGTTTAGACCTGCTGTGAGACAGTGTTTCTGTGGAAGAGACGGCCCAGCCTGCACTAGCAGTGAGGTTCCCCCCTGAGAGCTCAGCTGAAATCACTGAGAGCTGGGTGGAGCCTCAAGAGACCAACTCGCAGAGGTCACAGTGGCAGGTGGAAGCAGAAGGTCATGGCGCAAGGCTATTAGCAACCGATTAATGGAGTGAACGATGGCACAACGAACAACAGTGGCCAGAGTGAACAGTGAGCAGCTGGAGGAATGAGCAAGGTGCCTTCTTGCCCTCCACCTGGGAGGTGAACTCATGTGAAAGCACCTTTGAACTCTGAGTCTCCACTGACCAAGGACAACACTGGTGAGTGTTAATGAGGCTGTTAAGAATGCTGGAGACACAACACAGTTCATGCGAACACACATGGCTGTGGCATCATGCTTTCTATTTAAGCAAGAGATACCACACACTACAAACTGGAGGACAATGTTAAGTTTATTGTGACTTGTTCATCCTGAAGTTGAACACTGGTTCTGAACAAGACCAGCAAATGCTCACTATCTTTCTGCAAGAAACTCAACTGACCGGCTAGAAGCATGTAGTGCAACAGTGAAAGACTTCACAGTTGAAAAAGTGAAGAACTCTCTTACCACATTCAAAAAATGTGCATACATGGCTGATGAATGCACCGATGCAAATGGGCATAAAGTATTAAGCCACTGTGTACGTTATCTTGATGTCAGTGGTAGGCCAGTAGATGCATTTCTAGATGTTCAAGTTATAGAAGACACATTGGCTGCATCTGTGACAACCCACATCTTAGAAGAGTTAAATGCTTGTCAATTGGACCCCAAACAGATGGCTGCTTATGCATTTGATAGAGCTGCAAACTTCTCTGGAAGACATGATGGAGTACAAAGTTTGCTCAGAGAAAAGTATAGCCCTAATCTCTCCTATACACACGGCAGAGGCCATCTACTCCAACTAGTGCTAGTATGAGCTGCAGACTCTTCAAAAGACATTAAAAAAGCTATAAATGTAATGTCTTCATTATATTCTTTTTTCAGCAAGAGTCCAAAAAGACTGACTATCTTGGAAAATATAGAAGATACACTGTGAATGAAGTTCAAATTAGTCCAACCTGGGAAAATCCTCTGACTTTCTCATGAGCGATCCTTGGCTGTTGTCTTAAAATTACTCCAGCCATTATTACTGACTTTGGAAAGTATCTACCAAGATGGGATGGATCTAAGTTGTGAGGCTGGTGGATTACTTTTGATACTATGTTCAGAGAAGACTATTGCCATTCTCTCTCTCTCTCTCTCTTGTAAGTCTACTGTTGAAACTACTTGGGTCATTAAACAATGCCATCCAGGCATCTGCTACAACAGTAGTAGATCTTTGTCCAGCAATAGAAGCTACATTTGGATCAGTCAGAGAGCTATCCATTGAAAATGTACTGGAAGAAGCAAAGACTTCAGTCCAGAAGTTGACTAATGAAGGCATTTATATTGAATCCTTTAAGTGAAGAGGACAGGAGTGTTTGTTAAGACAACTGAAAAAGTACACAGACTTGAGTCTTAAAAATCTACAATAGTGACTTCTGGATTCTACTCAACCACTACGTAGCATTTACAGATCCCTGTCCTACAAAACACTGACAGTTGAGTGGAGTGAGGCACTACCAGCAATGGGGCTGCCATGTGCTCAGGACAGTATAGAGAATTTGAACACAGAGTGGAATATCATATGACGAATGAATAAAGATTTGACTTCAACTTCTTTTTTTCATCACTAGTGGCTCGACCCGATCTTTGTGCTATATTTCCTGGGATGAAAGAAGTAGGAATTCATCTCTTGCTACTCCCAGTAACAACAGCTACAGTTGAGCATTTTTTTTTCATCATTGAATAGAATTTTGTGTTCTGAAAGAAGTCGCCTTCTGTCTGATCATGTGAATGAACTAATGAGCATATCGACTGAAGGAATGGAAGTACCGGACATATGAGAAGACACCAAAGATGAACGCATTGCATTCAAGAAGTTCACTAACAGAGTTGTGCAAAATGATAACAAGAAACCAAGAAGGATGTAGATGTAGTGCTTCATAGAAGGCTTGAGTAGCCAACTTTAATTTGTGTGATTTTAAAACATGAGTTAAATCTAATAAAATGGTCATGAAACATTTTTCTGTTTTTACTATGGTGCCATACAGCCCACCTTTACCCTCACGGTCTCACCCCTCATCAGCCCTGACTCCCCCCCTGTAAATTCGAACACCCCTCCCCCCAATTTCAATTCCTGGGGAAAACACTGCTGTAAGTTGTTAAACTATACATTCAAATACTTTTGGGATACTATTAAAAACAATAGAAAGTGAGGCAGAAAGGTTCAATCACAAGTCATAACAAGCATGTAGACTTGACATATGTTACTATAAGGAATAATCGTCCCTGAGGTTTGAGTATACCCAAGGTGTGGCTCTGTTTGATTACTGTGGCTGGTCAGAAAGCACCTAAAGGCTTTTGTTCACTCAAAACCATGTTAGTTATACACGTCTCACATTACAGTAGCCACAACTGTGTAAAGAGTGTCTGAAACAGATTGAGTTTCAGTACTATTGTTGATTTCTCTGCACTGCATGGGCCAATAGTGTTGGGAATCCTTTTTCCATTCACAGCCAAATATAGACTTCTGAGATTTTTTTTATTCCAGTTGTTTGTGCTCTCCAATCTGAAGACTAACTGCAGATGGATTGTTTACGCACTAGTAGTGAGATCCTCAGACTCACAGCAGGGCCTTCATACTTTAAAAAAAAAAGGGGGGGAGGGGAGCCTGTCATAGCATGAATAGTTAGTCCTTTAGGGGCAGTTGGGTTCAGCCTCACCTATGCCTAGTTATTTACTTCCCACATGATGGTTTTGGGCTGGTGGTTGGGTCAGGTGACCAGGCATTACATGATTGATAGCTGGGGAGCAGGGTTTTCTATAACACCCAGTCTGCTCCAGCAGTCAGGTGAGATTAGGTATGGTCTTGAATTGGTTTAGCAGGGTGCTAGGGTTTGATATGAGGGGAGAGAGTCTTTTGGGGGAACCAGGGTCAAAAAGGATTGGAGAAGAAGCTCTCCTTACCAGCCAGAGGGAAAGATCTGGCTGGACCCACTTCTAGTGAGGGGCAGGGGGGAAAAAAAATTCCCCCCAAGAGGGAATTAGGTGCTCAAGAGGGGGGATGTAATGGACTGGTGAGCTTGGAGAAGGAGGCTGGAAGAATCTAGCTTTCCCTTAATTATTTTAGGTAATAAACCAGTTCCCAGGAGGGGAGAGTAATTACAAAGCATTACTGTGATGGTTCTGTCTCCCTGTGGAAGGAAGGAAACTGAGGCAGTAGTAGGATCTGTCACTGAATGAAGTAAGACCCAGTTAAAGGACCCTAAAACCCCCATAACTGACCGGGGAGGATTTCCCCTAGTATAGACACTGTACAAGGGAGCTATCAGCTGCATTGCAAAGACCCCCTTGCAAAGGTTGGTGTAGAAGTATGCGGGGGGTATGATGAGCATGCTGAATAGAGGCCATATCATGCAGGACTATGGAGTTTCTCAGCAATGCTGTGGCCCACGATGCTGCTGTAACTTATACATTACCCCAGGGCTGCATAAATTATGCTGGGGCAGCTCTAGTCCTCAGAGCAGCACAGGACTGGAAATGTGCAAAGGTAATTTAAAGCTGCCGTAGTCACTGCTGGGCAATGAGTTAGGGGCAGTCTTAGAATTGCAACTCAGAATCTCACCCCAGGATCTCAGTTCTAGATAACTGTGTTTACACAATTGTGGCACAATAAGGCAGTAGAAATTTATATCCACCACCTTTGAAAGCAAAGTACTGGCCAAACCAATACATCCACTGTAATAAAGAACTAAGGAGTTATCTATCTGCAAATGTCATCACCTAAGATTTCCTAAACCATACCAAAGATACCAGAATAGCAGTTCAGTTTGAAAAGTCAAATATGACCTTGAAATAATGCGGGGGAGGGTGGGATAGTTACTAACACTGATTTGCCCAAGTCTATCCTAATACAAATAGAGAATCCTGATTTCTTAATCTTTAGTTAACAATAGATCTTACATTACTGTAATTAATGCAGTCTGAATTGAAAAATAAAACAAAAAACAAACACTTGCCTTTCTAGCAGGTATTTCCTGGGGCTATATTCTTTGAAGATTTAGAGAGCCGGATGTAAACAAAGGCCATATCTACACTTAGATTTTCTCACTGTTGATCTAACACTAATGAATCTCTACTAATGAAACTCCACTGGTGCAATAGTGGAAGAACTAATCTAGACCATCCAGTGGTCTGTGTACTACTCAGGCCTTGTCTACACTACGAGAGTAGTTCGATTTTACTTAAATCGAATATTTGGAATCGATATTGCAAAGTCGAACGTGTGTGTCCACACTAAGGACAGTAATTCGACT
Source organism: Trachemys scripta elegans (assembly GCF_013100865.1). Lineage (NCBI taxonomy): Eukaryota > Metazoa > Chordata > Testudines > Emydidae > Trachemys > Trachemys scripta. Next base: position 75,432,205 of record NC_048305.1, on the reverse strand, counting down.
TTGTGAGTCCACACTAACGGGGAAAGCGTCGACATTGGAAGCGGTGCACTGTGGGCAGCTATCCCACAGTTCCCGCAGTCCCCGCTGCCCATTGGAATTCTGGGTCGAGCCACCAATGCCTTCTGGGTAAAAAAATGTGTCGAGGGTGCTTTTGGGTAACTGTCGTCATTCATCCATCACTCACTCCCGCCCTCCCTCCCTCCCTGAAAGCGCCGGCGGGAAATCATTTCGCGCACTTTTCAAGTCATTGACAGCGCGGACGCCACAGCACTGTGAGCATGGAGCCCGCTGCAACCATCGCTGCAGTTGTGGCCGCTCTCAACGCCTCGCAGCTTATCATACAGGTTGCCCTGAGGCAGATGCAGAAAAGTCAGGCGAGGAGGCTACGTCAACGCGGTGATGGCCTGAAGTCTGAGAGTAGCACAGACCTCTCAGAAAGCAGGGGACCCAGCGCCGAGGACATCACGGTGGCAATGGGTCATGTTGATGCCGTGGAACGGCGATTCTGGGCACGGGAAACAAGCACTGAGTGGTGGGACCGCATAGTGCTGCAGGTCTGGGATGAATCACAGTGGCTGCGAAACTTCCGCATGCGGAAGGGAACTTTCCTTGAACTTTGTGAGTTGCTGTCCCCTGCCCTGAAGCGCAATGACACCCGGATGCGACCAGCCCTGACTGTCCAGAAGCGAGTGGCCATAGCCCTCTGGAAGCTTGCAACGCCTGACTGCTACCGGTCAGTCGCGAGCCAGTTTGGGGTGGGCAAATCTACCGTGGGGGTTGTTGTGATGCAAGTAGCCAAGGCAATCGTTGATGTACTGCTGCCAAAGGTAGTGACCCTGGGAAACTTGGAGGCGATCATAGATGGCTTCGCAGCGATGGGATTCCCAAACTGCGGTGGGGCCATAGATGGAACTCACATCCCTATCCTGGCACCGGACCACCAGGCCAGCCAGTACATTAACAGAAAGGGCTACTTTTCAATGGTGCTGCAAGCACTGGTGGACCACAGGGGACGTTTTACCAACATCAATGTCGGATGGCCGGGCAAGGTTCATGACGCTCGTGTTTTCAGGAACTCTGGTCTGTTTAGACGGCTGCAGCAAGGTATTTACTTCCCGGACCACAAAATAACTGTTGGGGATGTGGAGATGCCTATAGTCATCCTCGGGGACCCAGCCTACCCGCTAATGCCCTGGCTCATGAAGCCCTATACAGGTGCCCTGGACACTGAAAAAGAACTCTTCAACTACCGGCTGAGCAAGTGCAGAATGGTGGTGGAGTGTGCTTTTGGCCGTCTCAAGGGGAGATGGAGAAGCTTGCTGACTCGCTGTGATCTCAGCGAAACCAATATCCCCATTGTTATAGCAGCTTGCTGTGTGCTCCACAATCTCTGTGAGAGCAAGGGGGAGACCTTTATGGCGGGGTGGGAGGTTGAGGAAATTAGCCTGGCTGCTGATTACTCACAGCCAGACAGCCGGGCGATTAGAAGAGACCAGCGGGAAGCGCTGTGCATCCGGGAGGCTTTGAAAGCAAAGTTCCTGAGTGAGCAGGGTAACCTGTGACTTTCTAATTTTGTGTACAGAGAAGCCTTCACCCCACTTCCAACACACGTTTCAAAATAAAAATAGTTCTACTTTGTTAAAGCACACCGTTTTCTTTAATACTGTTTTCGCGGGAATTTTTAAAAACTGGGACGCAGACTGTGGTGCGGAGCGGGTGTAGTGTAGTCGCGCGAATGCAGCTTCTAAACTCAAGGACTGACAGGCTCCGCTGCGGTGGGATGGTTCTTTCAACGGAGCCTGTCACCCCTCCTGATAGGGACTGTGTGTATGGGGGGTCTATGTGACTTTGTGGCAGGGGGGGGGACGGTTACAGATCCCCTGCTGTGTGGCTCTGTGATCCTGCCTAAGGACCGCCGCTTAAGATCTCTAACTGCCCTCCCCTGCCACAAAGTCACAGAGCAACCCACCCCCCACCACATAACATGAAAAGAACCTCCCAGACTAACCAGGGTAAGTAGTCACTGCATCACTGCACTATGTATGTGCCCTGCTGCTGTGCCTGCCCCCGACTATGTACCCTGCCAAAGGTGACTGTCCTGTCCAATTACCAACCCCCTTTCCCCCCCTCCTCCAAAAGAACATGATGGAAACAGTAGTTAACAGAAACATATTTTTTATTATCAACTACACATGGGACTGGGAAGTGAAACTTGGACGGGGGCTTGTGTCAGGCGGGAAGGAAAGAACTTGTCAAACTTTGGGGAATGAGAGCCTTCTGCTGCTCGAGCTCTCTGCAGGGGTGGAGTGAGAGTTAGCAGGGACTCTGCCGCCTCTCCTTCTGTGCACTTTGGGTGAAGGGAGTATGGGACTTGGTGGCGGGGGAGGGCGGTTAGAGATGGACTGCAGCGGGGCTCTGTCCTCCTGCCTCCGTTCCTGCAGAACATCCACAAGGCGCCGGAGCGTGTCCGTTTGCTCCCTCAGTAGTCCAAGCAGGGTTTGAGTCGCCTGCTGGTCTTCCTGACGCCACCTCTCCTCCCGATCCATGTTGGCTTGGTGCATTTGGGACAAGTTCTCCCGCCACTGGGTCTGCTGTGCTGCCTGGGCTCGGGAGCAGGCTATAAGCTCTGAGAACATGTCCTCCCGTGTCCTCTTCTTCTTATGCCTAATCCTCCCTAGCCTCTGGGAGTGTGATGACAGGCTAGGTTGTGAGACAGTCACAGATGGGGCTGTGGGAATGGGAAAAAGGGAGTGAATTCCTCAGAAAGATAAATGTAGTTGTGAACAAAGAACATAGTCTTTCTCTGTGAACAGGACCATGCACAGCACCTATCACATGCGCACTCAGCACAAGGTCGAATTCTCGGCCTTCGCATTCAGTGTCTGGGGTTTTGCAGAGCACTTTTGAGAACCGTGTCAGGACAACGGAATTGCTCTTGCACGCAGACATGGTAAGCCGTAGATTCGTGGCAGCTTAAAACTTTAATATTAGCAATGGCCTCATTTCACATTGAAATCAATGTCGGTCCCTGCTGCCAGCAATCCGGCAAGCAGGAAGTCTGCTCCTGTCCCACACCCTCGCGGCTGTCCCCGGGAACGATCCCTTTCGGCTGACCCTCTCCCGCCTCCACCGCGTGGCTGCAAACCAGCGGTTACAGTTCTGTAAAGGAACGGTAAAGCAGTCCCAACACTAACATTCCCCTACCTCATTCAAAGCAGGTCATCATGAGCGACATCACCCTCATGAGGATCTCTGAGAGCGACAGACAGAGAATGCTCCGGGAAAGCCTTCAAAGACCAGGGCCGTATGCCGCCATGCTGTGCCAAGCAATGATTCCGGAGTACTTGCTAGTCTCGTGGCGCGGCAACGTGTCCTACTACGGAGGACCCAATAAGGCCGCTCTCCCCAAGAACCTAATGCAGCGGATTTCAAATTACCTGCAGATTTTTTTCAAATAGTTGCACTGCCCATGACTGAACCGTTAAGTTAATCAAACTAATCATGAGAAACCCATTTTTTAAATTGTTAATAATCATGTTCTGTTACAAATAAATGTTTAGATGTTTACAACACTTACTGGATGATCCTTCACCAGATTCTGTGTCCGGGGTAACGGCTGGGGAGGGTTGGTAGGGGATCTCTGTAAGGGTGATGAAGAGATCCTGGCTGTCGGGGAAATCAGCGTTGTGAGCGCTGTCGACTGCCTCGTCCTCCTCATCTCCTTCCTCATCTTCCCCGTCCGCTAACATGTCCGAGGATCCGGCCGTGGACACTATCCCATCCTCAGAGTCCACAGTCAGTGGTGGGGTAGTGGTGGCGGCCGCACCGAGGATGGAATGCAGTGCCTCGTAGAAACGGGATGTCTGGGGATGGGATCCGGAGCGTCCATTTGCCTCTTTGGTCTTCTGGTAGCCTTGCCTCAGCTCCTTGATTTTCACGCGGCACTGCGTTACATCCCGGCTGTATCCTCTCTCTGCCATGTCTTTAGAGATCTTCTCATAGATCTTTGCATTCCGTCTTTTGGATCGCAGCTCGGAAAGCACGGACTCATCGCCCCACACAGCGATGAGATCCAAGACTTCCCGATCAGTCCATGCTGGGGCCCTCTTTCTATTCTGAGATTGCACTGCCATCAGTGCTGGAGAGCTCTGCATCGTTGCCAGTGCTGCTGAGCTCGCCACGATGTCCAGACAGGAAATGAGATTCAAACTGGCCAGACAGGAAAAGGAATTCAAATTCAAATTTTCCCGGGGCTTTTCCTGTGTGGCAGTTCAGAACATCCGAGCTCTTACTGCTGTCCAGAGCGTCAACAGAGTGGTGCACTGTGGGATAGCTCCTGGAGCTATTAGCGTCGATTTCCATCCACACCTAGCCTAATTCGACATGGCCATGTCGAATTTAGCGCTACTCCCCTCGTCGGGGAGGAGTACAGAAGTCGAATTAAAGAGACCTCTATGTCGAACTAAATACCTTCGCGGTGTGGACGGGTGCAGGGTTAATTCGATGTAACGGCGCTAACTTCGACATAAACGCCTAGTGTAGACCAGGCCTCAGTGTTGTGCAGACCTGCTCTGAACAGTGTTGAATAATACCACATGGATGGTAAAAACACCATATGGTAAAAACATCTATACTAGCCATTGTTGCCACCACCAGTGCTAGATCAAATATAAAAGACATCTGTAAAATTCTCAGTGTATACGCAGCCTAAAGGTCATGGATTGTGAACAACAGATTTTGATATTGCCTGCCTTGTAATTGATATAAACAGAACCCAGCTTCTACAAGATAATGACTTGGAAGAATAGCAGAACACTCTTTCTTCCTTTATAGATGACCTTCAAAGGGGGAAAAAACTGGATTGGAGCATTCTTTTATATCTTTGTTATGCTAAAGGATGTACTAATATGGGCAATACTCTGTTTAGAAATAGATGTAAGGAGAAGAGATGAGGAACTTTAAAAGAAACTTATGAATGGCTCAAGCCCTGGAAGAAGCTACAGCAATCTCAGAAGCAGAGGTCAGTGTTATTCTTACCAGCCCATATCAGGGTATGCACTGACTCTTTAGAGGAGGTTATAGGCACAACTTGGTCCTGGTGCAGTCAGGGACAAGGGTATTCTGGAGGATTTGTCTGGAGGGGCTCATGAGTGATCATGTGCCAACCAAACTAAAAAAGGGCAGCCTGTGAAACACCAGAGAGCAGGGCCGGCTCCAGCATTTAAAAAAAAAAAAAAAAAAAAGCCGTGATCGGCAGCAGCAGTTCAGCGGCAGGTCCTTCGCTCCTAGAGGGAGTGAGGTACCTGCCGCCCCTCTCCCTTGGCCGCCCCAAGCACCTGCTTGTTAAGCTTGTTAAGCTGGTGCCTGGAGCCGACCCTGCCAGAGAGAAACCAGATCTGCAATATTTCACTACCAACATGGTTGGAGAAGCAGCCAGTAGGGCTGTGGGAAAACAGTATGAAAACAGGCATGAGTAGAAAAGAGAGATGAAGCAAGAAAAGGAAAAGGCCTGAGACAGTTCAGCAGAGGTGCGAGTTTGGGGGTCTGTAGGGTGACCAGATGTCCCGATTTTATAGGGACAGTCCCGATTTTTGAGTCTTTTTCTTATGTAGGCTCCTATTACCCCCCACCCCCTGTCCTGATTTTTCACTCTTGCTGTCTGGTCACCCTAGGGGTCTGATACTTCTTTCTATCTTTGTTTAGGGCCCCCAGCTTGGACTTTCAATAAGAGTGGAAAGAAGCCCCCACATACTGAGTTTAGAAGGGCTGATGGACCGTTCTGCTCCTCCCGCCTACACAGTTTTTGTCAACAGGAAAATGGACACCTGGGCAGGGAAGAGCTGTTTAAGGACTATTTCAGCTCAGATGAGCTGGAAGATTGTGTGATGTTTGTTCCGAACTGCTTATCCTATAATGGGAGAGTTCTAGTCAAAGCACTAAATTACCCTACCATAAGAAGACTGTAGACCAGAGTGGAAAAGCATGGAGTTAAGTTTCTTCATTCTGTCAGTCGTGTGCCTGTTATTATTGAATCTTAGCTGCTCACTGCCAGCAACCTAGTCTTCAGTCTCATTTGGATCTTCTAAACAGTTATTTTGTAGACTTGGTAAATATTTGCATTACACAAATGCTTAGAGGCTCCAAGTCAGACTCTATTGACTATTAGACTATTTTTCTACCTGTAATATTAAATAGCCAAAATAAACTAACATGGGCGAATCCTTGTAAGAACTATAATCTCATTGATTGTTAGAACAAATAATTTAAAAAGGTTTCAGTGCATAAATATGAAAGATAAAAATAAAAGCCACTTAGCATGGTCTATGGAAGTGTGTTACTAAGTAATAATTATGGTTACTACTGCAAGGCACTTCATTGACTCCCATCATGCGACGAAAATGGCTTAACTGCTACCTGACAGGTTGTCAAGCCCGTCTGCTTCTTGGCCTGCTCACTTAAAGGATAAGACCTCCAGCCAGTTACAACACCACATTCTACAAACCATTACCCTCTGAGCCCACTGAGGGTTACCAAAAGAAACTACACCATCTGCTCAAGAAACTCCCTGAAAAAGCACAAGAGCAAATCCGCACAGACACACCCCTAGAACCCTGAGCAGGGATATTCTATTTGCTACCCAAGATCCATAAACCTGGAAATCCTGGACACCCCATCATCTCAGGCATTGGCACCCTGACAGCAGGATTATCTGGCTATGTAGACTCCCTCCTCAGGCCCTAAGCTACCAGCACTCCTAGCTATCTTCGAGACACCACTGACTTCCTGAGGAAACTACAATCCATTGGTGATCTTCCTGAAAACACCACCCTAGCCACTATGGATGTAGAAGCCCTCTACACCAACATTCCACAAAGATGGACTACAAGCCGTCAGGAACAGTATAATGTCACTGCAAACCTGGTGGCTGAACTTTGTAACTTTGTCCTCACCCATAACTATTTCACATTTGGGGACAATGTATACCTTCAAATCAGCGGCACTGCTATGGGTACCCGCATGGCCCCACAGTATGCCAAAATTTTTATGGCTGACTTAGAACAAGGCTTCCTCAGCTCTCTCGTCTCCTAACACCCCTATTCTACTTGCGCTACATTGATGACTCTTCATCATCTGGGCCCATGGAAAAGAAGCCCTTGAGGAATTCCACCATGATTTCAACAATTTCCACCCCACCATCAACCTCAGCCTGGACCAGTCCACAAAAGAGATCCACTTCCTGGACACTACAGTGCTAATAAGCGATGGTCACATAAACACCACCCTATACCGGAAACCTACTGACTGCTATACTTACCTACATGCCTCCAGCTTTCATCCAGACCACATCACATGATCCACTGTCTACAGCCAAGCTCTACGATACAATTGCATTTGCTCCAACCCCTCAGACAGAGACAAACACCTACAAGATCTCTATCAAGCATTCTTACAACTACAATACCCACCTGCTGAAGTGAAGAAACAGATAGACAGAGCCAAAAAAGTACCCAGAAGTCACCTACTACAGGACAGGCCCAACAAAGAAAGTAACAGAATGCCACTAGCCGTCACCTTCAGCCCCCAACTAAAACCTCTCCAGTGCACCATCAAGGATCTACAACCTATCCTGAAGGACGATCCATCACTCTCACAGATCTTGGGAGACAGGCCAGTCCTTGCTTACAGACAGCCCCCAAACCTGAAACAAATACTCACCAGCAACCACACACCACACAACAAAAACACTAACCCAGGAACCTATCCTTGCAACAAAGCCCGTTGCCAACTCTGTCCACATATCTATTCAGTGGACACCATCATAGGACCTAATCACATCAGCCACACTATCAGAGGCTCGTTCACCTGCACATCTACCAATGTGATATATGCCATCATGTGCCAGCAACGCCCCTCTGCCATGTACATTGGCCAAACCGGACAGTCTCTACGCAAAAGAATAAATGGACACAAATCAGACATCAAGAATTATAACATTAAAAAACCAGTTGATGAACACTTCAATCTCCCTGGTCACAGATCTAAAAGTTCCAATATTACAACAACAAAAACTTCAAAAACAGACTCCAACGAGAGACTGCTGAATTGGAATTAATTTGCAAACTGGACACCACTAAATTAGGTTTGAATGAAGACTGGGAGTGGATGGATCATTACACAAAGTAAAACTATTTTCCCATGTTTATTTTTCCCCCCCTACTGCTCCTCACACCTTCTTGTCAACTGCTGGAAATGGGCCATTTTGATTACCACTACAAAACGTTTTTTCCCCCCCTCTCCTGCTGGTAATAGCTCACCTTAACAGATCACTCTCTTTATAGTGTGTATGGTAACACCCACTGTTTCATGTTCTCTGTGTGTGTGTATATATATATATATATATATAATCTTTTCCTACTGTATTTTCCACTACATGCATCTGATGAAGTGGGTTTTAGCCCACGAAAGCTTATGCTCAAATAAATTTGTTAGTCTCAAAGGTGCCATAAGTACTCCTGTTCTTTTTGCTGATACAGACTAACACGGGTGCTACTCTGAAACCAGCCAGTAACAGTCTTTCAGCACTAGAGTGTAAACAATGGTCTCTTGTTAGCAGCTCCCAGGATTGGTGGCTAATAAGTGTGATCTGCTTCCTTCTTGTGTCGTGACCCCTTCCAGATTCATGAATGAAACCCCAGGACAGGGGGTTCAGAGGGAGAAGGAAGAAAGAGGCAGAAGTGAGACCCTGCCTAGCTATGCACCAGAACTGGTTACCAAGGAATCCCAATCATGGGCTGTTTTTCAGAAAAGGATAGACAGGCACCTACCCAGGCATGATCTAGGTACAGTTGTCCTGCCTCAGCAGGGGATGGGGGAGTGGACTAGGTGTACATAAGCCAGTAAGTAAACACTTCAATCTCCCTGGTCATTCTATTACAGATTTAAAAGTCACTATCATTGAACAAAAAAACTTCAGAAACAGACTTCAAAGAGAAACAGCAGAACTAAAATTCACTTGCAAATTTAACACCATTAATCTGGGCTTGAATAGGGACTGGGAGTGGCTGGCTCATTACAGAGGCAGTTTTTCCTCTCCTGGAATTGACACCTCTTCATCCATTATTGGGAGTGGACTACATCCGCCCTGATTGAATTGGCCCTGTCAACACTGGTTCTCCACTTGCGAAGTAACTCCTTGCTCTCCAAAAAAAGAACAGGAGTACTTGTGGCACCTTAGAGACTAACAAATTTATTAGAGCATATGCTTTTGTGGGCTATTGCCCACTTCTTCGGATGCATATCCTGCTCTCCATGTGTCAGTATATAATGCCTGCATCTGTAACTTTCACTCTATGCATCTGAAGAAGTGAGGTTTTTACCCACGAAAGCTTATGCCCAAATAAATCTGTTAGTCTTTAAGGTGCCACCAGACTCCTTGTTGTAGGTGTCCTCCGGGGATCTCTCCAGGCCCATATTTCTTTGCATGCTGCTGGCTGTCGGACTGTGGGGACCTGGCACAGCCAGAGACCTGGGTACGTGGGAAAGCGTTAGCAGTTATGGGGGGAGGGGAGGGCTGCGACCCCGCCCCCCCGAAGTGTGACTGAAGAGGGGGAACAATAGGTAAGTGTGGAGAACGACCCTCCCACACTCTCCGCTCTGCTACAACTAGTTCCGAGGGGGAGGACTCGGAGGAGGGATTCACACTCGCTGCAATCAAGTCTAAAATAGTTCTTCTTTGTTCACCAGCGGCAGAGACTGGCTATGGCATGTGTCCTTCCGCTGTCTCTCGGCCTTCTCCCCCACTCCCCGCCCCCTGTCCGGAGAGCTGCCGTGCAACGCAGGCGGGACCCAGCTGGGGCGGGGGGGTGAGGCTCTTTGTTTTTTCCCACAATGCACTAGCTTCTCCTCCGCGGGAAACAAAAATGGCGAACGGCTGCGGCGGAGCCGGGCAGTGTGTGAATCGGCTCTGACCCTCCCCCACTCTCCGCCCGGCGAGGGCTGTCTGGGGGCGCTGCGCACGGAGGGCCCGGCCGCAGAGAGGCTCCGGGGGGAGGGTGCTGAGTCCGCTGATTTCCCTGCATGAGGCGGTTGGCACCACTGGAGAGACCGAATGAGGTGAGGGAGGCCGGGCTCTCCGCGGTGGGGGCGGGCGGCCGCCCCGGAGTCTGTGGGGTGGGCTGTTAGGGCCTTTCACCCGCCCCCCCATAGAGGGCTCCCCGAAAGGGGGCGGGGAGGGTCGAGCCCCAGCCGGGCGGGGAAACCCAGCCCAGCCCTCCATCCGCTCTTCTCCCTTCCCCCAGTGCTGTACTCATTGTGGGCACACTTAGGTCTTGTGGGGCATATTTAGGGGCCAGAGGACTTCAGAAATAAGGGCTGTCTCCGAAGCTGACTTTAACAGGCAGATGATAAGGGGATTTGCAAGTGCCCTGTGGAGACCAAACAAAGGGGAGAACAGGAATAGGGTCACATCACCATCTTGGGGGTTCTGGAGGGAATCTGGGTGGTGTGGGGTGTAGTTGAGTGTTTAGATGGTGGCTTTCCTTATTAGACAACTGTGTCTGACTATCGACAAAGCTGTTAAAGTATAAAAAGAAAAATCAACACAAAGGGAGAGAGGGCATGCTTATTTGAAGGACTATTCACTTTTTGTGCAGATAATGTACCTTTTACAATAGCACCTTTCATCTCAAAGATGGATGAATTATAACAAATTTAATATGTTGTGTTGTACTGAGAAACTTTAGATGTTTCTTTCCCAAAACTATGGAAACTGGTGGTGGTTAGTGTAACTAGAAAGCCATCGCAACACCCCCTTTCTTAGCACTTGACTCACAAAAGAAAATGGGTTGATGTTTTCCTTGTTTTAATAGGAGATAACAAGATGCTTCTTTATACTTTCAAATTGAGACCAGTGTCCACTTGGCAACATTTTAAAGGACTGGAGTTGCACTTAACCAGTTGGAGCGTTTTGGATACAATTTGAATGAAAGAGCCTAAATAAAATTATAATTACAACATTCTTTCTTTAGGATAATATGTATCCTGTGAGTTTCTGAAAATTTGGCCCTGTTTATAATTTTAAAAATGTCAAAGCATGTTAGCAATACATTTAAAACATGATCTGTCTTTGCCCATAAACGGGAGACTGGCTGACTATGCAGGGGGAAATGGTGACAGTAACTATACACAAACTAATGTCAAAAACACCTAAGTAATCAATAGAGAAAATAGTTTCTTCTAATATTTATTACATGTAACCATAGTAGATGAAAATGTCGACAGAAATGATTTGTTGTCTATCCCTTTAAAACAGAGATTTCAGGTTACAATTCAGTTCAAAGGATTTGTTGAAGATGAAAGATGTAAAAAGCCTGAGTAGTGCAATATTGGAGTATAGGCTAATAAATTGACACTATTTCAATTTGTATGAAGAGAGAACTGGAGAGAGAATAAGGGGAAACAAAGAGATTGAGAGAGCGAAAGAAAGGGAAATGAGCAGAATGAGGCAGTGAAACGGGGGAGGGGGATATCTGTAAGGAGCTGCAAGCTTGTGAGATGTGAACCTTTATTAAGACTATTCCAGAAGGAGTATTTTTGGTGTAGTGATGTTTTGTGTGGCCCCACAGGTTTGGGAGAACAGGGCTATGCTGCTTCTCCTTGATAATGTCTTCCATTGTGCTAAATCACATTTCCACTCTGTTTCTGAAAGGTTTGTTTAATCTGGCTGGTATCCAGTAAAATATGTGGAATATTTTTTTGCTAAACTTGATGTGTAACAAGATGTACATTATACGCTGCACCACTTTTAATTCCAAAAGTTATCCTAGAAATATTAAGTTCTTTTCAGTTTTCCCTGGATTTGGAACACCCCCTGCCCAGTGTGTGAGAGAAGAATAGTAGATAGCATTTGGCTAACAGTAGCATTGGCTAGTAAAGGGTGGGCATCCATATTCTTGGGAGACGTTTGAGTGGGGGAGGTGTTACTGTTTTGGGTGCATCTGAGAATGGCTTTAAAGAGTGTTTTAATCGCACTTGGTCTGGTGGTTTGTTTTTTGTTTTGGTTAAAAAAGCATTAAAAGTAACACTTGATATTATGTAACAGTTTAGATTAAATTTTTCATTTGTTTGCATACTTAACAGCACTTTGTATTGCTAACCTCCTTAGGTAGCCAGTTTCACCTTGTTTGTGTAGGCCTTCCTCTAGGGAAGGGAGAGAGAAATGTCTTGAAAAAGCCTTAGGAGGATTGTAAAACCACAAACATTGCCAGAGGGTCCCTGGGCCAGCGTAATACCTGAAACAACTTTTAACATTTTGAAAAGAACTAGATTTCAAGCTGACAGCATCACTTCAGAAACGGATCATCCTATTGAAAAATACAGGTGGTATTTGTCAGGGAGGTTGAACTTAACCTTGAGGGAAGAAAATTAAGGATGGATCCTTTCTCAGTCAGTTCTGACACATTTCTAGTGTTAAATGACTTCCAAAGGTGTTGCGTCTGACGAAGTGGGTATTCACCCACGAAAGCTTATGCTCCAATACATTTGTTAGTCTTTAAGGTGCCACAGGACTCTTTGTTGCTTTTTACAGATCCAGACTAACATGGCTACCCCTCTGATACTTTTCAAAGCTCACTTTTTCTTCTGCTTCTCAGGTGTAGATTATTCCATAGAAAGAAACTTGGGGAAGATAAATTGCTCTTTTAAGGGTCACTCCTTTTTTAGGATGGCCTAGGAGGAAATGAAGACTGAGTTCTCTTTATGGTGTGTGTGTGTGTGTGGTGTGTTTTTTAAGATTGAGGGTAGATTTCTGTTTCATAGGCAAAGTTATGCCCTTTTTCAATACAACTCAAATGGAAGTGTCTTGGGCAAGTATGTCATGAGGTCCACCCTCAAGTATTTGTTTCCGGCAGTTCTAACAACATGGTAGGTACTGCACAAACACAAAAGATCATCCTTAACCCAAGGAGTCTGTACACTAAACATTTGAGGCAAAGGATTTAGGGAAGAGAAACAAACAAGGTGAGACTTGTTAATGTTCTGGTATCTTATTTTTTCCCTTTCCCTTTATCGCGCTCGTGTGTGTGTACACACAAGTTAACCTATAACCTTACTGTTCTAGTAATAGGTTCATGGAGACTAGTCCACCATTCTGTGATAACTCTTTAAAGACTTTGAGGCTTGATGGACTTTTTATGAGAAATGATACTAAAAATAAATACTGTGAATTATGGAAAGTTAGGGTTTTTAGGATCTTCAGAGAGAATGTGATTACAAGATAAGATAGTCTAGTGGCAGTATTCACTAGGATTTCTTCTCAAGGACTTAACCAGTTTTCCTATTTCTTCACTTCTGAGGATAAATCGTATATGTTAAGGGCAGTTGCATCTCTTTCATGTGTGGAATGAAGGAGATTCCTAGGTAGTCTTAACTATGATTGAAAGGGCCATAGGAATGCTTTTCTACCCTTTTTAAGAACCTGTATTCCATAACAAAGAAAATAGCTGTTTGCATCAAATGCCGACTATCATGGATGAGTTGACAGGATAAAACTACACCTCTACCCTGATATAACGCGACCCGATATAACATGAATTCGGATATAATGCGGTAAAGCAGCGCTCCGGGGGGGCAGGGCTGCGCACTCCGGTGGATCAAAGCAAGTTCGATAGAACGCAGTTTCACCTATAACGCGGTAAGTTTTTTTTTTTTTTTTTTGGCTCCCGAGGACAGCGTTAAATTGGGGTAGAGGTGTATTTGAAAAGCAATATGAACAAATGAAAAATGTTCTGTGGTTGATAAAGGTTTTCCCCAGGTGTCTAACTAGAGGAAAGAAGAACTCGGAGCAAAAATGACTGCCAAGATCTATGACTTTTTTCCAAAACATTTTAATAATCCTTTAGTGGGATAGCATACTGCATGATATCCTGTTATAGTCACAGTTGGGGCTGTAGTAAACTGTAGTGTTCAAAAGTAGAATGAATATTGCCCTTGAAATGAGTGCGAATGTTTAAAAAATAGATTTTTGAGAGGTATATATTCAGTCTGTTGGCTTACAGTAAAGTCTCTTAAACTATCCAACACTTTAAAAAAATTTCACAGAAAACGGAAGTGACAGCAATTATCAATATAAGAATATTAGAAACACACTGATATTGAATAACAGTAATACAACAAAAGTGAGAGGGTTTGTCTCAAAAACTAGAACAATTAATGTTACACTGCAAAAGCAGTTGTAGACCTTATAAATGTAAGTCCACCTTAATGTACTTTTCATGCTCAAAAGAGAGAGCCAGACTATATAAAACTGATTTGTCCTACTTTTGTCTGTTTTTCGTATACTTAAAGTATCCTTTTCTTATGCCAGATTCTGAAAGGTACTGGAAGAATCTGGCCTTTTCCAATTCTTTGGCAGAAAGACTGCCAGAAATTAAAGGTTCATAACTAAAGGAACTCTTCTTTACTAAGAAGCCTAAAAATAGGACTGTAGACTGCTGTGGAAGGTTTTATCAGCAACATTATGCATTAGTTCTAATATTTGTGCCCTTTTGGACCCTTCTACTGAATATGAATTGAAGTACCTTTTTTCAGTATTCAGCACTTCTATCTGGTATTTATAGGATTGTTCCTTCAGAACTGAGACTAAATATATTTTTCTTCATAATTTCTATTTTGTTTACACTTTACTAGTGACAAACTGTTTATTTCGGAGTGACAGTCTATTTGTGTCAGGTCTCAAGGTATAACAATCAAACTAAATAGGCTATACTTAAACATTCAGCCTGTAGTATGTCTCCATTTTCAGTGCTTCAGCAAAAAGCATTCTTGAGAACTCCAGAGTGATAGTGCCAAAATCTGGGGTTACTTATCCCAATATAGATAAAATACACCAGAAATGCTGACTTTTTTGCACCTGTGAGCATGTTATAAATGCCTAGATTTAAGATCTTAATATTTGACACACTTGGGGTATGTCTGCACTTAGGGGTGCAGCTGCGCTGCTGTGATGATTTAAGAGACATAGCTATACCAATGTAAATTCATAGTGAATACCAGGCCCTAGTTCTCAGAGAGAATAAACATCTTTGTTTGAAGAAACTCATAAGTAATCAAAAATGATCTATTGACCATGTCCAGTATTCTGCTTTCCTCTACTTCTTAGCACAAACTGTCTTAAGGAACTCCAACTCGTGTGGGTGGGTGGGTGTTAAGTAAAAGTTGATATCTATTGTCTGAATTGTTTATAATCAGCCTCACTTGCTAGCAAGTAACACCCTACATGTGAGAGAGCCTCCCTGAAGGCAATCATAAAGAAAGGCATATTCTCCTTCAAATGATAGTTAAGACCCACTTCTGCTGATGCCTATTAAAAAAAATCTGTCAATTAACAATGGCTTGAGTGGCAGATGGATTTGGCATATTATACATTTTCAAACTTTGATTTGATTGTATACTTAAAAATTGTATAAGACTGCGTTTCTACCTCTATCCTTTGTATGTTTCTTGGTTTAGGGCTGGTCTACACTGACCCCCCACTTCGAACTAAGATACGCAACTTCAGCTACGTGAATAATGTAGCTGAAGTCGAAGTATCTTAGTTCGAACTTACCGTGGGCCCACACGCGGCACGCAGGCTCCCCTGTCGACTCTGCGTACTCCACTCGCTGAGCAGGAGTACCGGTGTTGACGGCGAGCACTTCCGGGAGCACTTCCGGGATCGATTTATTGTGTCTAGACAAGACGCGATAAATCGATCCCAGAAGATCGATTGCTTACTGCCGAACCCGGAGGTAAGTATAGACGTACACTTAGAGTGAAATACACTTGTCTTCTAGGGTAGAGCCTATATCTTATGTGTTTGTACAGTTCCTGGCACAACTTTGGCACCAAGTGTTACTGTAATACAAAGTTCTGTAAAAGTCTGTGAGCTGACGGGTGAAAACATTATCTAGTATGTGGGCTGGGACAGGAAGCTTGGAAATCAAAATAAATTTTAAATATTTATTCTGCCATAAAAGGGTAGAAAATACTCAAATATATACTGTTATGTACAGTAACCTGTGTTGCAAGCCAGTGAGAATTTGATTATGATGGAAACTCACAATTTACCATTGTTGTGTAATATGAATGTATTGTGTAATAAAGTTCTGCATTTAGGAAGTTACTGATTTTTATTATCGGTCACAAATCTGTTTTTCTTATGAAATAACAATAAAAAGTGAATTTAAGCTTATTTTAAAACTGCCTTAAAAGGCAAAAGATTGCGGGGTAGCGGGAAGGGGAAGCTTAAACCTTTTTGGGTTTATGGTATATAAAAAAGGCCTGGGAATTGTGTGTGGTCTTTTTTTTTATTTTATTTTTTTTTTATTTAAAGCAGGTAGATGTTTAAAGCTTAAATATCAAGAGTGTAAAGTCTGGTCTTCCCTAGTTTTGGTAGCAAGAATTTCAATGTGTTGTGAGCGCTCAAAGCTTAGGGCTTGTCTAGAAAGTTTTTGTACCACTTAATTACATGTATTTCTATAAACCAATATAGTTAAGTGGTACACATGCATATCCCACAGTTATATTCCTATAACTGGGCTTATATTGGTATGGCTTATATAAGTGCCTTTATAGTGATATAACTGTGTCCACACTAGCAATTGCACCACTTTAAGTATAAAATCACACCCCTCATCAAAATAATTAAATGGTACCAAAATGGTGTGTAGATTAGGCCTTATATGAAGGCCAGGTGGTAGTATATCTTTTGGACTTTGTTTTTCCAAAATATTGGTCAGTGAAGTTCAATAGAAGTAAACAAATTTTAGTGTGTGACTAAAAATAACTTCACTTGTCAATTCATTAACTTTCATTCTTGTCATAACTTTATTACTTTTTTGCTTGTCGTATCCATTCACTTAAGACCTGCCCCTTCTTTCCACTACCATTTTTTTTTTCAATTCGTATGATGCTACTCAGTGTTCAAATTGGTGGTAGGGGAAGTCGTGCCCAAAAAACAAACTCTGTCCACTTGAAACACATCTCTTGAATTGTGGAGATGTTCAGAATATGATCATGTATGCTGAATAGTTTCTACATTGGTCCTTGGGCTTGGCTTCTTGCCGCTACAGCCATGGGGGTTTGTTGGGCTCTTTTAATTGGGCTTTCCCTTGGTGAGGTGCAGATACCCCTTTATCTCCCACATTAGTTTAGCAGGGTATTCCTTTCCCAGGCCTATTTACTTGTGGTACCAAAAATGAGTTGTTGCTCAGATTAGATCATAATGATACTTTCTTTTTCATATTTTGAGCAGTGTAAGGTTAAGTGTTGAATTTAAAATCATTATTGGCATCTGAGTAAATATTTACTGAAATGAGTAAAGTAATTCTCATCTCAGCTATTGGTTCAGGTTCTGCAAACTCACTCAGATATGTTTGTATCATTTTGTACATTCAGGTCCAATTTTCCAGGGTTTTTCTACCTCCTTGATGAAGTTGTGGGAAGGAAAATTGGAATCCAAATGAAGTATTTTATGAACCTTTAATATATCTCAACCCTTTTTTTAGTGTGAATATATTAAGTTGTTTTGTTATTACAGCTAGCCTAACTTTTTAAAGTTTAAGAAATTTCTGGAAAAGAGAGCCACTGTGTAAGTTGAACATCAAGTGTACCAGTCTTCACTACTGTATTGTATCATTCCACCATGTACCACTAAGATAGTCTTGTTTTTGTATCTGTATCTATAATTCCACTGTCACACACACAACCATTTCATAGCAGCAAATGGCCTGTGGGTAGACTAACAATGCTCTTCCTCATCTCCATAGAAAATAAGGCAATGTCTACACTTCACTTTTGTTGGGCAGGGGTGTGTGCGTGTGGAGGGGGGAAACACCAACAAAAGTTTTAATGACAAACAGTACCGGTGTGGACAGTGCTTTGTTGGTGGGAGACGCTCTCCCTTGGACAAAGCTACTGCCCTTGGTTGGGGCTGGTTTTATTTTGTTGGCAGAAGAGCTCTTTCCTGCCAACAAAGAGCAGCTACACTGCGTGCCTTACTGTGCTGCTGTAAGATGTGCAGTGTAGACCTAGCCTAAGACTGGAATAAGTAATAAAGATCAAGTGTAATGCCAATTCTCATCTTGTGTATCAATGGGTGATAAAGAAGTGATGATTTACTTATCCATTCCAAGTTCCTCATGCTTACTTGACAGTGTGCACTGAGTATTTTGATTTGGTCAACATGCTGACTACATGTTAGAATAAAGCCTGCAACAGCATAGCTTGTTTTCAGCTCTGCAAACTGCTACATTAGTGTGATGGTTCTTGTAGGACCCAGGCCGGGGAGTCACCTTGTTAACCCCTGCATCTAATGACAAGGGTCTTTCTTGTGGTAGCTGGGTGTCAGCTCCCTGACGGCTGCCAGCCCTTCAGCCCCTCAAAAGCATTCTCCTCTGGGTTTATGGCCCTTCCTTGTCTAGGCAGGTTAACAAATCCCAATGAATCATTCCTCTGTGATATTCAGCCCCGACACCGGCTACTCTCATACATTCCAGATGGTCTGCATCCCAAGGTGCGGTGTACCCCCAATTTATCAGTTTTCCTTAAACCGCTGCTCCTATAAACCACACAGCACTTGTGAGCACTTTGTTAAATCTTTATTCCTAGTAGATTTATTTAACTAGATATAGTGTATTGTAACTACTTGTTTCCACCACAAAACAAAATCATAAGTTTAGACCCAGGTTCCCATTTTATCAATAGTTAGAATTCACTTTATTAGACTGGAAAGATTTCTCCCTTCTGCCCCCACCCAGAGTTTAGTGTATTGCAGAGCTGGCTAGTTTCTCAATAGCCAAGGTCCAAGATGTTCCTGAAAGCACCCTCACTCCCCAAGGAGTTTCCTCAGTGAAAGGATCCAGAGTGTCTTTCCCTACACTCCCAATCCCTCAGACAGAGACAAACACCTACAAGATCTTTATCAAGCATTCTTAAAACTACACTACCCACCTGGGGAAGTGAGGAAACAGATTGTCAGAGCAAGACGGGTGTCCAGAAATCACCTACTACAGGACAGGCCCAACAAGGAAAATAACAGAACACCACAGGCCATCACGTACAGCCCCCAGCTAAAACCTCTCCAGCACATTTCCAGGATAGGTTGTAGATCATTGATAAACAATCCCTCACTCTCACAGACCTAGGGAGGCAGGCCAGTCCTCGCTTACAGACAGCCCCCCAACCTGAAGCAAATACTCACCAGCCACTACACACCACACCACAGGAACGCTAATCCAGGAACCAACCCCTGTAGCAAATGTCGTTGCTGACTCTGTCCCCATATCTACTCTAGCAACACCATCTGAGGACCCAACCACATCAGCCACACCATCAACAGTTCATTCACCTGCACATCTACTAATGTTATATGCCTTCATGTGCCAGCAATGCCCCTCTGCCATGTACATTGTCCAAACCGGACAGTCCCTACATAAAAGAATAAATGGACACAAATTGGACATCAGGAAAGGTAACATACAAAAGCCAATAGGAGAACACTTCAATCTCCCTGGACATTCTATAACAGATTTAAAAGTAGCTATACTTGAACAAAAAACTTCAGAAACAGACTTCAAAGAGAAATGAATTTTAGTTCTGCTGTTTAACACCATTAATTTGGGCTTGAATAGGGACTGGGAGTGGCTGGCTCATTACAAAAGCAGTTTTGCCTCTCCTGGAATTGACACCTCCTCATCTATTATTAGGAGTGGACTACATCCACCCTGATCAAATTTGACCTGTCAGCACTGGTTCTCCACTTGTGAGGTAACTCCCTTCTCTTCATGTGTCATTATATAATGCCTGCATCTGTAATTTTCATTCCATGCATCTGAAGAAGTGAGGTTTTTTACCCACGAAAACTTATGCCCAAATAAATCTTAGTCTTTAAGGTGCCACCGGACTTCTTGTTTTCCCTACACTGTTACACTGAAAAGTCTTTTGTTTCTATTCACAGCCAGAGTGAAGCTCTGTTGTAATGTTCCTTCAAAAAGTTTTGATGGTTGGGTAATGCCTCTGGTTTTCCATTGATAGTTTTGGGAGGGAGCAAGGCCGGTCAGTTGAGCCTTATGTTACCTTGCCTTCTGATTAGGAGGAATGCTTGGATGGGCATTCTGGGCGTTGCCTCTTGATGATTATGCTTTTTGAACTTGGAGTAGTAATTACTTTGAGTACAAATACACTTCCTTAAATATTACTTGAACGTACATCTGCCAGTGACTGAGTTTTGACAAGTTATGAGCTTTTCTGTAGAAACCTCACCTGATATAGCTTACGGATAAATATCCTGCAAGATGTGTTCAGTGTAACGAGTTAACAAATCCCAACTGAATCATCCAAAGGTGCAGAGGATCCCCAATTTACCATTCTTCCCCCCCCCCCCCCCCCCCGAGGCCTTGGCTACGCTCGCAGATGTACAGCACTGTGAGCTAAACCTGACTTTGTGCAGCTGAGTAGGGAAAGCACTGCAGTCTGTCCACACTGACAGCTGCCCAGCGCACTGTCGTGGCCACATTTGCGGCAATTGCAGCGCTTTTGGGAGCGGTGCATTATGGGCAGCTATCCCACGGATCGCCTTTTCCCATTCTGGCGCCGTGGGTTGTGGGAAGGGGGTGTGGGTGCAGGGGATTCTGGGTCCTGTACCAATGCCCCGTGATGCATCGCTTCGCATCCCAGAAATCCCGTTGTTTCGGTCCACCTTTGGTGCCATCTTTCAACTGTTTCTGTGCAGCGCAATCTATCTGTGGGAAATGGAGTCCGAACTGCTGAGGCGTATGCTGACGAGTCTCGCCAGCACGTCACGTGTGGCTGTCGAACTATTCCTTAAGATCCAAAGTGAGAGTGAGGATGAGGAGTCAGACGATGCTATCGAGCTGCGTAACGCGTATGACACGAAATTGCTTGTGGCATTCACGGACATGCTCAGCACGGTGGAACGCTGCTTTTGGGCTCGGGGAAACAAGCACCGAGTGGTGGGATCACATAGTCATGGAAGTCTGGGATGACTAGCAGTAGCTGCAGAACTTTCGGATGAGAAAAGCCACTTTCGTGGGACTGTGTGAGGAACTCGCCCCCACCCTGCGGCGCAAGGACACGAAATTGAGAGCTGCCCTGCCAGTGGAGAAGCGGGTGGCTATTGCAATCTGGAAGCTGGCAACTCCAGACAGCTACCGGTCGGTTGCAAACAGTTTGGAGTGGGAAAGTCAACCGTTGGAATCGTGTTGATGCAAGTTTGCAAGGCCATTAATCGCATCCTACTCAGAAGAACCGTGACTCTGGGTAATGTGCAGGAAATAGTGGATGGCTTTGCACAAATGGGGTTCCCTAACTGTGGCGGGGCAATAGATGGGACGCACATTTCTATTCTGGCACCACCCCACCTAGGATCTGAGTACATTAATCGGAAGGGGTATTTCTCTATGGTTCTCCAGGCGCTTGTGGATCACCGTGGGCGTTTCATTGACATTAACACAGGCTGGCCCGGAAAGGTGCATGACGCACGCATCTTTTGGAACACTTGGCTGTTCAGGAAGATGCAGGCCGGGACTTTTTTCCCAGAGCGGAAGATCACGGTAGGGGAAGTTGAAATGCCCATTGTGATCCTTGGAGATCCCGCTTACCCGTTAATGCCGTGGCTCATGAAATCCTACACAGGGAGCCTTGACAGCAGCAAGGAACGGTTCAACTATAGGCTGAGCCGGTGCCGAATGACTGTGGAGTGTGCCTTTGGCCATTTAAAGGGCCGCTGGCCATCTCGGTATGGGAAGCTGGACTTGGCCGAAAACAGCATCCCCGCGGTTATATCCGCGTGCTGTGCCCTCCATAATATTTGTGAAGGGAAGGGTGAAAGCTTCACTCAGGCATGGACCTCCGAGGTTCAACACCTGGAGGCTGAATTTGCACAGCCAGAAAGCAGGGCTATTACAGGGGCCCAGCGTGGGGCTGCAAGGATTAGGGATGCCTTGAGGGAGCAATTTGAGGCTGAAAACCAGCAGTGATATCTCGTGCCCTGCATGGGAGTGAAGTGCAGTAGTTCCAATCTTTAGGAATCAGTGTTTGCTAAGCAGACTTGCAGTGCCTGTTTATTTCCTGGGCTAAGGAGTCTTTTACTTTATGCAATAATAAAGAATGTTTTCAAAGCCAAAGAATCCATTTATTGAAAAGAAAAAAAATTATTTATTGAAAAGAGTCAAGAGGGTGGAGCGGGGAACAGTACAATCACAGATTCGTGTATGTCCTGTCTGATGTGCTGTGCAGTGAGTGCTTCACTTCAGGACCGCTATACTGCATGGTGATGGGGGTTGAGTGCAGAGAGTAAGGGTCGTGTTTTTCAGGGCTGGGTGGTGAAGATACTGGTGTTGGAGGCAGCGGGTGATGTGAAGAACACGGAAGTTGGGGAAAGTGGGTTGGAGGTGACAGTGGAGCACAACGGAAAGAGTTTTGGGACAAGGGCTGTGGGGAGGGTGGCGTTTGCGGTACTGCTCCTCTTTCTGCATGCTACCAGCTCCTGGATAGCGTCTGCTTGGCGCTCCAGGTTGCTTATGAGCCTATCAGTGCTTTGCTGCCGTTGCGCTGCGTTTTCCTGCCGAATCCTGCTTTCTCTCTCCCTCCAGTCCTGTGCTTTCTCATTCTCTTTAATAGATTGCCGCATCACTTCTTGCAGCATGTCGTCTTTGCTTTTTTGCGGTCTCTTCCTGAGTCTTTGCAGTCTCTGAGCAGGGATAAGAGGGATGGCTGAAGTCTCAAGGTTGATGCAGCTGTATAGGCAAAATGCAACATTTAAGAGGCAGCATTGTTTATACCAGACAGAGTAATGATTTCCCCCCGCACTTAAGGAGTAGAAAACACACAGGGTCTACACAATAGCATAATTTTCCCATCCAAAACAGAGCACACATATCCCACTGGAGCCTCAAAATGGTGAGTAAGGGGGACTGATTATTTCAGGGCTGCACTGTCCTCTGGGTTTCTGTGCCTTGGGGAGAGCCAACAGCTTCAGGGGTACCTACACTGAACACTGTCCCAACATTTTCCATAGGAGTTCGTCCTGGACGATATCTCGCTGCTGAGGGTGACCTGGGAAGCAACAGAGGGTCTTCTACTGCAATGCGGCTTCCGCCCTGGCCCATATGCAGCTTGCTTGCGTGCAGCAATGGTCCCCCCCGCCCCCGCCCCTCGCAGCACAGTGGTGTGGACACGTTAGCCTGGCTGGGACAAGGACCATGGTGGCTCTCCCGATAAACCTGTGCAAGCGCATTGCACACGTTCTGGATGAGACATTCAAGGAGATTACTGAGGCCGATTACCGCGATGTGATAAACCACATCAATGCATTATGCCGCATCTAGGCATGCATGCCTAACCCTCCTCTCCCAAAGAGCCTGCACCGAAAAAATTCCTTCCTGGAGGAAAAAAAAACAAAAACGCTCACTGGGAACCTGCTCTTCTGTTTGTCCTCCACCAAGTACCAGCCGCTGTGACTGGCTACCTTCCTCCTGGCTCGAGAAGAGCTCCTGGCTGCATGGCTCCAGGGATTCCGGGGTGTCTCCATCCGGCCCACCACCATCACTCCTGTTTTCCTCTTCCTCCTCCCCTCCCCCCACACCGGCTCTGAAATGTCCATGGTGGTGCTCTGAGTGGAGGTGGGGTTAACCCCAAGTATTGCATCCAGCTCTTTGTGGAATCGGCAGGTTGCGGGGGGAGCACCCGAGCGGCCGTTTGCGTCCCGGGCTTTGCGGTAGGCACTCTGCAGCTTCTTGACTTGAATCCTGCACTACGGGGCGTCCCGGTCATGGCCCCTTTCCATCATGTCCTTTGATACCTTCCCGAAGGTATCGTAATTCCTATGGCTGGAGCGCAGCTGGGACTGTACAGCTTCCTCCCCCCAAACACTGATGAGGTCCATCAACTTGCCATTGCTTCATGCTGGGGCTCGCTTGGCGTGTGGAGGCATGGTCACCTGGAAAGATTTGCTGATAACACTCCACACCATGCCAGGCTGAGTAAACAGGAAGAGGATTTTTAAAATTCCCAGGGAATGTAAAGGGTCGATCAGATGGTTGGTTACCTGAGGCCAGGGCAGTAGAGTTTGAACTGATGACCAGAGTGACTAGAACAGGCATTGTGGGATACTGCCAAATAATTCTGGAGGCCATTCACAGTGCATTGGGCGGCCACGCTGGCGCTGCAGCGGCAGCGCTGCACTTGCTATTCCTCTCGGAGAGGTGGAGTACATGTAGCGCTGCAACCACAGAGATACAGCGCTGCAAATGCCTTGTCAGTGAGAACGGGGAGTGAGTTACAGCGCTGGGGGCGGCTTTACAGCGCTGCAACTCACAAGTGTAGCCAAGACCTTAAACCGCTGCTCCTATAAACCACATAGCACTTGTGAGCACTTACATCTACTTTTAGCCTATTTAACAGGTCTGAGGTGAGAGTTGTTTACAAAGAACGGGATCTTTTGCCAATATGTATCCTATGTCACAATTAGCTACTGAACAGTCATTGTGGGCTAGACTTTCTCTACTTTTCTTTCAGTGTCCCAAAACCACTTTACCTCCTCTTTGCACCTGCTTAATGTGTAGCTGAATTGGCATCATTCCCAGATGTGTGTAAGCAGGGCATGGTGTTACTACACATGATAAAAGTGGATATATAGCATCACCTGCAATTATGTTGAGAAAGGGGGCAGCATGAATGTCAATATTCAGTGGGAATCGCGTCCCCTGCTGTCCATTTTTGAAGAGCAGAGGATTTTTCTAGAAAAATCTTGGTATCAGGCCCAGCCACCCTTAGAGGTAATGAGTTTTTTGTTTTGTTCAAGGAGATTAGATGGGGAGAGTGGGTAAGAGTTCCATCAGTAGTTCTTGCAGAGTTGAAAAATCCTAATAACTTTAATTTCTTTCACTTGCTCATCATCTTGATCATATGCACATACAACAAAGTACATACTGCTATTCAAACATGCACAGCTACTCACATTGGACTTCAGCCTGGTACGTAGCTTAATATCTTGAGTAGCTTGATTTCACTGGATGATTGCCATTCTCTTTGCCATGAAGAGCAGTGATCTACCTTTGTGGTGTAATGCTTCTATACCAGGCTTAGTTCATCAGTCTGAAGTTTTGCAACTGCCTCTATTTGTCTGAAGAATAACTGTCTGTAGCTAAAGCTCCAACCACTGAACATGTTCAGTACAGTCAGATTCTGCAGGATTGGGTGGTGCATGCCCATTGAACTTCTGATTTCAGTACATCATGCCCCGACTACACTGGCAAGTTTGTGTGCGGTAAAGCAGCTTTGAGCGCTGTAACTCCCAAGGTGTACACACTGCCAAGCCACTTAGTGCGCAGAAACTGCACAGATGCAGTGCTCTTAAAAACCACCTTGATGAGAGGCGTAGAACTTTCTGCGCCATGGCTACAGCGCTGCAGTGCCAGTGTAGACACTGTGGTGATTGCAGCGCTGCGATTGACCTCCAGGAGGTGTCCCACAATGCCTGTTCTCACCTCTCTGGCCATTGGTTTGAACTCTACTGTCCTGCCCTCCGGTGACCAACCATCAGCCCCACCCAATACATTCCTTTGCATATTTGAAAGTCCCCTTCCTGTTTGCTTGGTGATGCGTGCAGTGGTCTCAGCGCATCTTTCCAGGTGGCCATGCCTGCTCCAAGCAGCAGGTGATCCCCACCCCCCCCCCCCCCCCACTTGGAGCAATGCCTAGCTGCTGGACCTCATTGGCATTTGGGGAAAGGAGGCAGTGCAGTCACAGCTGTGCTTCAGCCGTCAGAATTGTGATACCTAAGGACCGATTTCTAGATGCATGATAGAAAAGGGCCATGACCGGGACACATTGCAGTGCAGGGTCAAAGTGAAGGAGCTGCAGAACACCTACCACAAGATGTGAGAGGCAAACAGCCACTCGGGTGCTGCACCCATGAGCTGCCAGTTCTACAAAGAGCTGGACGTGATACTCAGTGGGGACCCCACCTCCACTGCGAAGTCCCCTGTGGATACTTCATTGGCTTTGTTGCCAGTCGAGAGTGGACTGAGCCAGGAGGCGGCAATCTTGGATGAAGAGTGGGAGGGGGAACCAGAGGTAGAGGATGACTCGGAGGCTAGAGATGCATGCAGTCAGGAGCTCTTTTCTACCCCAGAGATGCCTAGCCAGTCACAACAGTCAGATCTTGGTGAAGCGCAAAGAGGAGAGGAGGCCCCTGGTAAGCGGATCTGATTTGGGGAATTGCTGAAGCAGTTGTTGGGGGCAGGAGGGTTGCAGAAAGCAGGCTTGTCTCCTACCTCATGCCTAGTTTGAGCGGTGGAACAGGCTGTTGATGCACTCCCTCACTTCACGGGAATCTCCCTCAGAGATCTCCAGGAAACTCTCATGGTGATACTGGGCAATCTGCTCCCACAGATTCCTCGGAAGGGCTGCTTTGTTTCTTGCCCCATTAATGGTAACTTTCCTGCACCACTGAACCATCATTGGGGGGGGGGGGGAGAGACCATTGCTGCACACAGGCTAGCCACACTGGGGCCAGGGCAGAAGCCACAAGCTTGGAGGAGACCCTCCCTTAATTACCTGCTCACCCTCAGCAGCGAGATATCTTCCATAATGATAGCCTCCTGTGGAAAGTGTGGGGACAGGAATGATTATCAGTCCCCCGCCTCCTACAGTGCTGGCCTCTCCCCAGCTGCCCAAAAGCCACGTGCCCAGTGTACAGCAGGGTCTGGGAACAGTGATTTACCCTGACCCTGTGCCCAATCACCATTTTGGGGGTCTTGTGGCTTGTGTGCGCTTGCCTGGGGTCAGCCAGTTAGTGACCAGTGTGAGAGTACTGGCTGTGTTTTAAAGCACTGAAACAGTGTTGTCTGTGTTGTAAACAATACAGCTTCTGTAAAACGTTGCATTTAAACTTCACAGAGATGACCTTCGGAGCACAGCCTCCCTCTTTGTTATTGGTGGCAGAACGATTGCGAAGAATTAGAAAGCGTCCAAGAACTAAGGAGTTTTAGGGGTCACCTAAAAAGAAGGCGTATGATAGGGGGACACAGCAGTGCTGTTCAAAAATCAAGGAGTTGAGGCAGGCATACCAGAAGGCAAGAGAGGCTAATAGTCGCTCTGGTGTGGCACTTCGGACGTACTGCTTCTAGAAGGAGCTGTATGCCATCCTCAGCGGCAACCCCACCTCAACTGTCAAGAGCCCTGTGGATACTTTAGGGGGGCTGGAGTCAATAGCCAGTGGAGTGAACCCTGAGGATGACTTAGTGGACGAGGAAGTGGAGTTGGAGGAGGATGGGGGACAGGCGACAGGGACATCCAATGGCATGGCAAGCCAGAACTTCTTTTTAATTCTGGAGCAGTCTAGCCAGTCCCAGCACTCCGGCTCTGGTGCGCCTAATGCAGGAGACAGAAGCTCCGGTAAATTCATTGTGCTTTAATTCGGCAGGGACACATGCTGCTGATCTGGTTTGTTAACCAGGGTAGAAGAGGGATTGAAAGAACCAAGACAAGTACAGTTTATATCTGGCTCTCATTCCCCTGTGCAGGTAGGCAGAGGGGCCCTGTGGAAAAAAATAGTTTATGCACACTGGGATGTCCCAAGAATCATCCATAGAGAACTCTAGAAAACTTTCATGGAGGTAATCTGCAATCCTCTGCCAAAGGTTTCTTGGGAGGGCTGCCTTGTTTCTTCCCCTGCAGTAGGAAACTTTGCTGTGCCAATCGACAATTACTTCTGCAAGCACAATTTCCTAGCAGCACATAGGAGAGCAGCATACAGACCCAGTCTGCATCTACATGCATGCAGGAGCTGTACTCTTGCATCCTCGGTTACCCTCAGGAGTGAAATTCCCATGCTGTCACCCTCATGTTGAACTCGGCATGGCTGGGGCTACTGCTGTGCTATATACCTGCCATGGGAAAGTGAGACAGTTGTGTTTCTAACTTGGTTGGCTCAAGGGTGTGAGTGCACTCACAATAGAGCTTCTGTCTCTGTTGTTTCTTTAGCATCAGCAGAGGTGCCCTTGAAGGTCTTCTCTTGCACATTGGCTGAGCCTCTCCATCTGATAAGGAGACAAAACAAGAGGAATAAGGAAGATGATGTGTTCCAGGAGGTGATGCAATCCTCTGGTGCTTTGGATTGGGAGCAGACAGCATGGAGAGAGGTTACCAATGACAAACTGCAGATGGATAGGATAGGAAACAGGCAGGAGCAGATGATAAAGCTGCTTAGGGAGCAAACAGATGTGTTGCAGTCCCTGAATGAACTTCAGGTGGAACACATCCATGCTCACTTCCTCCTGCAGCCCATACTGAACTGCCTTCTAGGCCCTCCTCACACACGCCTCACATCTTCTAGGGCTGTCATACCCAAGGGAGATTTTTCACGACTGCTGGACATACATCCAGCGGTGAGAGCCTCCCTGGCAATTGTGCTTTTGATTTTCATGTTCCTACCAAACATAGAAATGTTTGCATGAGTGTAGAATAAAAATGTATTTACAGAAAGTGAATGAATCTGTCTCCTATATACAGTGGTTGCTGCTAAAATTCAGACCATGCCAATAGGTGCATTTGCATTGTTTTAAATTACTGCGCACACACAAATCATTACAAGATTCATACTAAGATGCAAGAAAACAATGCCTGGCTCAATACATTACAGCGGCTTATTGTCAAAATGCTCTTTTAAAGCTTCCCTGATTCGAATAGCTCCCCTTTGAGCCCCACTTAAAGCTCTGGTATCTGGCTGCTCAAAAGCAGCAGCCAGCTGGTCTACCTCAGCGCTCCACGTTGTGGAACCTCCCCCTTTAGCTTCACAAATGTTATGCAGAACACAGCAGGCTGCTATGACCATGGAAATATTTTCCTAACTGAGGTCTAACCTGCCAAAGAGGCACTGCCAATGCCCCATTAAGCCCTGCGCCTGCTGAGCCTGTTGTTGAAGTGCTCCTCCCTGCAGTCGGGGTTGCTGATGTAAGACTCCCAGGATCACAGCTGGCATTTCCACATTCCCTCTGGTCTGGAAAGAAAGTCCCGGCTTGCAGCTTTCTATACAGGCCAGTGTTCCTCAAGATGCGTGTGTCATACACCTTAATCAGCCCGTGTTGATGTCAGTGAAATGATCTTGGTGATCCACCAGTGCTTGCAATGCCATAGAAAAATAGTACTTTCTGTTGATGTACTGTGTCATAAGGTGGGCTGGGGCCAAAATGGGGATATACGCGCCATTTATTGCCCCACCACAGTTAAGGAATCCCATTGCCACTATTTCACACCTGTTGCGTAGAGTCACAGTCCTTCATAGTAGGAGACAATTAATAGCCCTGCACGCTTGCATCACTGCAACCCCCAAAGTGGACTTTTCCACTCCAAACTGGTTTGTGACTATTGGGTAGCAGTCTGGCATTGCCAGCTTCCACACTGCGATCACCACTGGCTTCTCCATTGTTAAGGCAGTTCTCATTTTCGTGTCATTGCGCTGGAGGGCATCCACACACAGTTCCGGGAAGATGGCTTTGCACATCCGAAAGTTCTGCAGTCGCTGCTCATCTTTCCATACCCACATAACAATGCAATCCCACCACTCAGTACTTATTTCTCACACCCAGAACCGTCGGCTGCTCTGTGAATGCCAACCGCAATCTTGAATTGTTTCTGTCCTTGGCACACAACAGGGCAGACACCACAGTGTCTTCATCAGTTTGCAGCTCATGAAACACTGCAGAATCAGGTGCATTCTGTTCATAAGGCTCCTTGCAGTACTGGAGAGCTGTGCAGGATCCATGCTTCCTGACAGAGAACTGTGGGTGCGCAGTTTACAGGGTCTGTTGAAAAGCAGTGCTAAATGTACTAGGAAGCCCATGGAATGATGGGACTGAGAAATTTAGGTTGACTTATCCCAGTAGTGTACCAACTTTAATCCCCTATGTAGATTGTGTTTTGTCATCAGAAGAGCTTCTCCCATGGTCATAGCTATCACTTCTCACAGAGGTGGAGTTATTAAGCCGAGAAGAGCTGTAGCTGCGCCAATGCAAGTTTGTAGTGTAGACCTGCCCTAAGCTATTTTAAAGTTTTGTTTGACTACTGTCTTTTTAGACAAATTAAGAAAAAAATTTGCTAGGAAAACTGAAACCCTGATCTAAATGAATGGAACTTTATTTGTGGCTGCTGTACTAAGTGTTGCACTTTATTTAAATTCTGGGTATATAAATTATCCAAATTTATGTGGAAAATGAAAACTTGCTTCCCACCTCAGTTTCCTCATAAATGCCACCAAATTATAGCTGTATTACATCGCACAGAGGTCCCCAAATTGTGGGGCGTGCCAAGGAACTTTTGCGGGGGGGGTATGTGGCTAGGACTTAAGTAAGCTCCTGGGGGGAGGGCACCACTCAGCTCCGCCCCTGGCCCTGTGCCTGGGGTCCTGGCTGCCAGCCCTGCGGCCTCATCTCCATTCCCGCCCATGACTATGGCCTTCAGCTCCCTTGCACCTGTCTGTGTCCTTTCACCCCCTGGAGCTGCGTCCCTGGTTCCATAGTGTACTTTGGGGACAATCTGCCACATGCATTCTCTGTGTAGTTTGTAACTCAACTCTCTGAGTGGAGTCAGAAGAGAAATGTAGCAAAGTGATGGTCTGGGCATGCAGAATGTTTCTTCTGCCTTTCAATGTACTCGAAAAATGAGAGGGGAGGTGTTTTCGTTTTCAGGATGAAGTTAGATGTACTGGGTCAGCTAGAGCATCCAGGGGATCTAAATACAGGTAGATGAGCAGCTTGTCCTGGAAGAAGGGACAGTTTGTTCGAAGAACTGAGTTGTAACTTTTGAGCTACTAAAATGACAATTTTCTTATCTAGATCCACATTGCCCTAAAACAAGTAATTTCTATCACTATGGAATAATAACAATGATTATATAGGTCACCTTACAAATTTGTTTTTATGGCCTCACATTGAACCAGTCTCTCCTCCTTCCTCCCTTTTCCCCCTTAAGTATTGGATTCCCTTGTTTGGTTTTGATGCTTTTTGAATTTTAATGGCAATGTGTTTTAGTTATTGACTTATTACACAGTTCTGGGGATTAGCAGAGAGGCTTTTCTTTGTAAGTGCTCTTAAGGCAGACTGAAGTACAAGTGACAGGTTTAATACATTATCCTAATTTAGTTTTTTCTTTTTCTTTTAGAGACTCTACAGGGGTGGGTAATTCACTGGTCCAAAAGCGGTCTCCTTTACCTCGAAACCAAAAGACACCAACATCCTTGGCCAAGCTGTCCTTACGGGATGGACAGAAAGCCAAAAAGCCAGTGTGTAAATTTGAAGAAGGTCAGGATGTCCTAGCGAGGTGGTCAGATGGCTTGTTTTATCTTGGAACTATCAAAAAGGTAACTAATTTTTAACATGCAGGAAATCCTGTAGCATCATGTTAAGCTTGACTACAATGTTAAATAAAGCTCTTCCTTATTTTCTACATATTCACAAAATCATAATTGTATCTTTATTTTTTAGATAAACAAATTGAAACAGAGCTGCTTCGTTATATTTGAAGACAGTTCCAAATCCTGGGTTCTCTGGAAGGATATACAAACAGGCAAGAACCTCAATTAAATTATCAATATTTTATTTATTTAGAATAATTTAAATGCTAAAGTACAGTGTCCTTAGTAGTCTCTTGAAATGAGTTAAAAACACATCTTAAATGCAAAAAGAACAGGAGTACTTGTGGCACCTTAGAGACTAACAACTTTATTTGAGCATAAGCTTTCGTGGGCTACAGCCCATTTCTTCGGATGCATATAGAGTGGAACATAAATTGAGGATACACACACACACACACACACACACACACACACACCATGAACAGGTGGGAGTTGTCTTACCAACTCTGAGAGGCCAATTAAGTAAGAGAAAAAAACTTTTGAAGTGATGATCAAGCTAGCCCAGTACAGACCGTTTGATAAGAAGTGTGAGAATACTTACAAGGGGAGATAGATTCAATGTTTGTAATGGCTCAGCCATTCCCAGTCCTTATTCAATCCTGAGTTGATTGTATCTAGTTTGCATATCAATTCCAGCTCAGCAGTCTCTGGTTGGAGTCTGTTTTTGAAGTTTTTCTGTTGTAAGATAGCCACCCGCAGGTCTGTCATGGAATGGCCAGACAGGTTAAAGTGTTCTCCCACTGGTTTTTGAGTATTATGATTCCTGATGTCAGATTTGTGTCCATTTATGCTTTTGCATAGAGACTGTCCGGTTTGGCCAATGTACATGGCAGAGGGGCATTGCTGGCACATGATGGCATATATCACATTGGTAGATGTGCAGGTGAACGAGCCCCTGATGGTATGGCTGATGTGATTAGGTCCTATGATGATGTCACTTGAATAGATATGTGGAGAGAGTTGGCATCGGGCTTTGTTACAGGGATAGGTTCCTGGGTTAGTGTTTTTGTTCAGTGATGTGTGGTTGCTGGTGAGTATTTGCTTTAGGTTGGGGGGTTGTCTGTAAGCTAGGACAGGTCTGTCTCCCAAGATCTGTGAGAGTAAAGGATCCTCTTTCAGGATAGGTTGTAGATATCTGATGATGAGCTGGAGAGGTTTTAGTTGGGGGCTGAAGGTGACAGCTAGTGGTGTTCTGTTATTTTCTTTGTTGGGCCTGTCTTGTAGGAGGTGACTTCTGGGTACTCTTCTGACTCTGTCAATCTGTTTTTTCACTTCAGCAGGTGGGTATTGTAGTTTTAAGAATGCTTGATAGAGATCTTGTAGGTGCTTGTCACTATCTGAGGGATTGGAGCAAATGCGGTTATATCTTAGAGCTTGACTGTAGACAATGGATCGTGTGGTGTGTCCTGGATGGAAGCTGGAGGCATGTAGGTAAGTGTAGCGGTCAGTAGGTTTCCGGTATAGGGTGGTATTTATGTGACCATCGCTTATTAGCACAGTAGTGTCCAGGAAATGGACCGCTTGTGTAGATTGATCTAGGCTGAGGTTGATGGTGGGATGGAAATTATTGAAATCCTGGTGCAATTCAGACTCCAACAAGAGACTGCTGAGCTGGAATTGATATGCAAACTAGATACAATCAACTCAGGATTGAATAAGGACTGGGAATGGCTGAGCCATTACAAACATTGAATCTATCTCCCCTTGTAAGTATTCTCACGCTTCTTATCAAACTGTCTGTACTGGGCTAGCTTGATTATCACTTCAAAAGTTTTTTTCTCTTACCAACTCTGAGAGGCCAATTAAGTAAGACAACTCCCACCTGTTCATGCTCTCTGTATGTGTGTATATATATCTTCTCAATATATGTTTCACTCTATATGCATCCGAAGAAGTGGGCTGTAGTCCACGAAAGCTTATGCTCTAATGAATTTGTTAGTCTCTAAGGTGCCACAAGTACTCCTCGTTCTTTTTGCAGATACAGACTAACACGGCTGCTACTCTGAAATCTTAAATGCAGTACAGTTTAAAGACCCAACATCAATAAACCATCGCGTGGGGAGGGAGGCAGGCAGTCTTGCAAATTGGTAAATCCTAAATCCTATAGGTCAAGAACAACACATTAAACTTCACCAGAAACACACAAGCAGCTGCTGCAGATTGTGCAGTGCTGATTTAATATGCTTGCAGTGAGAGAGTGCACCACTGGATTTTGCAACCATTTTCATTTTTCAGATGGTTTTAAGGTATTATTTAGAGTGCATTGCTGTTGTGTAATCTTGGTGACCAAAGGTATGGATGACAGTTGCAAGGTCTGCGTCAGAGAGGAACAGTCACATCTTCCTGGCCAAATGTAAATAATGGTAAACAGACCTAGTCATTACTGCTACCTGTTTGTTAGGCCAAACATTTTTCCTGCCATCTTAATGTGAAATGTCCTCATACTTGTATCAAATTTTAAGAAAAACAAAATCTCCATTTTAAAAAGTCACATTCTTGTTTGTGTGGAGTGCCTATGGGGCTTCATCTGCAGCAGTAGCTAAACTTGTGCTAGTATGGGTTAGCCAAATGGACATGGGGCTAAACTAATGCTGCACACTTATGTACATGGTTTTATATAAATAGTGACTTCCCCTCTCACAGGATTTTTGAGGATTATTTAACAGTGTATTTACTGTTAAGAAAATGCAAAGCACTATGGGCAAATCTTTCAAAAGCTATGAACATAAATTGCATATAAAAAAATCTGTATGTAAAGACAAAATAAAATACTGAACATAGTGTTTCTGCATACAAAACAAAGCTCACAGTTGCCTATCTAGAATTTTGCAGATGCATCTCTTTGATTCTGCACCTATATTAAATAGCAAAATAATTGTTAATGCAGAGTTAAGGTTGCCAGTTATAGCTCATGCCCCTCCAGAATGTCAGGTTTAGCAAAACTCAAACTTCTAAGAACCCAGGAAATAGTCAAGGTAAGCACTCATACAACCTTAATTGTACCCCCCTGGAGCTGGCAATAACCACTAAGAATTAGCTGCATACACTCCAGGTGCATTCACTTTGTTGGGTGCAGCTATATTGAGTAGTGAAGGAAAAAATTGGAGCAGTTTAGAAGAGCTGGGATTGTAATACAAGGAGATTTGGGTCTGAGTCACCCCCATTCCATCCCCCTCCCCCCATGTGTATTATCAAAGAAAAGAGGTGCATATATACCTTGAGGTTCCAGTTTGCATTGCTTCCTACAGAATTATGGAGGTTGTCAGTAGCAGGGCTCTGGGGTCTTGTGAATACTGAGGTAGAATATGAGAGCACTCTGTGGATCTAATGATAGGGGAAAGTATAGATTTAGATGGTATCTTAAATTTTACAGCTCCTTCACATTTGCAGTCAAGTCACTACACTTGTAAATGGGTAAGAAGTATGTTGGGCAGTAATTGGGCTCAGTGTTTGAGCATAGGACAAGTGTAGGTAGCACCTGTCCATTATAGTGAAAAGCCCCAGAGTGGTCTTGTCTGTATATTGGGGCATTGCTCAGAAGGCAGAGTTAAGGAAGTGAGGCTGTTTAACTTAACTATGTGTTTTCTGGTTTTCAGAAGTTTGAGTTTTGCTGACCTCAGCATTCTAGAAGGGCACCAGTTATCACTGGACATACTTATGTCCACATTAATGAAGTCTTTTTGCCATTTAACTAACTTCCTCGTTTTTAAACAGAAAAATGTTTGTTAGAAGTTAGCGACCATTTAAAGAGTTATTTCTTATCTGGGTTTGTAGTTGATATGCTATTGAGGCTAGATAATAATCAGGAGACCTAACTTGTATAGTGCTTGTCATCATTATCCTGATTTTTCAGAAGGGAAACTGAGACAGAGTGGTGAAATGCCTTGTCCAAGGTCATCCAGCTAGGAATAGTCCCAGTAGTCTTTTCATTACGCCACACAGTTGCTATGTGCTTCCTCAGTGCTTCTATCCCCTCCTGTACATTTTTGTTATAAGGGAATGTGGATAATGGTCGTGCTTTGAAATGTTTGCAATGTGTTGTTGCTAACAGTGCTGGTGAGATCTGGTCTGTGTCCCAAAACCAAACAGGAGTGATGAGTATCTTAACTATTTTGTGGATTACTCTGTATAGCATGAATCTGCTCCCTGCAATCCACACACACGTGACTCAGACTACAAAAAGAAAAGTAATTAATGATCTTCCCAACTAAAGATTTTAGTTAAAAAGAGATTTAACTGGGAAAATTCAAAATAAATATATAAAATGAGTTACACTTTTTTGTCTATTTTTAGGAGCCACTGAAAGTGGGGAAATGGTCTGTACGATATGTCAGGAAGAGTATTCCGACGCACCTAATGAAATGGTTATATGTGATAAATGTGGCCAAGGTAACTTCTGTTTCTTGACGTTTTGTTCCCTTTGGTTTATTCTCAGCTGTGGCCAATGGAAAGGCAAAAAAAGCCAGAACAGGGGTGAATGCTTGACTGCTTTTCAGCTTGAGTTTTGTAATCTTTCACAGTTCTTGTTTATTGTAAACTGACTTACAAGGTTTGTTGTTTTGTGAATATAGCTTTTACCACAAGAACTTTAAAAAGAGCATTTGGAACACTATTGAGCTTATTACCTCATCACAATCTTCTTACTTAAATGAAGAATATTTTACTTCGTTTTAAACAATTTTTTTTCTTTCTAAAACTTTTTAATTCCTGTAAATATGGGTAAAGTCTTTAATGGGTTTCTTTATAAGAGTAAAATCTGTATTTTGAATTCAGGTTATCATCAGCTGTGTCACACACCAAATATTGATTCCAGCGTGATTGATTCAGATGATAAATGGCTCTGTCGACAGTGTGTTTTTGCAACAACAACAAAGGTGTGTTATGGAAACAAATTTTTGTCTATCAGGCTGACCTAACTTGTACATCTACTCCTCCATAGTATTTGTATGGTGGTTAATGTAAACTTTTAAGTGTGAGGTTGAAAATGACAAATAAAAACTAGTGCTGTTTGAGAGATTTCCCACAGTTCCTGGCTTTGATCTGGATGGGAAATTCTTGTGAGTAAATTGGAAGCTATGAAATTTGATTATATTTTTTTCAAAGGCTATTTTTAATAAAACAGCTGGTATATCAAAATTGCAGGTAAAATTCTTAAAGTATTTTCATAAATATATACGCCTTTGTGTTGAAAGATTTTGTAATTTGCATAACTACACTTATTGTTTTTATAAAAACATCGATCTGATTTGTTCCAGAGGGGTGGTGCGCTGAAGAAAGGACCAAATGCCAAAGCGCTACAAGTCATGAAGCAAACATTACCGTACAACGTAGCAGACCTTGAATGGGATGCAGGCCATAAAACCAATATCCAGCAATGTTACTGCTACTGTGGAGGCCCTGGAGAGTAAGTAAATATAAATTCCCATCAAAAGCTTTTTCTCCTTCATGCAGCTCTACAAACTTTGGCCCTTATTCTGAAAGCACTTAGGCTTGTGGTTAACTTTACTTAAATGTTTGCAAGATCAGGGCCTAACTATTTTTCTTCAGTACTCAGTGTACGCGATGGTGGGGTGAGGCGCAGTTAATAAAGCGTTGAGCTTTGAAATAAACATGTTTTCTTTAATGTATCTTGTGGTAAGCATATTCTTTGGGGCAAGGACTATATCTTTTTGTTCTAGCACCTGGCACAATGTGGTCCCGGTCCATGACTAGAGTTCCTAGGTACAATAATACAAATTGATGCATTACGTTGTTGCATCAGGTCTTCACATGTATCTAGCTATCTGTTCAGGTTTTATCATGCCACTAATGAGAGTTGTAGCTGTGAACGCCTTCTACAAAAATCACTGCTTTCATGACATTACTTCTGGTCTATATTTGAGGTCAAAGATAGAGTAGTTGGTGGCATTGCAGTTATAGGCAGTGGTAATAATGGAACTGTGATACTGAGGAAGAAAATGGTGGAGTTGAATTTTGATATTGGCACAGTTGACTTTAAGGCAAATGTACATATTTTTAAGTTCTCTGGAGGAGTAGTGAATGATGTGCCTAAAATGAGATTCTGTTGAAGAAATTACTTGATTTGTAGCTTTCAAAAATTAGGTTTTCTCCAGGGGATGTCTAGAAGCTATTACACTGAGGTAACAGCCTCTTGATTTAGCCATTTGGTTCTTGTTTCAACAAACCCTTATTCCTGGGAGTATTCTTTTGACGTTAGCATAGGGCCATGTCTACGCTACTAGCTAAATTGGCACTGCTGCAATTGATTTAGCAGGTCCGGTGAAGACGCACTAGTCGATGGGAGAGACGTAGCACGGTGTAGACACCACTGTAAGGAGACCTACGTTACATCAAAAACTTACAGCATTAGTGTAGACCAGCCCTAAGACTATTCATGTGAGTAACAGGAGTACCCCGCTGAATAAGGGTTTGCAGAACTGTGACTTCATGTGAGGGCCAAATTAAAGCAATCTGGGGTAATAGTACGCCATAACATGGGGCATCTATGACTCTGCCTCCTTACCATGCCCAGCCCCTCACTTGGAATGGTTGTGGCAAGAGGACTCCTTTTTGTCCCAGAGCGGCATCAGGAGGCCCTCTTCTCCCGTGAGAAGGAGGTGGTCCTCTCTCGCCACCCCGAGGGGAGAGGGTGAAGCTGAGTGCCTTCCTGTATTTGCCCCAGCAGCTGTGGTATCTCCTTGGATGAGTGGATTGGGCTTGTTTTGAATGGGGCAATTCACACTTCTCAGGCCATGTCTACACTACAAACTGGTTAATGCAAGGTGCAGTAGCATGAAACCAGTGCAGTTAGTATAATGCTCCTGCATGCTTTGCTGCTTGGATCGCTGCTGTATGTACTCACTGGGTGTGCTTGTGGTGACAAAGTGCAGTGTACCATTGATAGGTATCCCAGTGTGCCACATACCACCCTCCAGGGAAGTGCCTTGTAGGGAATTTTCGCAATGCGTTGTGGGGCATGCAGGGGTAACGGGGAGTAAGGAGTCAAGTTCCCATCATGCAACTTTTTCCATCCTCCTTAATGCCATCCTTATCCCGTGATCTTTTGCTCCTTTTTAAAAATTGCACAAACTCTCGCAGCACTTGTTGCTGTCTGCCATTTCTGCCAAAAGCCTGGAGCCTGGACAGCTCTGCGCTGTTGTCATGAATATTGCAAACAGAGAATGAATGATCCTCCGGTATTTGCAGAGCTGCAGGAGATACTGCAACAATGGGGAATCATGATGATTTGTTTCAAGACATATTGTTAAGGGACATAGCGAAAAACAATTGGAGCTTGGTGATGGTCAAGAACAGCTGCAGACAGGGCTGTTCTGGGCCTGAGAAACAAGCACTGACTGGATCACATCATACTGCAGGTATGGGACAAAATGTAGCTGCAGCACTACAGGATGTGAAAGGCCACATTCCTGGATCTGTTAGCCGAATTTGCCCCAGTTCTCCAGAGCATAGACATAAGAATGAGAGCTGTACTGGCAGTTGAGAAGTGAGTAGTGATAGCACCGTGGAAGCTTACAGTGTTGTATTGCTGCTGGTCACTGGGAAATCATTCTGAAGTTGGAAAATCCAGTGGGGGCTATTGTCATGCAAATATGTAGGGCTATTTATCATCTCCTGTTAGCAGAACTGTGATGCTCTGCAATGTGAAGGATATTGTGGATATATTTGTAGCTATGGGTTCCCGAACTGCAGTGGGGTGGTAGATGGCACACACATCCCTATTTTAGCCCCACACAGAGTATGTCAACAGAAGGGGCTACTTTTCTGTGGTTATGAAAGCATTGGTAGATCATCAGGGATGCTTCACTGTCATTTGCGGGGATTGATTGGGGAAGGTTGCATCTTTAAGAACACAGCTGTTCATGAATCTGGAAGCAGGGATACTTTCTCCTGACCGGCAGATTGCTGTTAGTGATGTTGAAATGTCAATGATCTTGGGGGACTCAGCCTACCTCTTGCTTCCCTGTCTTACAAAGCCAAACACTGGCCCCCTCAACAGCATCCTGGACAGATTCAGCTACTGACTCAGCAGCACAGAATGGCAGTTTTGAATGTACATTCATCAGGTTGAAAGAGCACTGGCAGTGTTTACTCACCAGATTAGATCTCAGTGAGAAAAATAGCCCAGTGGTTATAGCTGTCTGTTGTATCCTTCACACTACCTGTGAGTCGAAGAGGAAAAGTTGCTGCTGTAGTGGAGGCAGAGGTAGAGTGGCTGTCTGCTGACTTTGAACACGTGGGCCATTAGAAGAGCTCAACGTGGGGCTATGTGGTTGAAGGAGACCTTGAAAGGAGCAATTTAATGGTCAGTCACAGTAATGTGCTGTTCTTCTAATAGAGTCCTAGTGGGTGCTCCACTTTAGGTGATTGTGCGCCCCTGCGCCTCTAGTCTGAGAACTTCGACAGCAGTACCTGGCTGGGCCACACATGCTCTCCTAGTCTTGCGCTTGCAGCAGCAATTAACTAGCGCTGTGCGGCTGCTGCCCCCATCTCACCCCTCACCCCCCCCCCAGTTCCTTCTCAACTGCTCTTGGTCTGAGTTGGAGCTCTGACAGTGCCTCACTAGTTTTACCTTCGTGTTAGTAGTACATAACAGCTAGATTAGTGTGAGTCTAGAATAGTTAGGGTAGTTTATTAAGACCCTCTCTCTCTCTTCCCTGTTTAAAAACAAAAAATCCTTTATCATTTCGTCTTACTTGGGATATTTTCTTCAAAATGCCAGGATCTCCAGACTTTAAATGTTGCCTCTCCTGCCATGAGGAAGTTCCACTTTCAGGTGGACACCCAATATGTCTAGTGCTTGGGGGAAACGCATACCCCAAAAGTGTACCCATTGCCACAACTTCGAGGTTCGTACAAGAAAGTACATCACGTAACTTAGATCGATTTTTTTTCCCCTCCCCCCACTGACCCCCCCAGTGTAGACCAGACCTAAGAGGAAGCATTCCACGATTCGGGCTCCAGCATCGGTACCAACCGCACTGTGGCAAAGTACCTATGGGTGGGCCGGGACTTCGGTACCGTCAAAGCCACAGACCCTAAGCGGGCAGGCTCTAAAAAGGAAGGAAGAGAAAAGACTGCCCATTCCACCATGGCACCGGCAGCAACAACTAAACACTCAGTGCCTCTGCAGTTTCTAAGGCATTGACACCACCTGCTAGCTCCTCGCCACATTGCAAGGATGCATCAGTAGTAAAACTTGCTCCCTCCCTCTCAGTGCAGTTGATGTTGGCACCTATTCCTCAGGCGCCACAATACCTTCTGGTACTGCAGCAACTCTCGGCACTGCTGCAAATGCAGACAGCACTGCCAGTACCAAACTTACAACAGTTTCTTGCACCTACGGATCTGTCAGTGGCCCTGGCACCTGAGTTGCCTCTCTTTGGTACCAATACTGTCTTGCTGTTTTCACTATCACCGTCCCTTCTTCAGAGAGGAAGACAAGCAAGGGGAAGGTTTTTTCATCCCAACACTTCTCACCTTTGCAAGGCAGTATCAGATCTGAGCCACAAGTGCAGCCTAAGCATCACCCCAGATCAGATTTCCAGGGGCGGTACAGATACCCATGGGGACCTCCACCAGTGCTTTTATCACCACAATGGCCCTCTGGGACCCATGGGTAGCCTACAGCCAATACTACTCTGAACGCCCGCGGGGTCCCAGGGAAGCTCATGGAGTAGGGGTGGCCAACCTGAAACTGAGAAGGAGCCAGAATTTACCAATGTACATTGCCAAAGAGCCACAGTAACATATCAGCAGCCCCCCATTAGCTCCCCCCGCTCCCAGTGCCTCCCACCCACTGGCAGCCCTCCCCACACCTCCCGATCAACTGTTTGTGGCATGCATGAGGCTGGGGGGCGGGGAGAGAAGAGGAGCAAG
This sequence comes from Trachemys scripta elegans, assembly GCF_013100865.1. Classification (NCBI taxonomy): domain Eukaryota; kingdom Metazoa; phylum Chordata; order Testudines; family Emydidae; genus Trachemys; species Trachemys scripta. The sequence goes on along the minus strand of NC_048305.1, from coordinate 75,390,837 downwards.
GGCACGGCAGGCTCAGGGGAGGGTGTGGGAAGGGGTGGAGTGGGGGCAGGGCCTGTGGCAGAGCAGTGAGCACCCCACAGCACAGTGGAAAGTTGGTGCCTGTAGCTCCAGCCCCAGAGTCTATGCCTATACAAGGAGCCGCATATTAACTTCTGAAGAGCCGCATGTGGCTCCGGAGCCACAGGTTGGCCACCCCTGTCATAGTCTCCTCAGCAGCACCATTTGACATTTCCCATGTGCAGTCTTTCAAAGAAACAGAGGAGGTTGTGCACCAGGAGGCTATTCCTGTCACAAACCCTCCTCCCTCGCCTGACGAGACCATCATGCCTCCGCCACCTACTGCCAGAGATGAATTCAAACCATTTCAAGATCTATTTAAAAGGATGGCTGACATTCTCCAAATACCCCTCAAGGAAGTCACTAAATCACAGCACAAGCTCTTGGACATACTCCGCACAATGACCTCATCTAAGATCTCACTGCGGATTAATGCCGCAATCATGGAGTCTGCCACAGCTTTCTGGCAGACCCCTGCCACAATCCCACCTACACATAAGAGGGAAGATAAAAAATGTTACATCCCTTTGAAAGGGCTGGACTTTTATTCTCTTCCCCCCTCCCCCCCCCCCCAGCCAAACTCTGGTGGTAGACTCAGTTAACTCAGTTAACGAACGTGGCCAGCAACATTATTCCAGGACCACCCCGTATGACAGTGGATCTACTCAGCTGCAAGACCTAATCATCAGCAACTTTACAATTTAGAATCACTAATTATGAAGCCCCAATGGCAAAATACAGCCACATGAATTATTCCAAACTCTCTCTCAATTTATTGACTGCATACATGAATTAAAAAAGAGAACCATTTGCATCACTCATCTCAGAAGGACACCTGTTGGCCTGCACGGCCCTTCAGGCATTGTTGGATTCCGCTGACATGGCAGCTAGGTCCATCGCTACTGCCGTTGTAATGTCCCGAGCCTCCTGGCTTCACCTGTCGTGGTTTCCGAGGAAGGTGAAATCCAAAGTAGAGGACCTCCCCTTCGAGGGTCCAAAACTGTTCACTAAAGGATTTGAGAGCCACTCTCAGATCTCTTGGCATAGATATACCTGCAACAAAATGTAAACAGGACAGGTATTGCACCTCGCTACATCCTAAAAAGGCTCCCTATACGTAGACCCAGAGACAATACAATCCTCAATGGCGCAGACAAAGGCCACCCAAGTGTAAAACAAACTCTTTTTTCAACCCACTGCACAGCAACCACCTATCCCAAACATCAGATTTTGAGGGTTTGGTCAAGGGCTTAGCAGACCTCCCCCCCAATTACCAGTGCTGACACCACTGTCCATCAACCATCCATTTACAGGTCGTGTAATACCATTCTACTCAATATGTCAAACCATCACTTCCAACAAATGGGTATTGAAAGTCATCCAAAACAAGATACTCTATCCAGTTCTTCTCCATCCCCCTCTACCGACCCTCCCTCCCCATCTCTCCTCAGGGACCCCTCTCACGAGCGCTTTCTGAGACAGTGCTGCTACAACACACAGTGAAAGAGTTCTATTCCAGTTTATCTTTTAACCCAGAAAAAGTCTGGGGGATTGAGACCTATTCTTGATCTCAGGAACCTAAACAAATTTGTTATAACACAACAATTCTGGATGGTTACTTTAGCAATAATCATTCCAGCTCTGGAACGAGGAGATTAGTTTGTAGCCCTCGACCTGCAAGATGCTTATTTTCACAGCACTATTCATCCAGCACATAGACTATTCCTCTGATTTGTCCTTGGGCAGGATGAATATCGATACCTGGTACTGCCCTTTGGCCTTTCCACAGCTCCCCGAGTGTTTTCCAAAGTTCTGGCAGTAGCCACTTACGCAAACAAGGATTCATGATGTACCCATATTTAGATAGTTGGCTCCTACTTGGAAAGAAGCCATCGAAGCCACACACAAGAGGTCTCTCTTCACAAACCTTGGCCTGCAAATAAACTTTCAAAAGTCAACATTAACACCAGTTCAGAGATTTGTCATCTTCTTTACCATTTCACAGATTTGTCATCCTACCACCTAATGAACCTGATCAATACCACAGTGAGCAGTCCACAAACATCCGTCAGGACCTGCCTCTGACTACTGGGACACATGGCGGTGACCGCTTATGTCGTCTGACAAGCCAGACTCCATTTGCTGCCTGCAAGGGCGGCTCAGGATGGTGTACCTCCCACACAAACAGTCTGAAAAAACTTTTAAATATGCCAACAAAAGTCAGACTCCCTTCAGTGGTGGACCCGCTTGCACAATTTGTGTGTAGGTGTCCCTTTTCTACAGACTTCCCCCCCCCCCCCCAAACTGATAATCACAACAAATGCCTCCATATTGGGGTGGGGCACCCACGTAGACAATCTCACCATCCAGGGCAGATGGTAGTCTTCGGAATCAACACTGCACATAAATGTTTTGGAACTGTGAGCCGTTCACAACGCTTGCGCACATTTCCTGCCTCTGATCAAAAACAAGGCCATGCAGAGCATGACAGACAATGTGATCTGCATGTTCCACATAAACAAGGAGGAGCGCGGTCACACTCCTATGTACTGAGGCCATAATGCTGTAGACATGGCGTATTCAACACACCATCTCCATATCAGCCACCTACCTACCAGGATTTCAGAACATCACTGTGGACATGTTAAGCTGAAAGTTCTCCCACGACCACAAGTGGGAAATAAACACCTCAGTAATTCAGAACATATTCCAACAATGGGGCTTCCCTATAATAAGTCTATTTGGCATGAGTCAACAGCAAATGTCCAATGTTCTGTTCCAGAGCAGGCCTTGGGACCAAGATCCAGGGGCAACACCTTCTTCGTCTGATGGGACGTGCCTCTCCTGTATGCCTTTCCCCCGACCCTGTTGCTGGCCAGGGTTATCCACAAGATCAGAACTGACCAAGCCAAAGTCATCCTGATAGTCCCAGTCTGTCCCAGACAAACCTAGTATTCATACTGACAACAGATGGTCCTCATGCCCATCTCGTGTCCGCCCACCTCTTCCGAACCTCCTGTCACAGGATGTAGGCCAGATCTTGCAGCCGAACCTGGAGATACTGCACTAGAGAGCTTGGCTCATCAGTGGTTCCAAAGCTAGGAGATGGTCTGTTCTGAGGAAGTTAAAGACATCTCGTTGAACAGCAGACACTTGACGTACCTCCACAGGTGGAAGAGATTGCACATGTGGTGTTTAAACAAAGGAATAGAAGCCACTACCTCTACCCTGCCAGTAGTCCTGGATTACTTACTCCAATTTAAGAATTCGGATCTCTGAATAAGCTCTATACGAGTTCAGCTGGCAGCGATCGCAACCTTCCACCACAAAGTCGATGAGGTCTCAGTCTTTGCACATCCGATTACCAGAAGATTCCTACAGGGCATACGTAACATCTACCCAGAGTCCCAACTCCTCCATGGGACTTCACTCTAGTGCTTCAGTCCCTCCCAAGTGACCCTTTCAAACTTTTGACTAAGTGCTCACTACTACACCTGTCCATGAAAGTTGTTTTTCTCATTACCATCATGTCTGGAAGACATGTAGAAGAACTTGGGGCCCTTATGGGGAAGATTGGACAGATGACCAGGGAGGAGTATAAAAATATTGCTCAGGCATGCAGGAGTGAAATCAGGAAGGCCAAGTCACACTTGGAGTTCCAGCTAGCAAGAGATGTTAAGAGTAACAAGAAGGGTTTCCTTCAGGTATGTTAACAAGAAGAAAGTCAAGGAAAGTGTGGGCCCCTTACTGAATGAGGGAGGCAACTTTGTGTCAGAGTATGTGGAAAAAACTAATGTACTCAATGCTGGGTTTTTTTTATTTATTTATTTATTTATTTATTTGCCTCTGTTTTCACGAACAAGGTCAGCTCCCAGACTTCTGCACTGGCAGCACAGCATGGGGAGAAAGTGACCAGCCCTCTGTGGAGAAAGAAGTGGTTCAGGACTATTTAGAAAAGCTGGATGACCACAAGTCCATGGGGCTGGATGCACTGCATCCAAGGGTGCTAAAGGAGTTGGCGAATGGGATAGCAGAGCCATTGGCCATTATTTTTGAAAAACTCATGGTGATCGGGGAGGTCTCAGATGATTGTAAAAAGGCTAATGTAGTGCCCATCTTTTAAAAAAAAAAAAAAAAAGGGAAGGAGGAGGATCCGGGGAACTACAGGCCAGTCAGCCTCACCTCAGTCCCTGGAAAAGTCATGGAGCACATCCTCCAGGAATGAATTCTGAAGCACTTAGAGGAGAGGAAAGTGATCAGGAACAGTCAGCATGGATTCACCAAGGGCAAGTCATGCCTAATTGCCTTCTATGATGAGATAACTGGCTCTGTGGAAGAGGGGAAAGGAGTGGATGTGTTATTCCTTGACTTTAGCAAAGCTTTTGATATGGTCTCCCATAGTATTGCTGGCAAGTTAAAGAAGAATGGGCTGGATGAATGGACTATAAGGTGGATAGAAAGCTGGCTAGATAGTCAGGCTCAATGGGTAGTGATCAATGGCTCCATATCTAGTTGGCAGCCAGTATCAAGCGGAGTGCCCCAAGGGTCGGTCCTGGGGACCAGTTTTGTTCAATGTCTTCATTAATGATCTGGAGGATGGCAAAGACTGCACCCTCAGCAATTCTGCAGATGACACTAAACTGGGAAGAGTGGTAGATACGCTGGATGGTAGGGATAGGATACAGAGGGACCTAGACAAATTAGAGGATTGGGCCAAAGAAATTCTGAGGTTCCACAAGGACAAGTGTAGAGTCCTGCACTTAGGACGGAAGAATCCTATGCACTGCTACGGACTAGGGACCGAGTGGCTAGGCAGCAGTTCTGCGGAGAAGGACATAGGGGTTACAGTGGATGAGAAGCTGGATATGAGTCGACAGTGTGCCTTTGTTGCCAAGAAGGCTAACGGCATGTTGGGCTGTATAAGAAGGGGTATTGCCAGCAGATCGAGGGACGTGATCATTCCCCTCTATTTGACGTTGGTGAGGCCTCATCTGGAGTACTATGTCCAGTTTTGGGCCCCACCCTACAAGGAGGATGTGGAAAAATTGGAAAGGGCCCAGCGGAGGGCAACAAAAATAATTAGGGGGCTGGAGCACATGACTTGTGGGGAGAGGCTGAGGGAACTGGGATTGTTTAGTCTGCAGAAGAGAAGAATGAGGGGGGATTTGATAGCTGCTTTCAACTACCTGAAAGGGCGTTCCAAAGAGGATGGATCTAGACTGTTCTCAGTGGTAGCAGATGACCGAACAAGAGTAATGGTCTCAAGTTGCAGTGGGGGAGGTTTAGGTTGGATATTAGGAAAAACTTTTTCACTAGGAGGGTGGTGAAGCACTGGAATAGGTTACCTAGGGAGGTGGTGGAATCTCCTTCCTTAGAGGTTTTTAAGGTCAGGCTTGACAAAGTCCTGGCTGGGATGTTTAGTTGGGGATTAGTCCAACCCCCTGCTCAAGGCAGGACCAGATGACCTCCTGAGGTCCCTTCCAACCCTGATATTCTGTGGCACGCCCACCATATATGATCTTTAAGAATAAGGATACTCTAAGGCTGCACCAAAGTTTCTCTCTAAAATCCCTTCTTCATTATACATTAATCAACCCATTCATCTTCTCATCTCCTTTCCTAAACCTCACAAGAACAAACAAGAGGTGGCATTCCACACCCTGGATGTCAGAAGGGCACTAGCCTTTTATCGAGGACGGACCAAAGTGTTCAGAAAGACTCCTAAATTGTTTCTCTCCATGACTGAACGGTCCAAAGGCAAGCCCATATCTAAGCAGAGACTTTCCAAATGGATTTCTGGCTGCATCCAGCTTTGCTACATCCAACATGAACTGCAACCTCCATCATGGATCAGAACACATTCCACAAGATCCAGAGCCACATCGGTAGCCTTTTTGAACGACATGCCTTTTATGAAGGACGTGCTTATCACCGACATAGGTAAAGCAGCCACTTGGATAGCCTCTCACACCTTCATACAACACTACAGCATTGACCAGGACTCTGCCTCGGACACTCGGCTGGGACACAGTCTTATTGTCCATTCAGACCTAATTCCGAAGCCCTTCCTTTCCCTTGAGTGGCACTGCTCTACGTCCCCTAAAGTGGAGCACCCACAGGGACTCCACTTGAAGAGAGGGTTACTCACCTCGTGCAGTAACAGATTCTTTGAGATGTGAGTCCCTGTGGGTGCTCCCCTACCCACCCTCTTCCCCTCTACTTCAGAGTTCTAATTTAGTCCTCTGCAGTAGAGAAGGGGTAGGTGAGGGTGGCTGCACAGCGCTAGTTAATCGCCGATGCAGGCACGAGATGGGTTGTGCACATGTGTGGCCCAGCCAGGTACTGCTGTCAAAATTCTCCACTTGCGTGCCCCTGCGCCTTTAATCACCTAAAGTGGAGCACCAACAGAGACTCACATCTTGAAGAACCTCTGTTACTGTATAAGGTGAGTAACCCTCTCCATGACGGTGCTCTCTCTTCCCCTGAAGTTTGGGGGGTTGTTAGAAATTGTCGTGCTTGGTGTACATTTATTATTAGTCTCTTATTGAACCTGTGAATTATGCAGTGCTTGCTGTAGGTTTGTAGTTGTTTAACTGTACCTATGAATTCTATGATCCTGTTCTGTTACAAGTAATGCGCACTTTAAGTAGTACTAGGTATTCTATATGAAGTAAAAAAATTTTTTTTTATTTCCAAAATATAAACTTATTGCATACCAAAAACAGTGCAAAACATTAGTGGGCAATTATAAATCAATACAGTGTAAACTAATAAAGTAAACAGAACAGAAATTTAAAATTGAAATGAGGGGGTAAGAGCTGCTGAAATTGAGTTCTTCGTTGACTGCAAAGGGGAGGGAGGCGAGTCTGTGACTGGACCTGTAGGCCAACAAGAATCTGCATCGGTTGTATCTGCTGTCTGAGAAGCCCCATTATGTTCTGATGCAGCTCCGTCTTGTCTTCCTGCTGGGACTCCTGGGCCTTTCTTCTGTCTGCTCTTTTCTTCTCTGGGCTCTGTGGTATGTTCGGTCTGATGCAGCACTGGCTTGCAGTATCTCGCTGAACATGTCCTCTCAGCAAGGCTTTGGAGCTGTACTCCAGCTCCAGGCAAAAACCTGCAGCTCCACTGCTCCGGAGCTGCTCTGCGCTCCAGCTCAGTCTGCATCTTTCTCCTCCTGCTCGTGTTGTGTGCGCGTGGAGGGGTCTCACGCACTCCAGGCCTCAACAACAGCAGCTACAGATAAAACAGGCAGATGTATCGTATTTACAGCCACAATGGAAAGCTGACTATAAGTTTCAGAATTCCCTTCCCTTATTCTGTTTTAATTAAGACACGCTTATTCATCTTTTGTGCCCCACTGCACTGCTCTCCAGCTGCAGCCATTATAAGTTGGCCTGCCAGGGGGAAGAGTGTGTGTGTGTGTGGCGCGGGGGGGAAGGGGGCGAATGAGGGGGAATGAGGGAATTGTTCAGTTGCAAACCAAATTTTGGCCCCTGTTCCAATGGCATTGAGTACTGGTGCTATTTTCTGCAGGCAGTGGTGTTTTTTAGATATTTCATTCCTGAGGGTAACAGGCACAGAGAACAGACCCGCGACTGGTGTCCTCATGCTGCTTGTGCCTCTTTGCTGTTAATGTGTTTATTGCAATGGTGCATGCTGAAGTCATCCTAGAGTAGACTCTAAACAGTCCACTTTGAAAATTATGGAATGGCTATGGCGGTTATAGGTCTGTTTGCTAACCTTACTCGTTTTTATACTAAGTGCTACCTGGAACGGTGCTTAGAACTTTACATAAAATCTCACTACTTTTACTGGCACTAATGTTAAGGTGGGAAAGTTGTGTTGAGAAAATGGGCAGAAGGATCTCTGGTTTATATAAAAGTGGTATCTTTATAGAATGAACCTGGTTTGTTGACATTTGGAAGAGATGTAGCTTTTTCTTTCAAAGGTATTCAGCAATGTATCATTTTCTTTATATTTAAAAAAAAAAGGGGGGGGGTTTATTGTAAGAACCAAATTACTTATGAATAGTCTAGAGCAGTTGTTCCCAAACTTTTTTGGCATCATGCCCCCTTTTTACTACTTGAGAAACCCTCATGCGCCCCCCTGCATTTCTCCTTTACCATCATCCAAACCCCCCCGATCCTTGTCCCCTGACCGCCCCCTCCCAGGACCCCCACCCCCTATCCAATCCCCCCATCTCCTGACTGCCCCGACCCCTATCCACACCTATCCAACCCCCCCGCACTCCGTCTCCTGACCGCCCGCTTTCCCCCCCTTGGAACCTCCCCCCCCATCCAACCACTCCCTGTTCCCTGACTGCCCCCCGGGACCTCCTGCCCCTTATCCAACTTCCCTTCCCCCCCACTCCCTGCCCTCTTACTAGGCTGCTCAAAGCAGCAGGACTGGCTTCTTAGAAAGCCTGGGAGGTGGGCAGGCGCAAGCCGCGCTGCCGGCATGGCTGTGGGGGCGGAGGGAGGGGAGGGACTGGGGGCTAGCCTCTTTGGCGGGGAGCTCAAGGGCCGGACAGCCTTGCCCCCCCCCCCCCCTTGGAATTTCTTTGCGCCCTCCAGTTTGGGAACCAGTGGTCTAGAGTAATAAAAGATGTTGGTCCTAATTAACTGCACAGTTTTCCTTGAAAATTTACTGAGTATTTAAAGAGGATGTTATCAGAATAAAAATGTTTTCCTTTAATTTTTAAATAAATGGCCGTACATATGCAGTAAATAGTTCACATTATAATAATCAGAATTTTTTATTCTACAGTTGATTATTTGCATTTCTTCTATCTGAATAAACAAGAGCAGAGTCAGTTTCCCTTGTTTGTAGACAGTTTCTAGTCATTTTCACCATGGAACTAAAATTTATTGAAATATCTATTGATGACACACTTAATAATACCCTTTTTTAAATTTTTGGTGAACTTTGACCTAATAGTCTTTCTAAATACAAGATGACAACATTGTATTGGGGAAACGTTTGCAGCAGTTTATTGTAACACTGGTCTTATTTTTATTTCTATTGGTGAAGCTGGTATTTAAAGATGCTGCAGTGCTGCAAATGTAACCAGTGGTTTCATGAGGCTTGCGTGCAGTGTCTCCAAAAGCCAATGCTTTTCGGTGACAGGTAAGAAGCTTGAACTAAACTTTGATTTATGGTTTGTTTTTATTTAAAATGTGGATTGTTTTAATCCTCTATTTGCATTTAAACATAAATTACTACTAAAATAGTCATAACTCTGAAAGCATTTTAGAATGCAGTTTGTAAAGACAACAAAATAAGTTTATATTTAATTGCTATTTAACTGACAGCATCTAAAGTGTGTGTGTGTGGTTTTTTGTTTTTTTTTAAGACAAACCTGAGAGAATGGCTTTTAACATTTTAATTTTATTTTTTGTTTTAGGTTTTATACATTCATTTGCTCAGTTTGCAGTTCTGGACCAGAGTACCTCAAACGTTTACCCTTGAGATGGTAAGTACACCTTAAAAAAGAAATACGTAACCCTCTACCCACTTTTCTCCTGGACATCTCATGTCTCTTTGTAAACCTGAGGATCATCCACTTTATATTTTGATCTTTGTGCGTGATACCCACTGCTTCTATAAACAAAGGACAGGTCTTCTTCAAAGCTAGTTATTGTGTGTCCTTAGTCATGTTGTTAATGCATGATATCTAGGGTCCTCTTCCTTGGACAATTCAATATTACAAACCACTGCTGGCTTGGGTATGAGAAACTTAAGTCTAAACAGGATCTGTTACCCAACTATAGAGTACTGCCACTGGGCAAGCCAAATACAGTGTGCACATTAACAAGCATTATGACATACTTTGCAATAGAATTTCTTAGTTGAGAATTAGAAGTGAGTTGTAGTTTGAACCTTGTGAACTTTAGCTCTTCTATACAAATACCAAATAATTTGAATAAGTTGCAACATGAATAAATATTTTATGGATACTCATTTGATGTTAATTTGCCAATGTTAAATTCTTGTATTTATCTTGCCTCAATTAAACATTCTAAGATCTAAACAAAATTTGGAGCTAAAAGGGCATCATGGCAGTGGGGTGAGGCCTAGGGAGAAAACAGAACATAAGTCAGAAAAGGGGGATATAAATGCAGATTTTATAAGAATATTGTTTTGGAAATTTGAGACTGTTTCTAATCAGGCTTTGTACACTCTTAGCCATATTGTGCTAATATTTTTGTGCAAAGCTATTTCAAGGACTAATGGTTTGTAAAAAATTAAAGAAATAAAAACTTAATGTTTTTGATTAAATATTTCTGAATTCTAGGGTAGATATAGCACATCTATGCCTTTACAACCTAAGTGTTATTCATAAGAAGAAATACTTTGATTCAGAGCTTGAACTTATGACATACATTAATGAAAACTGGGATAGATTGCACCCTGGTGAGGTAGGTAGTTGAAATATTCTTTTCTTGTTTTTGTTTCTCTTAGCAGTCAATACATTCACAAAACTACTGGTTGAGTGTGGTCTGCAGGAGGTCAGACTAAATTATTATAATGGTCCCTTTTGGCCTTAATCTGTAAAACCAAAGTAATGAGACATATGGTTTTAATAGACTCCTAGAACTATTCAGCATAACTTAAGTGTCAGACTTTTTTGAGCTATAAAATTTAGTGTGATCCAGATAACTATTGCATAGTTTGTTGTTCAGATGACCACTTTTCATTGTTTATACCCAAGCACTGAACTTTGTTTGTTTTTTGTATCTTCCATTTAGAAATGACAACTGTAAGGCATTTTCCTGCCCACTGACCAGGCAAATTAAGTACCCAAGAGGTTAAATAGATTAGTAAACTGTTAAAAGTAGCTGTCAAAGTAACACTCGGTGTGAAACCCTGAACACAAGCATATTAGCAGCTTTGTGACAACTAAAGTAGAAAATGTCTGTGAATTGATTTTAAAATAGTCCTTAATAGGAAAATGTTAAGGGAAAATGAAGAGAAACTGAAGTCTGCAAACATTTTCCATATATGACCGAAGCTTTTAATTAAAAACCACCTAAACAAATGCTGTTCTTGTAAGTGTATATACTTAGTGCTTCAGAATAAAAGTGAATCGTAATATTTTCCTTTTGTATCTCAATAATTAAAAGAAATTTTAGTGTTCTAAAAAAACATTTTAAGCACTACATTACTGCAGATGCATCTAAACATAACCTACATAAGATCTGTCAATTAGTATTTTGAATCATTGAGGTGCTGAAATAGAATGCTTTTTGCATTCTAAGCACCTCAAAAAAAAATATTAATGTTACTATTAATACTTTTGCCATATTTGGTGCTTTGAAAAATGTTGGCTGACATCTATAAATTATGGGATAGAAATCTTGAGCTTTTTTTTAAATTAGAAGCATCTTTCTTTAAATTGCAAGCTTTTTTGTAAAATTTAGCAAACAGATTTTTCACAGAAAGTCAGCATGTCAGTGCCACCTACTATTATCATTAGACTGTTTTGACTCTTTTCCAGTGACATGACAAGACAACCTGTTGCTGCACCACTGTGCTGCTTATTTTCAAGCTAGTTCGTTTGCTGGATAATTGCCTGGGGATTAAAGAAATTCAGTTCCCTAAACAAACCTACTCCCCAATAAGTCTGATTAGGAAGAACAAGTGTTAACACATGGGGTTGTAGTTCTGCATGTAATGACAGACGTAATTAATAGCTAAACTAGAGTTGACAAAACGCATGCAAAGTAATTTTTTTCTTACAAGAGAATCATTTCAGAAGGTTTTGAATTCTTTAAATACAGACAGGGCTGTTCCTAGAGGGGTGTGGGGCCCGGGACAGCCCCTCCTCCCCCACTCAGCTCCAGGCCCCACCCTCACTCCACCCCTTCCCCCAAGCCTCTCCCCCCACCCCTTTCTGGCTTCTGCCCCCTCCCCGAGCAATGCAGGGCAGGCTGGGTCGCTCGCTACTGCCAGCGCCAGGCCCCCCGCTAACCTCTCAGGCTGCCCTGGACCCCATTTTCCCCCTGAAGCGTGGAGACAAAGCATGGGGTTGCCCCAGTCCATCCTATGGACGGGACGGCTCTGAATACACATACTGTATTTAATTGACTTTAACACTTTATATCCTGATTATGCCCTAATTTGATGTACTTTGTTTAATAAGTTAATATCTGTGTAGTCATTTTTACCTAAGCCAAAGTAAACGTGAGACACACAATTCAGGTTATTTAGATCTCAAACACCTGTTATTTGTCACTATTTCTGAATTCTGGAAAAACACTCAACTATGTTCAAAAACTTTTGGGTGTGGATACTTTTGAGTCTAATTATGACCCATCTTAAATAGCAGTAATTAAACAGTTATTCAGATAGAGGTATCTGGATTAATTAGAATCTGATGTATAGCATGTTTGGTAATTCTGAAGTTGATTAATCATTTGTAGGAATTCTCATGTTGAAGAGCCTTTTCTATAAATAATAAAGAACAGGTCAATGTGTTCTATGCTTTTTCTTTTTTCTGAGTCTATTCACAAATATAACTTATTTTAGCAAAAGTAAAAATGTGTTACTCTATAATGAAATACAGTAGCAGATTAGTAGAGAATGTGGTAAGTCCTCACTTTTAATGGCATTTCAATAAGTTTAAAAAACTGAATATTCCAGGAAGTGCCATGACCTTTTAATACATTGCATGACAAGTGGACTGGATATCTGGTTTTAATTTCTGGTTTCTTACTATTAGGCCAGAAATGCTGCAGAAAACCTTCTTTTATTTATAACTATCCTCAGATATAAACAAAACTTGTTGATAAAACCATTATGGCATAGAGAGAATGAAAACAGGATGTAAAACAGGAAAAATCACTCATATCTGTTAAGTGGCGCTTCCAGCTGGTTAAGCTGCAGCATTTGTAAACTTCCAGAGGAAGCTGTTTCCTTTTCAACCAGAAGGCCAAATTCTGTAATGAACTAGGAGAGTATAGATAGTTTTGTACAGTAGAGGAAAAGTGGAGCGGGAAGGATCTTAAAGATTTGGGCATAAATACGATAACCTCAATGCCTCTATTCCACTAAGGGAGAAAAGAAAAAAGTGAAAAATTGTATGCTAGTCAACTCTGTATTTTGATATTGCTGGTAAATCTTGGGTTTTTGCAAAGCAGTGATTTATCAGGAATTTATAGAGTATAAATGTTTCCTAGATCTCTCCTTGCATTGCTGAGGAATCCATGGTGTTTAGAAATAACATTTTGATTTTCCTTCAGACCAGTGCATTTTTAAAATAATAAGAGGCTAAGTTTCTTGACATTTATGTAAAATAGGAGGAAGGTGGTGGACTGGAACTAGGGCTCCTAAAACTAACGTTTCAGTGTCATTGTTTTTAGAGTGAAAGAATTGTGTTAGAAGTTCTGTATTGATTCTGTAGCTCAGGTCCTGCACAGTTGCAAAAATTTGGCTAAATTAGTTTGAACGCTTTCCCTACCCCTGTTTTTAGTAATTCATCCCGGATATGGGTTCCGGTAGCACTTTTATCTTACACAGTAGTGGGTCACTTTTGTGGGCTTTTTTAATACTAATAAAAATTAAGTGTTAAATGTGGTATCTTGCCCCTCTGCCACAAGTTTTACAGATGTGGGGAAATGGTAAGGATTTAAAAAATTACCTTTTGCTTTTCTCCTTGATTTCTTTTCCTCTTCCCTTTTTTTTATTCATTCCTCACTTTTTTGTATTCTTTAGCGGTATGAGTTTGTAATTTGTTGCAAGCTGTAAATAATCAGTCAGCCTTCAATTACATGATATTTGTCCTGATCATGAATTGTGGTAAATTATGGGCCCTGACTATATAGTCAAAGGTCCACATACTCCACAGCAAGCTGGATGTAACTTCTATTCTGGAAACCAGAATAGAACGTGTGTTTAAGTTCTTTGATAGCTTCCTTGAAATTTAAAAAAGTTTATATTATGTTAAATATGAAAATGAGTAGCCAATACTATAGAGCCTGTTCCTTATTTAAATAGTGAGTTAATTTTATTTTATGTTGTCCCCATATCTTCAGTTCTTAGGGTTAAGTAGGTTTTTGTATTGGCAACTCATGAATGCATTCTATAAGCTTTAAGGGGGAAAGAAGCAGATTTCAGTAGCTGGGAAGAAACCGTTTGGGACTTGTGGCATCATAAGAGGACATTTAGGATTGTGGGGTAAACACTTTGAGCCTTATTCTGATTTACACTAAACCCTATTTACACATTTCTGATAATGAAAGGAAGTTTAAAGGGTGTGTGTGTGTGGGGGGGTAAATATTTTACCTCCACTTTAAGGCTCTATTACACTTCCTGAGTGGTGTTGAGCAACCTTAAATTAAATAATAATTAGGCCCCTCAGCAGGATATGTCTGCTAAAATGATGAGCAATTAAATAGTTAACAATATTGATATATAAACTGTTTTGTACTTTCAGGGTTAACCCATTCATCTCAGTGGAATATTTAACACCACAGAGTTCTTGTTCCAAGATATCTGCAGGCTCATGAAGACAACACTGCATCAGTTTATAGTCTATATTTATATTGTATTTATAAGTTTTGGTTGAGGTTTTCTAAAAAATTGTAAGAGCTACAAGAAACAATTTTCTTTTAAAATGAAAACTTAGATTCTCTGGCAAGGATGGATTCTGCAGAAAATCGCACAACCTAGACTCATGGAATACATTGGGTACTAAATGTAATAGCCCATGCTTGGGGTAAGGCAACTTTCACCATAAATTATACCTTCAAGACATACTATGATCCCAAACCAGTAGGCTTTAAACAAGCAGAGCTCTGATCTAGGTCATTGGACCTTTATTACTGAAAATTCCAGTAAGTTAAATCACTTCTTAATACTTTACAGCTGGCAGACACACCAAAATCTGAAAGATATGAGCATGTACTGGAAGCATTAAATGATTACAAGACCATGTAAGTTGATGAAGGTTTTATTATACATTTCAAATGCTCTTTTCACATCTTACTTTAATGTAGATTCCCCCACCCCTAACCCCAGTCATCTTAGAAACTTTACCCAGAATTAACTACTGGTGGCTGCAGGTGGCATTTTTACAGAACTCTTTCTATGTTGAATATTTTGTGGTGATTGAGATACCTTTGGAAGTCAGATCACCAGCAAAACTTGGTTTAACTTCCATCTTTTCCCCAGTCTTGGCATTGCATATTGGGGTGGAGTGGGGAGAACAAAATAGGATACACACACATAGCATTAGAAAGAGGATTCTAGTTTGCTAACTATTCAGTTTGTGTACTTTTAAGATACTCTCTGCTTTCTCCAGTGTCTGAATTTTAATTCTTAATCACTTAGGTTTATGTCTGGAAAAGAGATAAAGAAAAAGAAGCATTTGTTTGGCTTGAGAATTCGTGTTCCTCCTATGCCACCAAATGCTGCTTTAAAGGCGGAGAAAGAACCAGAGGGAACATCTCATGAATTCAAAATTAAAGGCAGAAAATCATCCAAACCCATACCTGATGCAAGGTAAAATAAATCAACAGCATAGTGACTTCAGGACTTTGTAACGGAACTGAAATCATGCAAAAATAGCTGTCAAAAGTACCAATATTGCCTTAATGTTGTATCATGCTAAAAGTTTATTCACCCATTTTAGTACAACCCTAGGATTAATGTGTAACTAATTAGTGAGGCAGAGGTAGCACATACCTATTCTGTAGATCCCAGCTACTTTATTTTTAACTTCTAAATGACAGTAGAAGACTTCCCCCCCTGCCCACCTCCAGCAGACTAACTTTGCATTAGATTAAATTTTGGGTCTAAAACAGTATTGATTTCAAACTTCTATAAATATTTTAAATCCTCTTATCAGAGAGGGTCTCTCCCCAAAAGGTTTTAAGTACATATTATGCATTATTAAACATGTATGTAGGTGAATAACTTATTTCTGCACTTTGAGTGCAATTGCTTTAAGAATATAGAATGATCTGTACATTTATGCACTGATCTTTTGAGATGGTTATGAAATCAGGATGTTGAGTTTAATCTACTTAACTTTTAGAAAGACCTCTTTGAAAACAGTTTAATTTAGCAGCACCGAGAATAGAAAATAGATACTAGCTAACGAGACCTTGCTGCTCTTTAGTAAACAAAAAACATTGCTTTTCCTGTTACGCAACTGTCTGAACCAAGATTTTAAACAGGAGATGGGATTTCAAGTTGTAAATCAAATTCCTAGATTATCTACCTTTTTTTTTTTTTAAACACAGTTGATTTTAATACTATCCGAATTCTACATAAATTGAACATTCTGTATTGTGGTGAAGCATCGACTCACCGGCGCAGCGCCTCCTGCTGGATGTCCAGGGAATTGGCTCGCCAGCCTCACTCACCCTCTGTCGGCTGGTGACTTGCCTGTCGCTGGCTCCCCTTGTCCCTCCTGGACCCCAGTGCCCTTTTCCCTTGGGGGCTGCCCCCTGGTAGTACCCCCACAATCTCTGGGTCTCCCCATCCAGGGGAACCCCCACCTCGCCTCAGTATGTTGGTATTGCCAGTCACCATCTAGCTCCTGCTCACTGGGGTGGACTGCAGTGTACATGCCATTCATCACTGGCAAAGGGGGGGTTGGACCTGCTGCCTTTGCCTACGCCAGGCTACCCCTCTGTAGCCCCAGTACTTGTTCTGTCCTTTATCAAGGCCTGTAGCCTGGGGGTTCTCCAGGCTGGAGCTCCCCAGCTCCTCTAGCCTTTCCTCAACCCTGCTCCACTCTAGGTACCTTTGTCCACAGCCAGGCCCTTCTCCCTCAAGAGCTAGAGGAAGAGTCCTACAGCTCCTGGTTTCCCTGGCCTTTATAAGGCCAGCTATGGTCTGATTGGGGTGTGGCTCCAGCTGTGGCTGTTTCCCCAATCAGCTGAGGCTTGCTTCTCGCTCATGTCCTGGTACTCAAAAGCAGCCCTCACACAGCCTCAGCCCTGTCCCTGGGGCTGACTTCAAGCCCTTCAGGACCGGAGTGGGTGACCACCCCGCTACAGTATGAATGTTCAAACATTCAAATATGCGCTCTTCCTAAACCATTGAGTTATGGCATATGTCCCTGGAAAGGTTTTAGGTTTTGTCTGTTATCTTTATGTTGCCATATTACACTGCAGGCAAAGATCTGCAACTTTTTGTCAATTTGGCAAATTTTAATTTACAAGGATAACCTCATTTAGCATAACTGACCTGGAGTAAATGTCCAAACTGTTATTTATTTTACACTGATTTAATCTTTTCCTTGGACAAGTCACTCCAATATTTTTAAAACAAAATGTCATCTTTCTTCTAGGGAAATAAGTAATGGCATTGAAAAACAGGGGAAGAAAAAATCAGTAGGTCGTCCACCTGGCCCATATACAAGAAAAATGATTCAAAAAATTTCAGAGCCGCCATCTTTGGTATGCGTTCAAATAATTCTCTTTCTATACTTCATAATATCATTTCTTAGGATATGACCATTAAGTTTTAAGTTGTGGTTTTTGAAAAATTGATAGTTTCAATGGAAACGATCATCTGAATTTTTTCCCCTACTTCTCAGGATAAGGAACCAGTCCCAGTGCTAGAGAACCCGGCCTTGGATTTACCCTGCTCTGTTGGGTAAATGAAAAAACTAAACCATTATAATAGCATCTCATTTTTGCTTGTCAAATGTCAGATTAATTGATTTAATGTTAGATTACTTTCATTACATGGCAACTGTGTTCTTATGTCTCAGGAGATCTGATGGAACTGCTCATTCATCCAATACCTCAGATGTGGAATCCACAGGTGCTGCCAGTACAAAAGAAACTACCTCATCTAGCATTTCCAGGCATTATAGGTAAATAGTGAATTATCCATTAAAAGGAAACATGCAGAAACCTCTCTTAATCTTTGATTTTTCTCTAGGTTAATTTTCTGAAGGAGGAAAAAGAAAATGGTGCAACAGTACTTTATCATTAATTGACAAAGCAGCACTAATGTTGCAGGCATCCTACAGAGCTTGCACTTGCTGAACGTTGAATTTTCTCTCTTTAAACAAAAGCTATTTTAAGGAGAAATTAGCCCAATTTCTCTTTGATTACTAGCTACTGTTTAATGTTGAGATACAGTCTGCACTTGAACTGTTTACAGCAAAAGGAACAACTGTATGGCCATTTCTTCAAATTAGACTTCTAATAAATGTTAATTGATACAAAACTCAGTTTGGTAGGACTAACTTGCACCCCACATTCATTTCACTTTAACAGCTTTTGTTTTAATAATTTCTATTAATGTTAAAGAAAATTAAGTACCCAACTTGTATAAAATTATCAAGTACAGTGTATTTTCCACTGGGATTGAATCATCTTGACACACATTTGATAAGTTAATCAGATACTTAAGAAAAATGTGGCCTTCTGGATGTTCCACAAATCTGTTGGACAGTTTTCTGCCTCATATTTAATATTCCTAAAGAATCTCTGTCAAATTGAGAAACAGTTTATAAGGGTCTTGATTCATGTCTTGCAAGCTTTGTCCCAATTTTGTAATTTCAAATACATTTGATATGACTTGTCTTTTTTTTTCCAGTCTAAAGCTGGCAAGTGTCTTCATCTGTGGAATGACCAGGTTTTTACACTTCTGCAGTTTATTTTTAATGTTCAAAACACACTGAATGAAATGGTGTTTTTTACAAACAAGTCACTTCATTTAAACAGTGTCTTGTGTGCACCAGTTTAGGGTCATAGCTTTATTTTTAACTTACCAAGTCCATATTATGTCTTAGCGCACCAACCATTCCAGTGTGCAAAAATGTAGGTGTAAATATGCATTTTTCAAAGACTTAAATCTCTCACCCCTATAATATGACACTTAAACAATGCTACATCTTGTTCTTCTTCTCTAGTCATCAGTACATCTAGTCTGTGAATTTTGCGCATAAACCTTTTTTCCCCCTGTGTAAAATGTCCACAAGGAGTCAGAAATTTCTCTCTATTGAGATTTATTACTGATAGAGGAGACCATACAAAGTTTTTGTTTTTGTTTCTTTTTTTTTGAAAAAAGAACTGAGGTGCACTCGATTTAGAAAATACGATGATATTTTCTGTATCTGAGGGCTTGTCTAAATGAGAGAGTAGCACCTGGTTTAGTTTACGGTGTGAATTTAAACAGATTAAGTGAAACTGGTGCAAATACCTGCCGCACCTTTATCCATTTAAAAGGGCAATTAGGAACAGATATAAGATAAGCCAAAAGAAAAGCCCCTCTTAAATAGGGTGACCAGACAGCAAGTGTGAAAAATCAGGACAGGGGGTGGGGGGTAATAGGAGCCTATATAAGAAAAAGACCCCAAAATCAGGACTGTCCCTATAAAATTGGGACATCTGGTCACTATACTCTCAAACCAAAATAAGGTGCCCATACATGGGCTTGCACCTGTTTAATTGAAGTTGGTTTTTAAACCAATTTAATTAAACTAGTGTAACTTTCTCATATAGACAAGCCCTTACATTGTAAACTCCCTGAAGCAGCCATTTATCTTCTGTATGTAAAGCACCTATCACTCTATATTGATATCAACAAATCATAACTAATGAGTTGTACAGATACTACTAAAATAGTAAAGCAGGAGGCAAACTTTTTAAATAAACAGTATTGCTAGGACTTAATGTTGGTGTCTTTTTTTTTTTTTTTTAAGTAGCTTATCAGACTCCAGAAAAAGGACTCGTACAGGAAGAACTTGGCCTGCTGCAATACCACATTTGAGGAGAAGAGGTCGCTTTCCACGAAAAGCACTCCAGCCTCAGAATTCAGAAATTGTAAAAGATGATGACAGCAAAGAAGATTATCAATATGATGAACTCAATACAGAGATTCTTAACAATTTAGCAGATCAGGAATTGCAGCTGAATCATCTAAAGAACTCAATTACTAGTTATTTTGGTGCAGCAGGTAGAATAGCTTGTGGTGAAAAATACCGTGTTTTGGCTCGTCGGGTAACTCTTGATGGAAAGGTGCAGTATCTTGTGGAGTGGGAAGGAGCAACTGCATCCTGACTGTAGGACTCAACATGTTCACTGCACTGTCATCTGTAGGTACAGTTTATAATCCATGGCTCTGAAGGAGACATGTCTTTACTGTGTTTCTAAAAAAGAACCAATTTAGCCTTAACATGTACTTGTTAACATTACAAATATTGTGATAAAGATTTTTCTTAAAATCAGATCTGATACTTAAATTTTTTAATGTGACCATTGTTAGATTGTTTTAGGTTGGGATATTTTGAGTTACAATTGCTTATAATGTGCATGGTGTTTAAAAAGACTTTTTTTCTAGATAACATTCCATGGATACAGTTTTTTGTGATTAGGGAAAATACCTAGATAGCACAAATCTTTGGAGAAATCGTCGTCTGTTTTCTTACCCAGATGTTTGCAGAAATGTATTTCTATTTCAGTACACTCTAGATTTCATAAAGTGCAGTGTATATAATGCCTACTGTAAAATATTGAAATTTTCTTTCAAGCAAAGTGTAAAAAAATATATTGAGCCTGTAAATTGCTCTTTGACTAGACTTCATTGTCTTTTTAATATATTCTTTCCGTGTGTGTGTGTATAAATACGCACTATATATATATACACACGAGTGTGTGTGTGTATATATGTGTGATTGTGACCTATGCAATACAAATTATGGGATTGGGCAGCTTCTGAGTTTATGTCCCATAATTCTTTTATCAGGAATAGTTGCAGTATTTACACAGCAGCATTTCTTCTCAGGCTTTATTGGATGCTGTTGCTTTCTATATACTAAGGAAAAATGTCAAATCAGTGCAGTGTCTCCTGGCAATGGGTGCAGTCATTGATGTTCATATGCTCTTGCTAATACAGTCAATTATTTTCCTTGTAAATCAGCCGTTCAAAACATAAAGCAGGATTTGAAAATGTTGAACATGAACTCTATTAGAAGTAACACTTTAAAGTTTTTGTGGCACATTGATTGTAAATTTTGTCTCCCAGTTATAAAAGTAAGTCAACAGGAGCCACACACAAGATTCCTATAATGTATGTAGTAATTGTTAGTCATGTTTGATAAATGTAGAATGAACAAAGTATTTTATTGCACAGGGTCAACAAACAGTATGTTGCCATTTGAAGTAACAGTACTGCTTTTATAACAACTTTACCTCTTTTGTTTTTATAAAATGTACCAAGTTTTAAATTGATAACTTTATTTTACTTGTAAAGAGACAGTTTGTCACCAGTGTTAGATGTATTTTTCTTTGTCTGCTATTTTGAGGGTTTTTAGCCAAAGAGTAAACAGAAGAATATTGTTGTTTTGGTGGTTATTCACTTTACTGTCTTTCTTACACACTTGGAGTTTGCCACCGAAATAATGTTATGTAATATTTGTTAATTACATAGTGGTTTAAATGTACTCTCTGGTTTAGTACTTATTTATTCCATTACTACTTATTTGACTTTTTTTTAATTTACTGCCTGTCTTGAGCATCTTCAAAAGATGATTTTTCTGTCACCTTATTGCCAAAGGAAGCAGAGAAAACTTTGTTGCCCTGTGCTTGGTTCATTGTTGGCCAGGTAATAAATGAGCTTTACAAAAGTGCTAATTAAGAACTGCCACTTCTGTTTACCTTCACTAAAGTGTGGTTTTTCTCTCACACACCCTCAGCTATTAATTTAAAGATGCCTTGCCTGTAGCTGTAATATTTTGATAAAAGCAAGTTTGTTAATTTTTTAATTTTTATATCTTGGGGTAATCCAAAATGTAAAGCTTTTGTAACCCTACTCTCACATCTGTATCTGTCTTATTTCACTTTATCCAAATCTTTTAATTCTAACTGAACACCAGCAGTATTCTCAGTAATGCTTCTTTTTGAAGATAAATATTGGAATATACATGGGGGAAGGGAGAGGGGAAATAACAATTGTCACACTTACATTGTCCATAGTCTTAACTATTGTGAATGTCTTTGTTTCATTTTATTATGGTGGTTGACACGACTCTGATGTTCAGTTTGTATTTTTGGAGTTGCATTTCTTAGAATTAAAAAAGACCAACATTAAATGTGTGTATTTTTTGATAGGAGTTTTGCTTCTGTATTCACGTGAAATACATACTAGTACTTTGAATTTTTTTCCCCTATGTCCTCCCTCAAACTATAGCCATCCCTCTAACTTTTTTGAGCTTGTCGCCCTGCACATACACAGAAGCAATAGATCCCTGAAAGTGTTCCAGTACACAAAGGGAATGTTTTGGTCATAAGAGTTTGCATGGTGGTACTATTTGCAACCTCCTTATGTGAATACAAATATATTTATGGTCATGGATTGTTAAAAGAAAAAGACAAAGATCACTGTTTAACAACAATTTGTGTATCGTTGTTTTGATTTACATGGGTCTAAGCATGAACTTTCATACCCACTGATTTTGCAGCTCTTTACCCAGGTGTCTAATACTTTGTCCTTATTTATTTATTCATATTACTGTATTGCCCAGAGATCAGAGCTCCATTGTAGTAGGCTCTGTACAAACATAACAAAGGCCCATCTCTGAGATCTTACAATCTAAGTGTAAGGTGGATAAAACAGACCAGGGGAGCACAAGGACACAATGGAAGTATATTGGTCACTGTGAAAAACAATGGTCACAGCAAAACAGCTGCCTAACCATTGTCAAGTTTTATGTAGGCATCTCAACAGAGAGGAGTTTCAAGGAGAGATCTGAAAGAGTACTTGGGGGTTACTTTGCAGATATTTAGGGGGAGTTCTTCTCATCCATAGTGGTGGTCAAAAGGGTTTTGTTGGTAAATTTTAAAAATGGGCAAACAAGGCTGGTACCATTTGTGGAATGAAGGCAGGGATTGACATCTTGCTGCCACATTAGAAATTATAGGGCAGAAATAAGTCATAAAGAGCCTTGAAAGTGAAGACATGTAGCTTGTATTTGCAGTGAAGGACAAGGAAGTGGAGGAATGCAAAGAGAAAGTTGATGTGGTTGAAGTAATAAGCTAGGAAAGATTTTTGCAGTAGCATTTTGAATGGAGATAAGTGGTGCAAAATGGGATTTGTCAAGGTTGGAAAGGAAGAGGCTGTAGTAGTCAAGGCACAAATGAGGGCTTGGACAAGAACTAGCTGTGTGCATAGTGAGGAAAGGTTTGATCTTACAGATGTTATGTAGGATGAAGTGTCAGGCTTTAGACACAGACTAGGTATGTGGAGATGGTAGAATTAAGACAACACCCAATGTAGTTATACTGACTTAAGACCTGTTGTAGGCAGCACTACGTTGACAGAAGGGCTTCTCCCATCAATATAGCCACTGCCTCTGGGAGGTGGAGTACCTATTCTGACAGGAGAAGCTCTCCCATCAGAGTAGGTAGTCTTCGCTAAGCACTACAGTGGTGTAGCTGCGCCGCAAGTGTAGGCAAGCCCTAAGAGTTTTGTTTGGATAGAAGGAGACAGGTTGGGAGAAAAGAAGTAGGTTTGAGAGTTGTCAGCATAGAGATGATACTTGAACTTGTTCTTTCAAATTAGATCACCCGAAGACTAGGTATAAAGGAAAAAGGAGAGGGCCAGGGATGGAACTCTTTGGGACCCATTCAGAAAGTTGGAGGTTGAATGAGAAATATCCACCAAACAAAACTCTGAAAGAGCAATTAGAGAGGTAGAAAAAACCAAGAGGGAACAGAATCATGGCAGCAGAGGAAAGACAAGATTTTGAGATGAAGAGAATGGTTGAAAGTATGTGTGACAATTTGGGGAATCTCTGTGGTACAGTTTATTAATTTTGGTTGATATGAAATTGCTGTATAATGGAATCTCGGGGTCTATGAAGTCAGTCCTGTGCTGTCAGGGCTATTACATATTCCCAATACCAGAGACAGTGGAGAGCCATTTAACCTCAGTGACTGTACTTTGAAGATGGGTATGCTAACAAGAATTGCCTGATGTGGGAAACCAAGGTGACCAAGTTTGTCTGCATGACTGTGGTATGGAGATACCCAAACAGGACAACAAAAGTCAACTGTTAATGCTGGGTCTTAAAAACCACAGAGCTTCAGGCTGTCTACGCTTAAAATGCTTCGGCAGCATCGCTGCAGCTGTGCCACTGTGGAGCTTCAGTGTAGATGCTACAAGGGTTTCTCCTGTCACTGTTAATCCATCTCCCTGAGAGGCAGAAGTGAAGTCATCAGAAGAATTCTTCTGTTGATTTAGCACTGTCTACTCCAGGGATTAGGTTGGTTTAACTACATCCCTTTTTTTTGGGGGGGGGGGGGATTTTCACACCCCTGAGAGACATGGCTATGCTGATGAAACTTTCCAGTGTAGACCAGTTTTCAGAAGTTACTCCATAACTCAGAGGGGCTCAGACACAGGAACCTTGGACTGGAAAGAGGAAGAGACAGGCATGCTTTTGTAGCAGATGGTCTTGTTTTACTGTTGGACTACCTGAAGAAGAAGGAAGCTCGCTGCACAGAAAAGACAACTCCATGGTTTGGAGAAGTCATGAGCTTTATGAGGGGAGATCCTGGATGACTTTGATCTAAGCCCAAAGAGTGCTGAAGAATGGTGAGGAAATTGAGGCAGGGCATTTTTTTTGTCTGGATCCATGTCGTGCTCATGCTAAGTAAAGCGTAATTGGGTTTAGAAACCTTTGAAGAGTGAGTGTGTGTGTGTGTGTGTGTGTGTGTGTGTGTGTGTGTGCTTAATCTATCATGTGCCCACAAGGCAGGAGTTTTGGGAGAGTGTGTCCTTAAAGTTACTGGAAAGACTGGGAGGTCAACACTGGTCTTGGGACCCACGGCAGCTTAGCTGTGAGGCCCAGTATCCACGAAGCCTTTGCCCAGAAAGCATGCTAGAAAGGCCAAGGAAAGAGTGTTGTGGCCTACTCAGACCACGAGAAGCTTAAGAACACTGGGCTCTCTACTGGGCTGGGGACTCCAACACAGCGGCTGGTGAGTATCCAGCGGCTGGAGCGTTACCCAGGCTGCACATGACATTGGAAGTTTGAACTTTGGCCAGGAAGAGGTTGCTAGTGTATAAAGAACTGGATCAGTGGAATGGAAGGCGCAGAAGCCACATTGGAGACCACCTATGATGGAATTGGAAGAGAGGAACTCCAGACATCCATTGTAGACCGCAATTGGAGGTGGAAGAAAAAAGATGGGAGTAGTAGGGCTAAGTGTGGGAAGGAGGGCGTGCATGTTAAGACAAACTTTCTTGTAGTGTGCAGGGAAGTAGTTGAGGAGAGGGAGATGTTGGGGAGGGAAGCGCTAGGGAACACTGAAGCAGAGGCTACAGGAGGAGACTAAATGTGAAACTTCTGCATCAATAATGGTGAAGGGGAGTGGTGGGCAAGAGAGGTTAGATGGGGCTGGGAGAGGGTTGTTTGTTGTTCTGCTTGAAAAAGCAAGATTCTGTGCAGGGGGAAAAAAGTGAAATGGGTGGGGAGGATTTGGGAAGGGGAGAGTAGAAGATGGCAAATAATCCATTAGGAGTATAGGTGTGAGAGTTAGTCAAGGTGAAAAAGTAACTTGTCAAGGAAAATTGCAGAGTTTAAGAGACTTGGGGGGGGGGGGAGAAATCTATATGGTCATGGAACTTCTGCTTGAGATCCTTCACTGCATGAGAGCAGAAATAGATCCTGGCATGAGCAAGGCTAGGGGTTGGCAGAACAGACCTTGTGATGGGGAGAGGGATGAATGAGTCAAGGGTGGAGGAGAGTGTAGAATGGCCCATCTACTCTTGGGGCAATTCTATACCAGTGCATGTGTGCAGAATTCATGTCCCCCGCAGGTGTCTTTGCTTCCCGGTCAGAAAGTAAGTTTTCTGCAGGGAAGCAAAGGGAAGTTGCAAGAGCAGTCATGCACCACTCCCTAGCAGTGCAGACACATTGTTTCAGGCACCCGGAACAGCCAGCAGAGTGGTAAATCACTGCAGGGCTGTGGACATGCCAGCCAGTGGCTCCTACCTTCAGCTGGGATCAGCTGCTAGACCTGGCTGGGCTGGAGGCAGGAGAGGATAGGACTTCCTCTTCCCTTGCCAAGGAGTGGTTGGGACTGTCAGAGCCACCCCCAAAAACCTCCCCCAGCTGCAGGAAGCTTAGCATCCTCTCCTGCCCCCAGGGCTTCTCAGCTGCGGGGGGAGCTGCTTCCCATCCGCCCAACCCCCATGCATCTAGACCTCCCATACCAACACCCCTGACAAGACTCACACCGTACACCCAGAACCTCCCTAGCCCTCCATACTTGAACCCCACCCCACTGAACCTCAACCCCTGCATCTGGAGTCCCCTGCACCTAGACCCCCTGTCTCTGGACCCCTGCACTAGTAAGCCCTATCCCCCCGGCACAACTGTTGGGAGAAGAGAATAGATGCTATAATGCAAAAAGGGGTGTGGTGAGAGCTTGGTTGAATAGCAGATGGACATAATTAGGGCATGGCTACCCTGGAAACTTCAAAGCGCTGTCACGGGAGCGCTTTGAAGTGTGAGTGTGATTGCGCGTGGGAGAGCTTTCCCAGCACTCCTGGTAATCCACCTCCAAGAGGGGATTAGCTTCAAGCGCTGGGAGTGTGGCTCCCAGCGCTCGGAGCCTGTCTACACTAGTGCTTTAAAGCGCTCTGACTTGCTGTGCTCAGGGGGTTGATTTTTTTTTCCCACCCTTGAGCGAGCAAGTTAGAGCGCTATAAAATGTAAGTGTAGCCAAGCCCTTAAAAAACAGTTGAGTAAAAAATCACTAAATGGGAACCAGTTAAATCAATAACGAGTCAACTGATTAATATTGTATCAGATTAACAGCAAGCTATTTATTTTAAGCAGACAGACACAATGAGTGGAGATGCAGCTGTAGTGAGTTGGGTGGCAGCCAGTGAGGAGTAGTGTTGGATGTGCAGGCTCACTGAAAGGAGGAGCTGAATGATAGCAGACAGTGAGAGTTTGGAATGAAGCAGGGGAAAATAGCAGCTGTGCATGGCCTCCATAGGGATAAGATAGGGCATGGGTCACTAAGAACAGCCCTTAATATGGCAACGTGGCCAGTCATGTGGGGAAGTCAATGGGAGTGAGGGGAAATTTAGATGCCAATCCTGAAGGTGGCAGTGAAATATGGATAGAGACCCCAGTATGCTGGGTGACTGCAATGTGTTGTCCCCATCTTGGGAAGAATGTAGATCAGGCACCAGTACCAGGAGCAAGAGAGAAGTAACTGGTGCTTGTATGATCCCTCTCCCTCCCCCACAATCATTTACAAAATGTCGCTGCCAGAGGGTATAGAGCAGGTGTGTATATGTGTACATGAGACTGTGTGAGTGAATGCAGTACTGAACTATGCTCATGACACTGAGTTGTGCACCTTTCTCATTTCAATTGGATTGTGCAGTCAGTTTTCCCAGTGGCTGGCCCAGATTTTGGATTGATTAAGAGCTAGTTGGCCAGATCAAATAATGAGGCTTTTTTCCGGTGGAAAATGGCCTGTGCCATTGGCAGACTTGTTTCACTAACTCCTCCCCACCCCTCTGTTGTTACATTTGGGCAGATTGGAAAAAGGAAACTTCTTCGAGTGATTGTTCACGTTTGTTACACATTAGGTGTGCGCGCGCCGCATGCACGGACGTCGGAAACTTTTTCCCTTAGCGGCTCCCGTCAGGTTGGCAGGGCCCCCCCTCCCGCCAGAGTGGCGCCCCGCTCTAGGGTATATATATCCCTGCAGACCCGACCCCTTCAGTTCCTTCTTACCGTCCGTGGCGGCATTGGAACAACTCTGTCTTTTGTCTGAAAGCGTCCCTTAGCATAGTCATTAGCATTATCTGCAACAGTTATCAGTTCTTTAGTTGTTAGTGTTAAGCTTAGTAGTTAACAGTTCTTTAGGAAGTACTTGAAGTTCTTGTTGTGGGTGTTTGGTCAACCTGGGCGGCGGGGCATGCCGCACGCCCAAGGCTTCAAGGCTTGTGCCACGTGCTGTAAGCCTATGCCATTGAGCGACCCCCACAACTCGTGTCTCTGCTGCCTGGGGGAAACTCACCAGAAAGAGCGCTGCAAGATCTGTAAGGCCTTTAAGCCCAGAACTAAGAAAGAAAGAGACTTTCGCCTCAAGCAGCTGCTCATGGAGACGGCGTTACAGCCCTCCACTTCGACGGCACAGTCTGCCTCAGTGCGGAGCGCCCCAGCATCAGTTCGGGAACCGGCACCGGCGGGTCACCCGAAGCCCACGGCACCGACCCAACGGGGGCATTTACGGCACCGGTCGTCTTCGCTGGCAAAATCCAAGGGCCAACCCAAGGCCCGAGGACGCTCCCCACATAAGAGGGCAGCACCAGCGAAGACCTCGAGTGCGCCTAAGGCTGGCACGACCCCGGCACAGGCCCCGGCAGTGGCTCCGGCGCCGAAAGGCCCGTCGAGCCCCGGGATAGGCGCGTCGAGTGAGGAAGAAGGGCTGGAGGAGCTCTTGGAACAGCCCTCCACTCCGGACACATTTGAGGCAGCAAAAGACCTCATTGAATTGTCCGTTGAGGGCCCTCCACAAATTAAGGACGCTCCGCCGAGACTGCCATCCAGAGGCAAGCCGGCGATGGTGCGCCCATCACGGTCGCCATCTCGGCATCGGTCCTGGTCGAGTTCCTCCTCGGTGGACTTCCGGTTGCCCTCCGCGCAGAAAGCGCCACAGCCGTCGGGCCTCAATAAGCGGTCGGCACCGACTCAGCAGCCATACTCGAGTCGGCACCGGGATGCGTCGGCTACACGTTCCCCGAGACCGACCACCCGTAGTCGTTCCCGGTCCCGTGGTCACCGGTACCGATCCAGGTCCAGGTCGGCGAGACGCTACTCCAGGTCCTGGTCGCAGAGACACTACTCTCCAAACCCGGACCGGCACCATTTCTGTGGCCTTCAAGATCACCGTCCGTGGTGTTGGAGACTGACTCGGGCCGGTACGGCGGGTATGCCCATAGGACACAGGCCAGTAGAGACTACAAAGCCTCTGGTCATCCTCAATGGGGCCAGCCAGGCCAATGGCCATTCTGGATGCCCTGGGGCTACCATCAGCAAGGCCCCCCATCTAGGGCCTCGAGATCTGGGCCATCAGGGTACCGATCCCGCTCTCCGCGGTGCCGCCCGCCCTCTCACAAGGAGGCAATGATCTCTAGACCACAGGAGCGGGAAGGAGTGGACTCACCACCGAGCACGGTACCGTCCCAGTCCCACGCTGTGGGACAGGCCCCAGAGGAACAACCAGTCGATGACGGGTTGCAGGAAGGTGAGGATGGGCAAAAGGCCCCGACCTTTTCCTCCTCGCCGGACGAGGCAGTGGCGGGCACGACGGTGTCTGGCCTCCCCCGATTGATCATCGGGCGCACCAGGACCTGCTCCGCCGGGTAGCCCTCAATCTGGGCTTGCAAGCAGAGGAGTCTGTAGAGCAGGAAGACCCCGTGGTCGACATCCTGAGCCCGGAGGGCCCCTCCAGAGTCGCTCTCCCGATTATACGGACAGTCCAGTCTAACTATAAGACGGTATGGCAAACGCCGGCCTCCAGTGCACCAACTGCAAGAGGCGTGGAGAGAAAATACTTCGCCCCATCTAGAGGGTTCGACTTCCTCTTTTTGCACCGTCTCCTTGTTCGCTGGTAGTCTCTGCGGTCAACGAATGAGAGCGTCATGGCCAGCAAGCCCCTGCGCCCAAGGGCCAGGAGGCGAAACGCTTGGACTTATTTGGGAGGAAGGTCTACTCGTCTGGGGGCCTCCAGCTGAGGATCGCTAATCAGCAGGCGATTCTAAATAGACACAACTTTAATTCTTGGGCATCAGTATCCAAGTTCAAAGAATCCCTACCTCCGGACGCACATCCAGAGTTCACGGCCCTAGTGGACGAGGGGATGGCGGTGGCCAAAACTTCGTTGCAGGCCTCCCTCGACTCAGCTGACGCAGCGGCTAGGACAATCGCGTCAGGGGTAGTGATGAGGCGCTTGGCATGGTTACAGGCTTCAGGCCTTCCGCCAGAGGTGCAGACCACCCTGCAGGACCTTCCATTTGAAGGGTCAGGCTTGTTTTCAGACCAAACGGTCGCCAGGCTACATAGCCTCAAGGACTCGCGAGCGACCCTAAAGTCGTTAGGAATGCATACCCCGGTGACACAGCGCAAGCCCTTTAAGCCTCAACCACCACAGAGGCAGTACCACCCTCGCCCTCGGCACGAACCGTACCGCCGTTGTGGCAGGGATAACAGGCGAAAACATAACAATACGCCTAACCAAGGTCATGGCCAGGGCAAGCCGCAGCCAGGGAATAAACCAGGCTTTTGAAGTTACGCTCGAGGACAGTGTACCACTTCCCATTCCGGATCCACCTCTAGGTTTCAAGGACCGCCTGTCCCATTTCTACCATGCATGGTCACGCATAACATTGGACCGCTGGGTCCTGCGCACAGTGAAGGCGGGCTATACCCTCCAGTTTTCTGCGTCCCCTCCCTTCCATCCCCCTTCCCCGTCCCTCTTCAGGGACCCCTCTCACGAGCAACTTCTCATGCAGGAGGTGCAGACCCTCCTCATAGTGGGAGCAGTGAAAGAGGTCCCACCAGACCTAAGGGGAAAAGGATTCTACTCCAGGTACTTCCTGATTCCCAAGGCAAAAGAGGGCCTCCGTCCCATTTTGGACCTGCGCGGACTAAACAAGTTTCTGGTCAGAATGCGTTTCCGTATGGTCTCCCTTGGAACTATTATCCCATCCCTGGATCCGGGGGATTGGTACGCTGCCCTCGATATGAAAGATGCATATTTTCACATCACCATCAGCCCGGCCCACCAGCGGTTCCTGCGCTTCACCGTCAACCAGCGCCATTTTCAATTTACGGTCCTGCACTTCGGCCTAGCATCGGCACCGCGAGTGTTCACGAAATGCATGTCCGTGGTAGCAGCCTTCCTTCGGAAAAGAAGGATGCGCGTGTTCCCGTACTTGGACAGGAACGGAGGCCGAGGTCCGCGCTCACGTGACGCTGGCCTTACAGATGTTCGGCAGGCTCGGCCTACTGGTCAACGTGCCCAAGTCCACGTTAACTCCCACACAGAGACTGGACTTCATAGGTGCAGTCCTGGACTCGGTGACTGCGCGGGCAAGTCTCCCAGAGTCGCGGTTCTTGGCAATTCAAGGGGCCGTAAGCTCCGTCCAGAAATTTCCCACGACGACGGCAAGGTGCTGCATGCACCAGGGAGCTTTTGCGAACAGGGGCTGCTAACAGAGTTTCGCAAGGGAGTTTGGAAGGGGAGCAGGAAGTGGGCGAGGGTCCCTTGCCGGTTCTATCTGTTTTCTCTTTATTCCCCTTAAAACCTATAACCAACTACATTCAAAACTTCTTGCTTAACAACCCTTTCAGCGGACAGGGGGCTGCAGAGGGGAGTTTGATAGAGGGAGGCTTACGATGGTTAGGAAGATCCGCAACACCTGTGCCAGCACTGCTTCTGTCTCCTCCACCTGTGCCTGTAGCCAGACAGAGCACCTGAGCATGGATGCTTCTACCCAGATCCTGGTGTGGTTTTGCAGAGACTGTAACTTGCAATTTCCACTTACTGATATCCAGGCTGGGGGGACCATCCAATGTGAGAGGTGCCTGCTGGTGGAATCTCTCAGGCAGCAGGTGGGAGAGCTACAGGAGGAGGTGGCTAGGTTGAGGAGCATCCGAATCCAGGAGCAATTCCTCGACAGTGTCCATGTGGAGACAGCTGAGGTAGCTGTCCCAGTACACAGGACTGCTGATACACCACTGGTGGAGGAGGAGATGGCTCAGGGTGGACACTGGCAGCTGGTTACTTCTGGCAGCAGGCAGTGCTCCACCCCTGCTCCGAACCCTCCTGCCGGGGTAATAGGTAACCGTTATGCTCTTCTTGATACAGGAAAGAAGGAATCACTCCCTACAGTAAAGGAGGAGAAACCTCATACCCCTAAGGCTGGGAGGTCTGCTGCCACCACTGCGAATAGGAAACGTAGGGTAGTGGTGGTTGGAGACTCTCTGCTGAGGTGGACGGAGGCGCCCATCTGTCGCCCTCACATTTCATCTCGGGAGATATGCTGCCTGCCAGGAGCCCGTATCCAAGATGATACAGAGGTATTGTCAAGGATTATCCAGCCCTCTGACTACTACCCCATGCTACTCATCCATGTGGGCACAAATGATACTGCGCGGTGTGACACTGAGCGGATCAAGAGCGACTACAGGGCTCTGGGAGTACGGGTGAAGGAGTTTGGAGCGCAGGTGGTATTCTCTTCAATTCTTCCTGTCAAGGGTAGGGGCCCAGGCAGAGACAGATGCATCATGGAGGTGAATGCCTGGCTGCAAAGATGGTGTCGCCAGGAGGGACTTGGCTTCCTAGACCACGGGATGCTATTCGAGGAAGACTCTCTAGGCAGAGATAGCGTTCACCTTTCGAGGAGGGGAAAGACCCTATTTGGACACAGACTGGCTAACCTAGTGAGGAGGGCTTTAAACTAGGTTCGACAGGGACAGGTGAGCAAAGCCCACAGGTAAGTGGGGAACATGGAGACCGGGGAGATGGGTCGGAAACGAGAGGGAGTGTGGGCTATATTGGCAGAGAGAAAGGAGGGTTAGGACAAAACTGGGAGGAAAGATCAAACCAGTATCTTAGATGCCTATATACAAATGCGAGAAGTATGGGGAACAAGCAGGAAGAACTGGAAGTGCTAATAAATAAATACAACTATGACATTGTTGGCATCACTGAAACTTGGTGGGATAATACACATGATTGGAATGTTGGTGTGGATGGGTACAGCTTGCTCAGGAAGGATAGACAGGGGGAAAAGGGAGGAGGTGTTGCCTTATATATTAAAAATGTACACACTTGGACTGAGGTGGAGATGGACATAGGAGACGGAAGTGTTGAGAGTCTCTGGGTTAGGCTAAAAGGGGTAAAAAACAAGGGAGATGTCATGCTAGGAGTCTACTACAGGCCACCTAACCAGGTGGAAGAGGTGGATGAGGCTTTTTTTAAGCAACTAACAAAATCATCCAAAGCGCAAGATTTGGTGGTGATGGGGGACTTCAATTATCCGGATATATGTTGGGAAAATAACAGAGCGGGGCACAGACTATCCAACAAATTCTTGGACTGCATCGCAGACAACTTTTTATTTCAGAAGGTTGAAAAAGCTACTAGGGGGGAAGCTGTTCTAGACTTGATTTTAACAAATAGGGAGGAACTCGTTGAGAATTTGAAAGTAGAAGGCAGCTTGGGTGAAAATGATGATGAAATCATAGAGTTTGCAATTCTAAGGAAGGGTAGAAGGGAGAACAGCAAAATAGAGGCAATGGATTTCAGGAAGGCAGATTTTGGTAAGCTCAGAGAGCTGATAGGTAAGATCCCATGGGAATCAATACTGAGGGGAAGAACGACTGAGGAGAGTTGGCAGTTTTTCAAAGGGACACTATTAAGGGCCCAAGAGCAAGCTATTCCGCTAGTTAGGAAAGAAAGAAAATGTGGCAAAAGACCACTTTGGCTTAACCACGAGATCTTGCATGATCTAAAAAATAAAAAGGAGTCATATAAAAAATGGAAACTAGGACAGATTACAAAGGATGAATATAGGCAAACAACACAGGAATGCAGGGGCAAGATTAGAAAGGCAAAGGCACAAAATGAGCTCAAACTAGCTATGGGAATAAAGGGAAACAAGAAGACTTTTTATCAATACATTAGAAGCAAGAGGAAGACCAAAGACAGGGTAGGCCCACTGCTTAGTGAAGAGGGAGAAACAGTAACAGGAAACTTGGAAATGGCAGAGATGCTTAATGACTTCTTTGTTTCGGTCTTCACCGAGAAGTCTGAAGGAATGCCTAACATAGTGAATGCTAATGGGAAGGGGGTAGGTTTAGCAGATAAAATAAAAAAAAGAACAAGTTAAAAATCACTTAGAAAAGTTAGATGCCTGCAAGTCACTAGGGCCTGATGAAATGCATCCTAGAATACTCAAGGAGCTAATAGAGGAGGTATCTGAGCCTCTAGCTATTATCTTTGGAAAATCATGGGAGACAGGAGAGATTCCAGAAGACTGGAAAAGGGCAAATATAGTGCCCATCTATAAAAAGGGAAATAAAAACAACCCAGGAAACTACAGACCAGTTAGTTTAACTTCTGTGCCAGGGAAGATAATGGAGCAAGTAATTAAGGAAATCATCTGCAAACACTTGGAAGGTGGTAAGGTGATAGGGAACAGCCAGCATGGATTTGTGAAGAACAAATCACGTCAAACCAATCTGATAGCTTTCTTTGATAGGTTAACGAGCCTTGTGGATAAGGGTGAAGCTGTGGATGTGGTATACCTAGACTTTAGTAAGGCATTTGATACGGTCTCGCATGATATTCTTATCGATAAACTAGGCAAATACAATTTAGATGGGGCTACTATAAGGTGGGTGCATGGCTGGCTGGATAACCGTACTCAGAGAGTTGTTGTTAATGGTTCCCAATCCTGCTGGAAAGGCATGATGAATGGGGTACCTCAGGGGTCTGTTTTGGGACCGGCTCTGTTCAATATCTTCATCAACAACTTAGATATTGGCATAGAAAGTACGCTTATTAAGTTTGCAGATGATACCAAACTGGGAGGGATTGCAACTGCTTTGGAGGACAGGGTCATAATTCAAAATGATCTGGACAAATGGTCTGAGTTAAACAGGATGAAGTTTAACAAAGACAAATGCAAAGTGCTCCACTTAGGAAGAAAAAATCAGTTTCACACATACAGAATGGGAAGAGACTGTCTAGGAAGGAGTACTGCAGAAAGGGATCTAGGGGTTATAGTGGACCACAAGCTAAATATGAGTCAACAGTGTGATGCTGTTGCAAAAAAAGCAAACATGATTCTGGGATGTATTAACAGGTGTGTTGTGAGCAAGACACGAGAAGTCATTCTTCCGCTCTACTCTGCTCTGGTTAGGCCTCAGCTGGAGTATTGTGTCCAGTTCTGGGCACCGCATTTTAAAAAAGATGTGGAGAAATTGGAGAGGGTCCAGAGAAGAGCAACAAGAATGATTAAAGGTCTTGAGAACATGACCTATGAAGGAAGGCTGAAAGAATTGGGTTTGTTTAGTTTGGAAAAGAGAAGACTGAGAGGGGACATGATAGCAGTTTTCAGGTATTTAAAAGGGTGTCATAAGGAGGAGGGAGAAAACTTGTTCACCTTAGCCTCTAAGGATAGAACCAGAAGCAATGGGTTTAAACTGCAGCAAGGGAGGTCTAGGTTGGACATTAGGAAAAAGTTCCTAACTGTCAGGGTGGTTAAACACTGGAATAAATTGCCTAGGGAGGTTGTGGAATCTCCATCTCTGGAGATATTTAAGAGTAGGTTAGATAAATGTCTATCAGGGATGGTCTAGACCGTGTTTGGTCCTGCCATGCGGGCAGAGGACTGGACTCGATGACCTCTCGAGGTCCCTTCCAGTCCTAGAATCTATGAATCTATGCAGCTCCTGGGACACATGGCAGCCTGCACACACGTAGTCAGACATGCCCGCCTAAGGCTCAGACCTTTGCAGTTGTGGTTTGCCCAAACGTACCGCCCCAACAGAGACCCCTTGGATCTGGTGGTGACGATCCCGGCTCGGGTGTTGAGCTCCCTCCGCTGGTGGCTCGATCAACGGCAGGTTTGCGAGGGGATCCCCTTCGCTGCCCCACAACCCACTCTGATGTTAGTAACAGATGCATTGGACCTGGGTTGGGGGGCGCACCTGGGGGAACTGCGGACCCAAGGGTTGTGGTCCAGGGAAGACAGGTTGCTTCACATCAATCTGAAGGAGCTGAGGGTGGTTTGCCTCGCCTGTCAGACCTTCCACGCCACCATAGAAGGTCACAGCATGGCAGTTCTGACGGACAACACTACTGCCATGTTCTATATAAACAAGCAGGGCGGGTCTCGGTCCTCTCTCCTCTGTCGCAAGGCACTCCATCTATGGGACTTCTGTATAGCCCATGCGGTCCATCTTATCGCAACGTATCTCCCAGGGATCCAAAACAGGTTAGCGGACCGCCTCAGCCGATCCTACCACATGCACGAATGGGCTTTGAGGCAGGACGTCCTGCATTCAATCTTCCGGAGGTGGGGTTTTCCCCGGGTGGATCTTTTAGCCACCAAGGACAACAGGCAATGCCCTCAGTTTTGCTCTTTCCAGAACCTCAGCCCGGGATTGTTGGCAGATGTCTTCGCGATTCCGTGGGGAGGGAGCCTGAGGTATGCCTTCCCTCCATTCCTGCTCATCCACAAGGTCCTCCTCAAGACCCGCAGGGACAAGGCGACAATCATCCTCATCGCCCCGGCGTGGCCACGACAGCATTGGTTCACGACCCTGCTGGAATTGTCCATAGCTGACCCGATTACCCTCCCCCTCCATTGCAACCTAGTCACACAGGACAGGGGTCGCCTGCTCCACCCGAACCTATTGTCGCTACATCTCACGGCGTGGTATCTCTCTGGCTGAACGATGCGGAACACAGGTGCTCTCACCAGGTACAGCAAATTCTCCTTGGTAGTAGGAAGCCCTCCACAAGAGCGACCTACCTGGCTAAATGGAAGAGGTTCTCCCACTGGTGCAAGCCTCAGCACATACAGCCTCTGCAAGCCTCAGTTCCATCGATCCTGGACTACTTACTGCACCTCAAGCATCAGGGGCTCGCCCCCGCCTCGATTAAAGTGCATTTGGCTGCCATATCGGCGTTCCATCCGGGGAAGTTGGGAGTGTCAGTGTTCTCCAACCCCACAGTAGCTCGATTCCTCAAGGGGCTGGAGAGGGTGTTTCCCTACTCGCGCCCACCAGTCCCTGCGTGGAGTCTGAACCTAGTCCTGACTAAGCTCATGGGGCCTCCCTTTGAACCCCTAGCCGCTTGCTCTCATGCACCTCTCGTGGAAGGTGGCGTTTCTCGTGGCCATCACATCGGCCAGGAGGGTATCGGAATTGAGGGCCCTCACTTCAGAACCCCCTTATACAGTTTTCCATAAGTATAAGGTGCAACTGAGGCCGCACCCCAAATTCCTTCCAAAAGTGGTCTCGCAGTTTCACATGGGACAGGACATTTGTCTACCGGTGTTCTTCCCTAAGCCCCATGCGGACCCTAGCCACCGCAGCCTGCATACCCTCGATGTTCGGAGGGCATTGGCGTTTTATCTGGAGCAGACCAGGTCGTTCCGCAGAACACCTCAGCTGTTTGTTGCTGTTGCGGAACGTATGAGAGGCCTGCCTATCTCGACACAACGCTTGTCAGCATGGATTGTGCATTGTATACGCACGTGTTATGAGCTCGCCAACGTACCGGCCCCAGAGATCCGGGCTCACTTGACTAGGGCCCAAGCGTCCTCGGCGGCCTTCTTGGCGCAGGTTCCTATCCAGGAAATCTGTAAAGCGGCCACCTGGTCGTCCGTGCATACGTTCACAGCCCACTACGCGATCCACCATCAGGCCAGAGAGGACGCAGTGGTTGGACGGGCTGTGCTACAATCAGTTGTACCTTGACTCCTACCCACTTCCAATGGTAAGCTTGTGAGTCACCTAATGTGTAATGGACGTGAACAATCACTCGAAGAAAGAACGGTTACTTACCTTCTGTAACTGTTGTTCTTCGAGATGTGTTGTTCACGTCCATTACACTTCCCATCCTCCTTCCCCTCTGTCGGAGTCTCCGGCAAGAAGGAACCGAAGGGGTCGGGTCTGCAGGGATATATATACCCTAGAGCGGGGCGCCGCTCTGGCGGGAGGGGGGGGGCCCTGCCGACCCGACGGGAGCCGCTAAGGGAAAAAGTTTCCGATGTCTGTGCACGCGGTGCGCGCACACGTAGTGTGTAATGGTCGTGAACAACACATCTCGAAGAACAACAGTTATAGAAGGTAAGTAACCGTTCTTTCTTTGCTACAAAAATAAACTGTGAATGCAAAACTTGAATTGAAATCTTAGAGAACAGACATATGCTTATGCCCAACTATGCCTCTGTAAATCAATTTTTAATCTATGCATACATAAATTATACTAGTCCCAGGTTGAGTAACAGTCATAACTATTTAGAATTAACTCCTGTATTGTACGATGAACTCTACAATAAAGGTAGAGACATATATAGCATTGCCCTATGATGGATTTGGAGCTGCTCTGTGATAATTTATGAATACTGCATGTAGGTATATGAATACCTGTAGTTTTGGGATGTTTATGAATATATTTTAATGCAATAGGGGGCTGTTGGGGAAAACCAACAGGAAAGGAAAGAATGGTTCAAGATCAGCCACTTCACAGCAATGGCTTGAGAGTTGTTAAGAATCACGGCCAGGATGGCAAATGGCCTATGCACACCAGAGATCAAAAGAACTCTAGCAGCTCTGAAAGGGAATCCTCTCTTGAGAGGTGGGAGTTAAACTGAAACACAATCTGCTGTGAGTGTGTAAAGAAGTTAGGCCTTCCTAGGTTACTATTAAGGGGCAGAGGGGTGGTAGCTGAATGGTTAAGATGCTTAGCTACAAACCTAAACATCATGACTTTAAGTCTTGCTCTGTCTCACACTGAAAGACCATCTCCAGTTCACTCAGCTGCAAAGTGGGTGCCTGATCCAGCAGGTTGGGGCAGTCAAAGGTGGTCAGATATGATATTGTGCACATGGAACTGCTGTGCCTTAACTGTCTCAGCCTGATAAGCCATAGGCTTGTGAGAAACTCTGACTTGGATGATAAGCCTTTAGGCAAGATAGACGTGCATAGACTGTTTTAAAATCCTGCTTCTCTCAATGCTTTGTTCCTGCTGTAAATTAATCAGTACTTTGTTTTTTAGAAGGCTGACTGATCACTGTGCACCATTGGTCTCAGGCCACCAAAGGGAAGAACCACAGGTGACTGAACTCAATAGGATCTGCAGGGTAGGAATGGATGATATAGAGTTCTGGTAGTCAGGGGCCCAGTCTAAGAGTAGGAGAATTGTGGAATTCTACCCCAGGCAAGGTAGAGGCACAAGGCTTGACATCTGAAGGGATGCAGTCGGAGGGCCGAGGTGCAGGTAGCCCTGTAACTGCGACACCAGCCTACAGTATATTGCCCAAAGTTAGATACAAATTTTAGGTTGACTTCCCTTTTATGTATACATTTTTTCATTAGAATAGTTTATTAATTTTAGTTGCCTGAACTCACTGCTAATTACTGTATCTAACAATATCACATAGTACCTTAATAGTAAATATGTAAATATATTAATTCTACTGGGATTCTACTCCTAGTTTGCCTCTGCCTCTTTGTGACACCATCAGCCTGCAAATGTCTACTGAAGTTAATCAGTAGCTTGATGAGGATTTTTTTTTTTCTTTTAACTGATGGGCAAGAAGTTAAATGTTAGTTCAGTTACTTCAGATGTTCTCAGTGCTTTATATTCCTTCTGAGGAGAAGCTCACTAGGCAGGCAATTTAAGGCAATTGATAGCTGATAGATTAGTGGATTATTGTTGGCATCTGGAAAATGGAATCCTCAAAATCAGCTGCTATGGAATGGCAGACATTTATAAAGTTATGAAATATTAAAATATGTAAAATTACTTGTATAGTATCACTACAAAAGCAAATTAGTTAGCAAAAATACTCCAGTGTTTATTACATACACAATGGATCAAATCCTGATGTTTAATATAGTGGTATGTCTTTAACGTGGACAGGATTTCAGATGGCCAAGCAAATAGAAACGAAAGAGAGGCACTACTTGGAAGTCTTGCTCAGCCCAGGTATCCAATGAAGAAGATTTCTGTGGTGAGTGAATACTGTCTTAATATTCATTGATATTTTTAATAAGGAGAATCCTGGGTACAATTCCAAGTTCTGAAGGGAAGTGTTTAGACTTTCCACCTCTGTCCCATCTGCCCGTCTCTCTCTCTCTCTCTCTTCCCCCCCCCCATGCCGTCCCACATCCCAAGGATGATCCCCTCCAGACTTTGTAAGTCCTCAGAGCTCCCAAGAAGTTCTTTATGCCTTTAGTCTTATTCTATATCTGCATCCCCAGTCTTTCCCCTGCCTTCCCCAGCCCTGGGTCGTCCCCCTGCCCCCACCACTTTTGTCTAATTTTGAGGTCTCCTCTGCCACCCTTGCCAATGTCCAGTTCCAGTCCAAGGAGTCCTCCTCTATGTTGGCTCCTGTCTCCCTTTCCTCCTCTCCAGCTCTGGTTTCAATCTACCTTTCTCTATGCTGCTCGCCTCTGTATTCCTGTCAAGCTTCTTCCTGCTGCTCCACCTGTCCTGGACACTAGCATTGTGGGCACTGAAAGCCCAGGAGAGAGAGTTTCAGTGCTCTCGCTTATGGTGCTCAGTGCCACAGTGGCCTTTGGCAACTGCCAGAAGCAATTGCAGGAAAAGTTCTGCTCTGCCCTAGAGCCCTGGGATGGAACATGCTCAGTCAGGACCTGCAAACTCTACAGGTTTTGTTTGTAGACTATGGGTTTTCAGATCCTGTATAGGTCTATGGAGAAAAGCCCGACCTAGTCTGTGGGGAATAGTCCTCTGATTATTGTCCTTTTCCATTTTGGAGACAGTGGTGTTGGCATTAAGTTAGTGGATGTTCAGAATCTATGCTGGACTTGCACATTGCCAGATTTAGTTGATCGGGCTTGAGGAGCCCCTCTGCTACCCGTGTTTCCAGACTCTGCCTGTGCCAGATGGGCATGATTTTTCCTTTGTTTTTACTACTAGAGAAACCTGTACTTACAGGCAATCTAACTAAAAATAAAAAGAGCTACAGAAGAAAGGAAACAGCAAATGAGGGAAGACTTGAGGACACAGCATGTGATCCAAGCTTGTTGTTCTTTGCAGTTAAGAAAGAATGGGGAACAAGTGGAGCTGTTCCCTTGTCATACCCTCTGTGAGGGAAGGGGAGGGTCAAATGACCCCAGTGGACACTGTAGTCTAGAGGATTCCACAGCTCAGTACCTTGTGGCACCACTCTCACAACTAGAAATATGTAGAGACTACTGGAAGAATTTATTCTTTTGGAAAACATTTTAGAGAGAGGATATATGTGAGATTTTCCTCTCTCCTCTTGGGAACGTATTGCATCCATAGACAGGGATCTTACACTTTACATTGTATAAAGCAAGCAATTTGACTGTGGACAAGAATCCTGATTTGGCTTGTGTAACTGACCTGGCAGGATACAGGCCCTTTGTTCATACAGTCCATTAAATCCTTAATAGTCTAGGATTTTAGATATTTAAAGGTGCATCTTAGGTTTTTGTTTCCATAAGCAAAGACCAGTAGCATTTTCCAGACCAGCAGATTAGAGGCCTGCTCCCATTAACACTACATGTGAATGTATAACAGGATGTATCTACAGGCATGGCACTATAGAAGAGGCTGGGTAACGAGGCCCCATCCATGGAAGGGAATGGTTGAATGAGCCTGCCAGGATCTAAAGCAAGTTACCTAATGCTCTTGAGAAAGGAGAGTAGTTTTTTGCCTCTGGTAGATTATGGTGGTTTTTAACTATTACTTTCTTTTAAATAATCTTTAGGTTTCTATGAAATCCTTTAGTCAATGGCCATGTGTTCTAGTGATATCTACTAACGAACCACCAACCTCTTTTCAGTTGCTTTCTGCTAGACACTGAGTGTGATTTCAGAAGCTTATTTATTCTTGCAAATAATTAGAAAATTGGATTAATATCTTCCTCCCGTCCCTCCCAAAAGCTGGCCTAGTCCTGCTGCTGTATGGCCTGCTGATTTTTTTTATGATCACATAGGATCAAATTCTGCAGTCCTCACTCAATCAACATTAAACATTTAAATATTTCAAATTGATTTAATTGAATGTTTAAATGTTTAATGTTGATTGAGTGAGGACTGCAGAATTTGATCCTGTTTTGATCCAAAACACCAGGAGTTTTGCCTGAATAAGAACTGTGGGATTCAGCTCTTCATTAGAAATCTGACTTTTAACAGCTCAACTGGGAATCCAGAGCTCCTTTGTCATCTCCCCCTGGCTCCGCCCACTTCTCCCTAGAAGAGAGGCAGGTTGCTTTATGGAGGTATAAAACATTTGTTCTTGAATACAGTCTCATAATTGTCTTTGCAGACTTTAAATATGTAGCCCTTTTTGTCTTACTAAGTCCACCCAGTTAAGTCTATAACACACATCCCCTGAAACTTGGCAATAAGTATTTAACAGATGGAGAATTGCCTGCTTTTGCATGCATACAAGCTCATGGTAAAGAGAAGCTAGAACAGTAGGAGAGGCATTTCCACAACAGATAGTAAATGCTATATTGCCCCTTTTTGAAGAGAGAAAATACTTTGTCACATGCAAATTCCTAGCTCATGTCAGGATGTTTCTGCATTCTTTCATGGCCGGGGAACAGAATAAAAGGTCAGAGATTATTTCTGTTGGCATGGATTATGGTTGTGTAATGTAATAGTTTGTCAAAGTGAGACTGTATCTTGCAATAATTGAGACACATTGTGTAACCTCCATGACCACTGTATTACAGAATCATTTAGTTACGCTGGTTCTTAACTGTGTTTTGTCTGGTAGCAATCTTGAAACTAGACTAAGCCAATTGCAGTAGCATTTATGAACCTTACCATAATTTCCTTAAGATTGCACATACTATCTTTCCTAAACCCTATTCTATCCTCCTTACACGTAGTACTGAAAGCTTAGAGTTCCAAAAATAGATTGCATTTTTTCACTTTCCTTTCCCCTAAAATATTGGGCGAATTTTGTGTTCCAGAGGCAGGATGAAATTCACACACACACCTGGCAACTTTCCTTTCACAACATAGGCTTGCTTTCATTGTGCAGGGTATGATACCCTAGTCTTTTATGAAAAAAATAGTGTTGCTCCTACTATTCAGTCACATGCATATGTGGAAGATTAACGTTAATTAAGATGTAAATATTTAAAGCTTTAAGCATGACTACAATAGGGATTTGTAAATGGCGTAGGTTCAAAACTAAGCTTCCACCCCTACTGTTTAAAGAATTAGAAGGCAGGGGTCAAATTCTGATCTCACACCATTGTAACTCTGGAGTTGTGGTCACTGTCAGTTTGCTTCTGTACTAGGGTAACTGAGAGCAGAATTTCACCACTAAATTTGGAGGAGACCTCTCTTAAGGAAAGAAATGTCACAAGGGAATATTATACACTGGAGAAGAAATGTGGTATATATTTCAAGCAAGGCAGAAACTCAAAGGTCAATTGATCTTACTTGAAAATAAATTATTATAATCTTTTGCACAGGTTTCATTCCTAATCCTTTTACCATTAAACTGAATTTACAGGTGTTACCATTTACGGTTATCAAGTGAAACCTGATCTCTTAAAAGAACAAGAAGTTTTGGAAATTCAGTCTTTGAATGACTTGCTTTGTGACATTGTGGAAGTCATGAAGCTTTGGTGCATGCTACACTATCAGGCTATGTTACAGTGCTTGCTCTTTTTATGGCTCTATCCTGCAAGATACTGAGCAGTCATGTGACCTGTTGTGCACCTTCAAATCCTGTTGAAGTCAGTAGGAACTGTGGGTGCTTAGCCCTTTAAAGGATCAAGCCCTTAGGGTAGAGTATGCAAAGATGAAGTGTTATAATTAGAGTGCATAAAAACAAGTTTAGCCTTATTTATTGTAAAATCTCTGCTTCTGGCATATAATTTTATTCAACATCCACAGAAGTTAACCATTTATTACTTAGCACAGAATTAAAAACAATTCATCTTACACACTAGATTTGTTTTCCTTATTTCAGTTAATATTTGATTTGTACCTTTTATACAAAACACAAGAACAATTTACTCCAATATCCCATTAAAAACAATCATTTATTGCGTCTAAGTTTGAACACCATATCCTTCACCCTTGATGGCCACTGATAAATATTTTTCAGTTGACAAAATCTCATACAGCTGCATCTATAGTATATCCTCTGTTTAAAACTTTTTGTTATGGAGAAGTTACAGTAGTAAGGGCTGTTCTAATAACCGAGCTAAGAGCAAGAATACAGTAGC
Organism: Trachemys scripta elegans; assembly: GCF_013100865.1. Taxonomy (NCBI): domain Eukaryota; kingdom Metazoa; phylum Chordata; order Testudines; family Emydidae; genus Trachemys; species Trachemys scripta. The sequence goes on along the minus strand of NC_048305.1, from coordinate 75,346,788 downwards.
CTAACATCAGAGGTAGACTTTTTAGTCACAGCTTCATGGAAAGAATGCAGCATTTCACAGCTGTGGTATAGCATCACATTTGTGGTACTACATTTAAGGCTGTATCACTTCTGTCTTCTATTAAAAGGACAGAGCTCTAGGAATGGGGGTCTGCCTGTACTCAAAAAAGCCTGAGCCAAAGCCTACTGAAGTCAGCGGGAGCCATTCCACAGAATGCCTTCAATGAGCTTTAGATCAGGCCTATAGATCTTTTTACCACTTGTCCCTGCTCTGCATCTACTTTAGGTATAGGGCATTAAGTCCCTGGAGAAATGGAATACCCCATGCTGCTCACCACTGCCCCACTCATCAATTAAGGGAGAGGAGGTAACTTGTTCTGAAGGGAGTCCTACCCAGAAGAATGACGTATCCCATGGTTCCCAACCAGGGATACATGTACCCCTGGGAGTACGCAGAGATCTTCTGGAGATACGTTAACTCATCTACATCCGTTTCTCAACCTGGGATCATAGCATAGGCTTAGGGGAGTTGCAAGTGCAGGGCTGACGTTAAGGGGTGGCAAGCAGGGCAATTGTCCAGGGCCTCACACAGCTAAGTTACATGTTTCAGCCTTGGGTGGCAGGGCTTGGGCTTCGGGAGTATAGTAGTCTGGAAAGGGTGAGAACCAGATGTATCCAATACTGTATAGGAGCATGTGTAATTCTGTGGACAAGTTAATGATAGGAAGGTAAGGATGGTGTAATTCAATTTGTAAAAATCTCCAGGCTCGTAAGTTCAAGGGTGTCACCCTCTGCAACATGGCAGGAAGGACCTGATACACCCCCACACTTGGTGGAATTTTAATAATACCAAGTCATTTGAAATGGATTACAGGTTGGGTATTGTTTGAAAGCCCTTTCTCTCACGAACACAATGGTATCAACATGACAAACCTAGAATAATTAGGTAGATATATATATGTGAGAAAATGTTTTTAAAAAATCACTGTTTTTTTAATTTATGCTTTAACACAGGGATGCATTGCTTAAGTAGAGATTGATCTTTGGTAATCCTAAAGAATCTAGCCTTGACACTTATAACTGAAAACATTTATTCCTCAAAGTCACCATCAGTGTTGTCTCAGTCTAGGACAGCACTGCTAGACATATCACACTGATCCTTGTCTGTGCCACTCTCACACATCTCTGTACAAGGCAGGCTGCTGGCCAAACATTTGCGATGGTGAGCATCCGGTCTTTGCACACAAGCATTTGATGAGCTGCAGGATTGATTGGAAGCGCACGGTATTTCACATAACTGCTGTAAAGTGATTCCCAACTTGACCCATTTCCAATGACACTATGATCAAAATGTCCACCAATCGGAGGAGCTGGGAGGGGACCAACAATTAATCCTCCCTGCCACACCACAGAGGGTAGCACCTTGAAATTATGATTCTGCAAATTTTTACAGATCAATTGACACCTCCCTTAGACCTTTCTATCACTAACTTGCCCATTGAATGACATTTTACTGTATTATGTACCCAGACTAATAGAGGGGAGGTACAGCAGCCCCTGAAGTCATAGTCAGCAGCACCTTTTAAAAAAATTTTTTTTTAAAGCAATAATTTAAAAGGGTTATTGCTAGGCTTCATTCATACATCTGAAATTGAAACTAAAGTGTAATCTCTATGATAGCCCCTGCTAGAGAAAAATGGCACAATGACTGCATTTTAATGAGTCAGTGCACTGAAAAATGTTTTCCCATCCTCTTCTAGGGGGATAATGCTGGGCCCTCCAGCATAATGACCTTCAGTTCGATGTGCTCACAAAGCAGACAGTCTAGTTGTAGTGTTTTAATTCTTAACACCAAGTTCAAATACAGGCAGTACACTTGTTTACCTAGGCTGGAACAAATGTTTTAAATCTTTTTTAAAGACAGCTGATGTGAACAGTGGTACAGCCCTAGCAGTCTTAACATGGACTTTCAGAGCTAATACAATTTCTATGGACACTTTTACGGGCTTGGCACTTGGCTTGAATCTAGGCTGATTACAAAATACTTAAAAACTGCACTCTAAAATACTAAGGTTATAACAAAAGGAGACACATGCACAGATGAGACATGTATTTTTCCACTCCCTCGGCAGAAAGAAATGCTAGGTTTGATGCAAGCCATCTGCCTTTTTATTGAGAAAGATAGCAAACTGCTTCTATGATTGAGCATTACCTTGCATAATCAGTTCATGCTGCAAATCTCAAAATTTAGGGCCAACTCCAGTTTGTTTTATTTATGCAAGTAGTCCCATTAATTTAATAGGAGAGCTCATAGGAGTAGAATGGAAATAGTTACGTGATGACGGATTTGTTGGGGTTTTGTTGTGGGGAGGGTTTAGCTGAACAACTTTAGCTCTGAAGTTCGTGAACTGCTACAAATTGTGGCATAACCCTGCTTGACCTCAAGGAGCAAAACATCTTAGCAAAATTAGTAATATAGAAAGAATTCTGGAAGTCTATAAACATTTAATGTCACGTTAATGTTTCCAAACAATTTTACCTAAAAACTATTAAAGGAAGACTGTCATCTGAAAAAAACCTCACTTCTGTCTGAATGTATCTACTGTTATGATATCCAAGATTACAATAACTAAAGATTAAATAATTCCATTTTATTTTGTGCATCTGACTGTTATTTTGTGTGGTCAATTTCACTGTTCCAGTGGACCTTTCACACAGCAACAACCAACTAAACAGGAAAATGGGATTGTACAATCACAACAACTGGCAGGAGGACTTGGACAGGTATAGTGCCTGATGCTACTTTTAATTAGTTTATAAATTGACTAAATTTTACATTAACTGTCTCTTTAAAGTGCTGATATATATAAAAGTGAAAAAATAACTTCTCATTTTAACCACTTCACAAATGTTAACCCAGTGTTTCTGTATTATGCTGTACAATAAAGACTCAAGGAAATTTTATACATTTACATTTATAGAGAACTGACAATAGCTATAGCCTACATAGGTGGGCCTCAATCCTTTGGCACATCTGTAACTTTTCTCAATGCTTATTTAAAAAATTGTAAAAAAAAAAAATGCCCAAATTATTTAGGCAGACATAAAAAGGTTTAAGTGACCATGAAAAGATGACTATGGCAGGTATTAACATTGGCTTGCATTTGATACACCATTCGGTGTTATGCATAATCTAGTAAGCGTCATTACAAATGCAACAAGCCAACAAATAGACACACCAGTAAGACTGTTAGTAATGCTTGCAGAGATGGAAGGACAGGGGAAAGGTATTCTGTTCATGCTAGTAACATGTGAATCAAGAACCTGATTATGATGTCTATTCAAAACAAGTGGCAAGGTAACAGGTCTCTCTTGCTGTAGCAGTTTATTCCATTTTCCCCTCCTCTCTGGTTATTGCTATGATCACACTAGCTGTTAAGTTCTACTTTTCCTCTTATCTTCAAAAAGACTTTTCAGCATGTAAACCTGAACAGCTGAAACCACCACCATGACTCCCAAGTTGACCATGGACCAAAAATTCACTGTGTCAAAGTTGCTTTCTTGTATATTTCGATCACGAGCTTCAAATGCTCTGAGCAGCGTCTGAATCTGGAGGCTTTTGCTTAACCTGGCTTTGACATTGTTGATGGATTCCTGGTAAGGAACAGAATAGTGGTTTTTTAGACTGTAAAATCATTTGGAAGGAAACAGAAGTACATTTTCTGCTAATATCAGTACATATCACACTTCTCACTTTAAAAAACACTATCATTCACATTGCTGGTTTTTATTTGTGCATGTGTCACTACCACTTTTTCATTTTGCAGTTAGGTGACCGTTACTTCACTTATGAATGTTACACATTATGAACTTTTCATTATTTTTTGTTAGCCTTATTGTGTTTATTTTCATGTGTTTGAATTTAAATACATAATATTTATCCCAGGCTCTGATCATCTTAACAAATCAATTAAAAAGAATCCACAACTATTTAACAAAAGAAGACCCCACCCGCTGAACAAAGAGACACTTAGAGCAGAATGCCCTAAAGGTAAACAAATCTGGGCTATGTTAGACCCATGTGGGACATGAAGTCCAAAGATGAGGTGCTCAAACAGCCCTCTATCTAATGACCTATGGGGGGGGAGGGATAGCTCAGTGGTTTGAGCATTGGCCTGCTAAACCCAGGGTTGTGAGTTCAATCCTTGAGGGGGCCACTTGGGGATCTGGGACAAAATCAGTACTTGGTCCTGCTAGTGAAGGCAGGGGGCTGGACTAGATGACCTTTTAAGGTCCCTTCCAGTTCTAGGAGATGGGATATCTCCATTAATTATTTAAAAAAATTATAATGTACTGTGTCAAGCAAGTATCTGATATGGCAACTACAATATTAAAGGAAAGACACCACACTGTTGGCCTCTGAAAGTTTAGATTACATTTTCTAAACCAGCACTCTACTTTGTGTAGAACTAGATGGACATAAACCAAAACTGCTATATTTAGATTTAATAATCAAAATTAGTCAAGTCATTTCACAATGTACAGCTTCAAACCAGCATCATTGCAAATCTGTAGCTTTAAGATATCCCAGTGGTCCATTATCTGTATCAGATGGCTCATGAACAGTTCCATTCTGCACTACTGGACTGCAAAACAAAGCTAACTGTTTTCAGCTGGATTATCTGACCAAGATACCCTTTAACCCAAAATGAGCTAGCATTAGCATATAATGTTGTTTTTTTATTGATTTATAAAGCACCTATTGACACAGTCAAACTATGTTCAGGTAATAGGTAACTATTTCTTGAGAGTGTTCTTTCACTGCTTATTCTGTTGACTGTTTTCTCCTATGTATTTGTATGGCCCCCAGTTTAAAAAGGAGGACTGGCAGACTGTCTGAACATGAACTCAGATTCTATTTTCTGCTTGTAAAAGTTGTTGGCATTAACACCCCCCCTCTGCTTCTTTATCCTCCTTTAGAAATTAAGAGTTAATATTTCTAATTATAATCTTTAACTTCTGTTGGGAAGTGAAGGATAATCTAATTTTCAATATTTTAAAATGTATTTAAAATAAATACAGAAAGAATTTGGCATCTTAAACATTCTATGAAGTGTTGGTTTGTGTTAGGAAAAAGATCTGTTTTTTCATGTATTATAGGAAATAGGACCTGATAAACAAAGTAGATCATTTTCTACATGGATGAATAGTCTGTGGGACAGCAGATGGTATGTAAATACATTTTTAGTGCATGCTGATTCTGCTTTTTTGGCAGGCCTCTATTTTCTCTAACTCAGTAAGTTCAGGACTCAGTATTGTAGCCTGCTAAGATTACTGAAACAAGCACAGGCATAGCCTTATTGTCCAGGACTCAGTATTTGCTTCAAAATTTGTGTAGAGGAACTTATACAATAGTATGAAAAAATTGGCACAGCAATGAGTGCAAGCTTCTACACCTACAGTGAACTGAATGCTGTTGCTAGGGAGGTGGAAAAGGCTATGACTGGGATGCAGGCAGTGGAGATAGCCAGTATGTGGTTTTAGTGAGACCACTTAAAGCAAATGATGTATGGAGTGCCCGGAGTTAGGATTTTCAGTTATTCTGATTTCAAACTAGGAGCAGGCTGACTCAAGTGTGCTTATGAGTTGCCGCTGGGGGGAGGGAGGGAGGGAGAGAAGGAGTATCAGAAGGATAGTTGGGCAGTCATGAGGGCCAGCCACTGACACAGAAACATTTCCAATAGTATCCTGAAAATAGTATCCCTCCCAGGTAATTTCTCAATGCCTAGGGACATAGTGTGTGCATAGCATAATGTCTTTCCCAATTCAACCAACTACAGAAGCCACTCCCTGTAGTTGACTTCATTGTATTTCACCATTAACAAAATACCATGCTCATTAGCTCGACTGGTGGATTAACACTGCTCTCCCTCAACTCTCATCTGCATCCCTCCAAGGTTGAGTGCTCAGCCACTGTTTAGAAGTATGTTATCTTAAAGCTTTACTTATTCCCTCTTTCCCCATCTTTGTCAATTGCTATTTATTCCCATTATGCTATATAGTGACTAGGGCACTAAACCAGGATGAGAACAAGAGTTACCCAATAGCATAATTATGAGACACATCAAAGGATATATCCAACAAGTGCTTCTGATGCTACCACAGAGACTAAGCAGAGTAGCCCTGGGAGAGGAGTATTACCACCGTTTAGCTATAGGGGACAAACAAACCATGTCTCCATTCTCATGGTGGGGAGAAGAGGAGGCAGAGGGCCAGTGAAAGGACTCAGACTACTGGATACACAGTCCCTTCCAACTGTGCAAGGTGAGGCATAAACGCACACTGAAAGATTTCCCATTCAATCTCTCAGTTGGAAGGAAGAAAATTGTGTTGGGCCTCATGTGGCAGGGTAGTGGATGCGTACCAGTAGAAGAATCCTCAGGGCTACAGAAGATTCTTTAGATGAAACAATATGCAAAACTGATTTATCCTCTGGCAGACTGAGGACTGCATATACTTTGTGATTAACCAAAAGACCAGATGGAAGAAAAACAAGAGTACTGTGTATATAGACATATATAAGCAGAGAAATTTGTCAACATTTCAGGGCAACTTTTGGGAATAGGGGCTGGCTTATATGCACGCGAGTTTGATCACTTCTCTTCCCCTCTCTCTTTCCTGCCTAAGAATGATGATAATATGCATTTATACAGAAATTATCATCCAACCGCTTTACAAATATCAGCTAATTTAGCCTCATACTACGTTATGCAGTAAGTGGTAGGTAGTAATCGCTTTGCCCATCACTGAAACGCAACCACCACTGAGATGTACAGCAGTTGCACTACTGCTGTTCCTCTAGGGAATATGTTTGCTTATCTTATGAAGAAGAGGAGATGGCCACTTTACATTTGTGTGTATATATAATTACCAAATGGGTCAGATTTATTATTTTGTTTGTGCCTTCAAGTCACGTGCTCGCTCAAAATGAGCTTGATCCCAAATTCTATATGTACATGAACACCAAGTTAATTGCTTTAGGTCAAAAATAAACCTTATGATTCACCATAAGCACAGACACAAAATAACGAAAAAACCTGCCACCATACATATACACACACACACACATTCTGTTTTAATAACAATAGTAATATTTTGTACTTTAATGCCTTTCATCCAAGGAACTTATTAAATCACATTGAGCAAAGACTCGAAGCTCCCCTATGATAGTTATTACTCACAGATGAAAGAGACACTTAAGAGTATGTCTACACTGCAATTAGACATCCGTGGCTGGCCCAAGCCAGCTGAGTTGGGCCCGCAGGGTTCAGGCTAAGGGACTGTTAATTGTGGTGTAGACGTTTGGACTCAGGCTGCAGTCCAAGTGCTGGGACCCTCCCACCTCACAGGGTCTGAGAGCCTAGACTCCAGCCTGAGTCCAAACACCTGCACCACAATTAAACAGCCTCTTAGCCTGAGTCAGCTAGCACGGGCCAGCCATAGGGGTCTAACTGCAGTGTAGACATAACCAGTGAGGTTAAATCACTTGCCGTGGGCCACACAGGAAATCCATGGCAGAGCTGGAACTAGAATCCAGATCTTTTAATTCCCAATGCTGCTCTTTAACCACAGGCTCCCCTCAATATGGGACAGAGTGAACATAATGTCCTATGAGGAGCACAGCTGATCACACCGTTTCCCAGCTGCTCAGGCCCTCACATAGAACAAGACTAAGGCATATTCCCATGGCAGAATGATTATATGAGTTTTTCAGATACTCAGACCTTAACCATCTGATGCTGTAGAGCACAATACTTACCAGAATATCTTCAAGTTTCATATCCAACAGGTCTGTGCCTGTAATGTACTTCTTCCAGTCCTCTAGTTCTCCTTCTCCCATGTTATCTAGGATCAATTCAAAGAAAATCACCTTCTCTGAAATGGTGCTGAATGTGTTGTCAAAGCAGAACATGTAATCTCCATCTTCTGTTTCCACCCTGTATATGAGCAAACATACACTGTAGTTTAAAGATGTATTTTTAATGTTGGCTCTAAACTTACATTTTTAAATATTCTTCCTTATGTGATTATGACAGTTATGCAAACAGAAATAATTAGATATGTTATGCATAAATGAAATGCAGGGACACACTAGGGAATGATATAGCACAACCAGAAATTACATGTAAGAAAGCAAACTCAGATAATGTTAAATCTTAGTATGATGAGTAGTAGCTTTCCTTCACTTTATTTTTTAAAAATTAAAGCTTGAAAGCTTAATGCTCACAACCACTTTTAAAAATAAGACAGCAGCCACTTCTAGCTATGGAAAATAGAAATACCTTTAAAAAGTTTAAATTGACCACTGGCTGCAAAAGGAGCAGAGGGGATAGAATCTTCATCTTTACAAATGGTCCCTGCTCCACTGAAGTTAATGTTAATTGTATCAATATTAGCCCCAAATATTTGAGAAAGTAAATTTGGTATTATTATTTAAAAAACAAAAACAAACCCTGGAAAGAGATCAGACTGCCAGTATGCCAAATAAACGATTACTTGAAATAGCGAACAGTTTACTTTAGTACAGAGAAAATACCCTGGCACAAAGACCTTTTGGAACTCCACAATAGGGAGTGCTTGGCTGTTGACTGCCAATAAACAGACCATGGCAAGTCAAACATCCTTCACTCCTGGAGGAACCTATCTATGAAGTATTAATAGACTAATACAAAATTAAGAGTACTTATATATGAAATATTTGTGTGCTCAAGCTACTTTGTAAAAAAGCCTATAATATAAAAATTAAACAACAAGCATGTGAATTTATCAAGCATTTATCAAGCTAACAAGTTTCTTATATTCTACATTCAAGGAGTGATTTAGGTTAACAATACAACCAGTTTTTACAACTGTTAAGAACTATGATTTAAAATACTCAATTCTAAGTTTTGTATTTGTTTGAAGCAACTATAATACTGCTGTATATAATACTGAGTTTCAAGTTTGGAGATTTTAGACTTACGTGTGGACTCCATCTGATTTTCTCTGATGAAAAACTAGGATTTCACCTTTTGGAGATTCCAAGTAAAAGTCAACATCTAATCCTGCTCCGTCTAAAACCTGTAAAGTCAGCAAAAAAAACAACAAAAAAACCCACACTCTTGTCTGAGTTGTTGAAAAGAAACACTTTACATAAAGGAATCGATACTGGGAGAATTTAAAGGGTGAATTCATCTACCCTAGAGTTCAAACCAAGTTACCTAGAACCAGGTTTTTGCCAGAAAGATGCTACACAGTTTCAAATTCCAGTATAGTCATGACTAATCACGTTAGGAAAGGAATAAACTGAGCTTTTTCCTAACACTTTCTATTATTGCTTTCTCTAATGCAATTCTACCAATGGTGGTAACAGTGGGAAAACTAGTATAGACAAGGCATTGCAGGATATTTATTCACTGTGTCACCTTGAACTGCTCTGAGCAGGCTTAGAAAGCATGGTAGTAAGAATGCCAGCACATGGTCTACAGTAGCACTTCCATTATAGATATCACTGGTGGAGCTGTACCAGTGTTGGTTAAATGGTAGGAAATTTTAAGTAAAATCTCAGTGTAGATAAGGCTTTATAATATAGATCACACCTAGAACTTTTCTAACAAGAATAGTATTTAAAGATGGTTCTGTCTAACAAGGTTTCAACTCATGTAGAAACATTCTAAGGGCTTTGTTGTTGGAGGATCAGAGTTTGTAGTGCAGGAGACATGCCCACTCACCACGCTAGTTACAGCCATAGAAAAGGGGATTCCAGTGGTTTTCTGCCTGTCGGGAAATACTGCAGATTTAGGATCCCAATCCAGCAAGATGCTGAGCATTCTTATCTCTCATTAAAGTTAAAAGGAATTGAAGGCATTTAGCAGTCACAGGATCAAACCCTTTGAGCTTGTCAACACTAAAAAGTTGTACTGCTTTAACTATACCAGTATGAATGCAGTTATATTGGTATAAAGGTGCTCTTTATACTGATATAGCTATTCCCACATGAGAAGGAAAATAAATATACTGGTATAAGTTATCTTTTTACTGGTCCATACTAGGGCTTTTATCATAACTATTTTGGTTTACAAAAAAAAAAAAACCCAAACAAAACAAAAAACGACATCTTTACTCAAAATAGTTAAACTGGTAAAACTTTTAAGTGCAGACTAGGCCTTCCTCACTCAGGACCCAATCCTGCTCCTACTGAAGTCAATGGCAAAACTTGCAATGACCTCAGTAGGTGCAAGATTGGAGGTTTACTGAAAGGGAAGAGGAAGAAAATAATTAAGGAAAAAGATGACAAGAATGAAGAGATAAGTAGTGATTTAACTTTGATATACAGTAGCAATATGATCTGAGTACACTGTATCAGACTCTCAATTTCATATTGTTTTACTATATTGTGAACATGTCTTTGGGGAATTTCAGTCAGAAAGAAACTATTCTTGTCCTTTATCCATTTATTGTGTCAGTGCATCTGAAAAAATATAGAAATCTGAAGGCAGGTGAGAGGATTGTGTGAGTTTTTTCACATTTCAATGTACCTTTGTATATAGGAGAGTTTGCGAATAATTAAAAATAAGCAGTCCTATCTATACAGAAGAATTGTGGTAGCCTGAATTGCAGCCTGGCATTTGTGTGACAGTAAGGTTAAAAGATGGCACAACCACACAGTTAGGAATTATCTACTGGTGAGTTGTGGGTGGACATAAACAGTGTGTAAGGAGTCAACCGTGTTAGTTAGAACCTAGTTGCAAACATGGTAAAAATCTGTTGTGTAAACAGACCCTATAAGTCAACAGAAACAACAAAGAGTCTGGTGGCACCTTAAAGACTAACAGATTTATTTGGGCATAAGCTTTCGTGAGTAAAAACCTCACTTCTTCGGATGCATAGAGTGAAAGCTACAGATGCAGGCATTATATAAGTCAACAGGTAATTTAGTATACAACCAGTGACTGGCAAGTTATAAAGGTGATCATACAGACAGCTGGGGGGAGAAAAAAAAAAAAACAATAGAAATGGAGCGAGAACAGAGAACACTACATATTCGCATGGAATTGCAGGAAGCAGATTACTTATTTTAACTCTGCTGGACTATAGATCCCAATCTGCTGCCTAAAACAGACCCTATCATTGTTTTGCAACAACAAACTTTTAGACTCAGACTTTAAGGTCAGAAGGGACCACAATAATCTAGTCTGACCTCCAAACATAATTGCCTCATCAGCATAAAACGGACCTTAACTTTTTGCCTGCCTGCTACCATCTGCTTGGTCCTTCAAAATCTGGAAGACAGACATAGTTAGGTGGGGAAGTGTGCTGTGTGAGGATCTTTTGCATAACATTTGAACCTGAGCTCCTGGCAGTCCTATGTGGACATTAGAGGCCCATCTAGCATTTTCCATGATTTTGCCCCTTGGCCAAAAGTTTCCATCCTGTGGTGGGGGTTGGTTTCCAGACGCACCTGAGATCGCTGAACTAGGGTTGCCAGTTTTGACTGGACTTATTCCTGGAAGTTTCATCTCATGATATAGTCTTTAACTCCTACAGACTCCAGGACAATCCTGGAGGGATAAAACCCTAGGCTGAACCTCACTGTTCACTCTGCCTTTCCCAGGCCTATTTGCCCACCCAGCGCACTGAGTAACTTCAGTGACAGGCAGGAAAACTCCTGCGTTCCCCCTTCCCGTTACTGCCAATCGCTGGGGTGCGCGGTCCCGGAACGAGCTTTGTGCCCGGCTAATAAATCTTCCTGACAATGGAGCCAGGTGGCCTCTACAGGCCGCGCTGCGAGAGCACCCAGCCCTGCTCAGCCGGCCGGCTGTGCATGCGGGCAGGGCCCGCTCCTGCCTGGCGCCGCGGGAGGCTGCTGCAGCGACGGCGGCACATCGAGAAGGCCGGGCGGGAAAGCGGCTCTCCGCCACGCGCGCAGCGGAGGATGCAGGGCCGGCTCCGCCCACTGTCGCTAGCCCCGAGCCAGGTCCCCTCACCTGGTACTCGACCTCCAGCGAGGCCCCGTGCCGCATGGGCTGGAAGAAGCACTCCTTGCGGCCGGCGGGCAGCGTGAAGGTGAAGTCGCTGTCCAGGGAGGAAGCGAATCCGAAGGCGCCGGGCGGCAGCAGCAGCAGCAGGTTGTGGAGAAGGAGGAGCAGGCGGGACGCTGTCCCCATCCCCGCGGGCAGTGCTGGGCCTGGCACGGCGCGCTCCGGCTCTGCCCGGCCGACAGGAACAGGATGTTCTCACGGACACGGATGACTCCAGCCTGTCAGAGCGCCAGCGGGCTGGCTGCGGGCGAGAGCAGCCTGCCCTGGGGAGGAGCAGCAGCCCGCGCCCCCAGCCCAATGGCATAGCAGCAGCCACGCCCCGGAAGCGTTCTCAGCATCGCCCTGCTAGTGCACACACCTCCACCGCCCCATAATGCTCCAGCAGCGGGGAAGAAGGTATTGCGCTGCCAATAGGAAAAGGAAGGGGTGATTTTCTTCAGGGACTGCCCCGAACGTTCATTTTCCGGGGTATGGTGGGAAATGTAGTTCGATTCCGGTAGCAGTGGGCGGATGTGCCCAGACATCAGACTACCATTCCCAGGGGGCCAAGAGGGGAGGAAAAGGTAGGGGGACGGGACAGTGAAATGCGCATGCGTAGTAGGAGAATTGGGGCTGTTGCTGTGTCTGGAATTCAACGGCCCGCGCAGTTCGAACGAACGGGCGCAGACGGGGCGCCTTTCGGGACAGCTTTAGAGCGCGAAGTACCCTCGATAGAGATCAGCTGCGCGCCCCGAGGGGGTGCGCGAAGAAGCTGCTCTACAGGGGCTTTCCTGGCGGTGCCAACCCCCTTACTTGGGGGAAGGTAGGCGGGGGGCTCTGGGCTGCACGGTCACGGAGCTCCCGCAAGGTGGGCCCGGGTCTCACTCTGCGGCAGTTCTGAGGGGACAGAGCCAGCCCGGCTCGGCGGGATCCCAGGCAGGGCCGGCGGCGGCGCCGCTCTTGCTCCCGCCTAGCCGGGGGCTGTACTGGGAAGTGGAGAGCCGCGTTGCTGAGCAACGCGAAGTGCTGTTCCCCGTGGCCGGGATAGGTTTCCGGCTGGTATCTGACTGGCTTGGCTGGGTTTTTAATGGATTTGCCCGAAAAATAATGTCATCTGCAGGGCTTTTTCCGTGGGTGGAAAGATTGGCATTATTAGCACAATACACTGCGATAGCTCATGTTAAAAGTCCAGGTGTCCAGCTAAAGATGCTGCAGTGTTCCCACTTCTGCAGTTTAAGCGATAACAGATGGTGATTGTTGAGAATACTGTAGCTGTGGGCCCACCAACACGCAAGCCCACCGCGTGTGTGTGTGTGTGAGAGAGAGAGAGAGGGTTTGAGTTAGCTAGAGTGAGGAGACTGGGATCTTCTCAGTCTTATTTATGTGTAATCTCTTTAGATACTATAAGTGGCTGCTGAAGCGGGGGTTGCAGGGGTGGTTGGGGGTTGAGGTTGCAGCAGGCTTGCCTTGTAGTGGGGGTGCTGGGTTTTTTGCATTTGAAAGGTGGTAAACCTACGCAGTGGTCACCAACCGATCAATCACAGTCTCCGGCCTAAAAGTCCGGCCGGGCCAAGGCAGGCTCTCTGCCTGCCCGTACCCTGCACCGCTCCCAGAAGCGACTAGCATATCCCTGCATGATGGGCGTAAGGGGTCTCCATGCGCAGCTCCTGCCTGTAGGTACCACCCCTGCAGCTCCCATTGGCCGGGAATGGGGAACTGCGGCCAATGGGAGCTGCGGGGATGGTGCCTGCAGGGAGGGGCAGCACACTGAGATATGTGCCTGATCCCCCCAGGGATGTGCTGGCAGCTTCCAGGAGTGGCGTGGGGGCAGAACAGGCAGGGAGCCTGCCTTAGCCCTGCTGCCTGAGATAAGTACCACCCAATGGGAGCCCACACCCCAACCCCCTGTCCCAGCCTTTAGCCCCATCCCGGAGCCTGCAACCCAAGCCCCCTCCCACACCCCAACCTCCTGCCCCATCCCAGAGCCCCTTCCTGCACCCAAACTTCCTCCCAGAGCTTGCACCCCCTCATCCTGCCCTGCCCCCCTGCCCCAGGCTCAGCCCGGAGCCCCCTCCACACTCCAAACCGCTTAGCCCCAGCCCAGAGCCCGCACCCCCTCCTGAAACCCCTGCCCCAGCCCGGTGAAACTGTGAGTGAGGGTGTGCGAGCGAACGATGGAGGGAGGAGGGGATGGAGGGAGCGAGGCAGGGCCTCAGGGAAGGGGCAGGATAGATCCTGGGTTGCACTTAAATTCAAAAAGTGATCTTGTGCTTAAAAAAATCTCTATGGGCTGGGTAGGAGGGGTTCAGTCCTAGAGGCAGGGCTGGCACTGGGAGCAGAAGATAAGGGACAGGACACAAGGGTAAAGAAAGCACCAGGCCAAATTAAAACAAAGTCTTTGTGTGAAAAACCAAGTGCTAATCTGATCTGAAAAGAGGTCATTGGAAACTCAAGCAACAGCCAGCACTGTGCAAGAACGTTTCTCTCCTCTCTGTTGCTGATACTTGTATGAATAAAGCTTTCTTCCTCCTCACCCACCTGCTTCTGTTCGCCTGTGTAATCTGTGTGCACATGTAGTAGCACTGAGCACGCTCGCTGGTGAAATGTGCAAGCCTATTGGAATAGGGGAGAGTGAAGGCCCCTCTCCCCAGAATTCCCTGCCAATGTGTCTTGAGCCTGACTGGGAGTAGCCACTTTAAGGGTGAGATGAGAGTTCAGTCCCCTATACCCATTCAGTGCTCTTTGCAGCAATGGTTAAAGGTGATGTTTGTGATAAGGATAACTGTCCATTAGCTGAAGAACTCATTAAGTGTAGGCCATCAAACAGCTAATCTGGGCTGTATTTGAACTGTGAGTCACAAGTCCATGCTGTAAACCAAAGAAATCCCATTGATTTTACTGGGAGTTGTGCCTATTTGCTTACTAACAGGTTAGGTGAGAACATGTATTTAGATACTGCTAGCAGATTTGGGAGTGAACATTGCTTAAATGTAATTCCACTTTCACATGAAGCTCAGTCCAGGCATGATTGAAGTGTTGCTGGCACAAGATCCAACTAGAGAAGGAGGAAGATGTAATAATCTGCTCCTTCTGTTACAGGATTATGTTTGCTTATTGTTAATTCAGTTCACAAGGTGGGGGTCCTCTTGATCCTAAAATTTAAGTAGCAGCAGTAGCTGAATCTGTCTCCAAGGGAACAGTCTTTCCTTTTGAGATGGGGACCTCATTTTGCCCTGGACTACACTGGTGCACTCTGTGTGGGGCTACTATTGAAGATCACATGGAAACTTCAGCTAGTGGAGAATATGACATCTTGTTCCATAGTGGTGGTGTTAGGTGTGGTGGTACCTGGGTGATAAAAGCATCGTTAAATATACTTGCATGAGAGACACACAACAACTGTACTGTGTAGACTGTACTTGCTATCAGTTTTTTTTTCTGGTCTCAATGTAATGCATGGGTCTTCACTTATAAACTCCTATGTGGTTTGGGTTCTGGCTATCTTTTTAGATGATTCTCTCCTTGTGTAACATTCTGACCATTGAAAGTAGTTGCTAACTTGCTAATGGTCTCCCATCTGAATTGTGAGAGCTCAGGGCATTGTGTTTTCTATATGGGAGGTCTAGGTTCTGAAATTCACTTCTGCCTTGGATCAAAAAAAAATTAGGGCACCTCGCAGTGTCCATGTTCACTCAGGCCTTTCTTAAGTAAGTGAGATGCACTGACAGTTAAATATTTATTTCTATTGTGCAGTGTTTCTTTAATTGAAAAGAGCAGATGTGCCTAATGACTATCAACAGTACATATTTTATAGATCATAAATAAGCCAGTTCTTCATTCTGTACTATTCCTATTCTATTTCTTTTATAGAAAATAAACCTATTCTTCAGCTATTTGTATGCTTATTCCCGTGACTTCTCAGGCATAGGAAAGATATGCTTATTAAAACACAAATATATTTGTTAACAAAGAGAATAAAGAAATAGCCAAGTAAAAGCAATTGTATATAGCTATGCTTTCAAGTTTTTATTGGTATGAAAGGAGGCAATAAGTGAGACTTTGCATGTATGTAAGGAAAACAAACATACATAAAACCTTTTAAAATGTTGAAAAAATATCTGCTACTTTCTAGAAATAGTATACAATGCTGTTAAACTAAATTTTAGTATTATAAACTTATTTTAGACAAATGTAGAGTACCAATGGAATCCAACTTATGGATTTACCATAAAAAAGATGATGATGATGAGGAACTCTTGCTTGCAAATGTAGAGGCATTAAGGAATCAACTGAGGAAAACCGAGAGAAATCTACAAAATCTAGGGGAAGAGCTTTCCAGGTATGTGTGTATTTAAAAACAAGAAGAGAACTAGGCCTTAATTGAGGGACAGGCAAACTTTTTGGCTTGAGGGCTGCATCGGGTTTCGTAAATTGTATGGAGGGCTGGTTGGGGAGGGGGTTGTGGCTTGGCCCCCACCTCCTATCTGCCCACCCTAGGACTCCTGCCCCATCCAACCCACCCTGTTCCCTGTCCTCTGACCATCCCCAGACCCCCACCACCCCATCCAACCCCTCCTCTCATTCCTGACAGCCCCCCTGGGACTCCTTCCCCATCCAACCACCCCTTCTCTCTGTCCCCTGACTGCCTCCAGAACCCCTGCCCCTGACTGCCCCCTCATCCAACCCCCCCCTCCTTCCTGACTGCCTCCCGGGATCCCTGCCCCCATTCAACCCCCTTTCTCTCCCCCCCCCCCCGACCACCATCCGCTCCCCTGCCCCCTTACTGCACTGCCTGGAGCACTGGTGGCTGGCGGCGCTACAGCCACCTCAGCCTCACCACCGCTACAGCCACGCTACCGCCACCTCAGCCTCCACCACGCAGCACAGAGGACCGGATCAGGCCGGGCTCTACAGCTGCGCTGCCCCAGGAGCTCACAGCTCCGCTGCCCAGAGCATTGCTGGGGGCGAGCCTCCCGGGCCAGGAGCTTGGGGGCTGGGCAGGACGGTCCTGCGGGCCGGATGTGGCCTGTGGGCCGTAGTTTGCCTGCTCCTGCCTTAAGTCTTCCAGTTGTTTAAATCTATATTATTCACTATATGATTATAACTCATTGTCTTTATTTGTGTTTTGTTTCTGGTATATTTGGTAAAAACACTACTGGAGGGGGAATGCTTATTATTGTTTTGTTTTGTATCCTAGTACTAGTTCGAGTGAGCAATCTGTCCACAGCTCTCATTTCAGTGAGTTTGTCGGACTAACACTGGAAGATCTTGTTGAGCCGAGTTGCACTGAATTTCAAAATTATTTAGCTCATAAGAGTGCTGGTAATATGTCCCACCAGAGCAGGGATTCTCAAAGAAAATCCCAAACCAAGGTATTTATTTATATTTGTTGCAATGTTTGTTTTACACACTTGTGATTATGAACGTTTGACTTTATCCTTTCATTTGTAGGCTTCTCAGCTAATATATAGTAAGCACTGGGGAGTTAGGCATGGTAACATATTATTTCTATGACTTAAGTAAGATTGGCCTACAAAGATTCATTGCTGATATACATATATTTTTTACCTCAAGTCTTACCCAGTGTCCACTCCTTTTAATAAAAGTATGGAACAAGAAAATGAGCATCTTAGAGAGAAGCTGAACACACTGCGAGATCAAAATGCTGCTTTGACTTCCCAGAACCACTGTCTAATGAATAAAATTGAAACTATCAACTTTGAACTGACTCAGTCAAAAACAAGAGTAAGTATCGTAGAAATATTACTTCTGAGGAAATTCTGCACCAAAAAATTAAAAATTGTGTATAATATTTTAAAATTCTGCAAATTTTATTTGTCAAATAAAAGTGGCTCCAGCATGGCAGTGAGGAGCACAGGCCACTGGCTGCTCTGAGGTGGGAGATCACCCTGAACCCTCTACCTCCCCCAGTACAGGGACTCGGCAGTGTGGTTGCACCTGATACAGCACAAGGGCTGGACCTGCCCCAGAAACACCTTGGGGCTCTGTGCCAGGTGTGGGTGGGCAGGCTCAGCCCATCAGGATTCAAGTGTGGAGGGGCTTAATGTGTGGGGGATCCAGGTGTGGGGTGAGAGGTTTCTATGTGGAGCAATCTGGGTGCGGGTGGCTCAGTGGGAGATCTGGATGCACAGGGCCTCACTGGGAGGTTCCGGGTGCAGGGGCAATGGGACTCTTCAGGGGATCCAGGTGAAGGTGGTTGGGGCTCAGCTGGGGGGTCTGGGTGTGGAGAGATGGGGCTTGGTGTGGGGGGCTCTGTGGGAGGATCCAGATGCTGGAGGAGTGTGGCTTGATAGGGTGGGGGTCCAGGTGCAGCTGGTTGGGGATCAGTCGGATGGGGGTCTGGATGTGGCGGGTTTGTCAGAGGGGTGTAGGGGAGTAGGGTTTGTCAGGATGAGGGTTCGATGGGTTTGCTTAAGGGGGGAGCCTCAGCTGCCTGCGGAGGAGATGCTGCATGCCGGGCTCCCACTTCCCCCCTATGATTCCCCGTCCCCTTTTCTTCTCCACCCCCCTGCCCTCACTCCCATATTCCCTTCCTTCTGCCCTATTCCACCCTCTCTTCCTTCCCCACTGCCTCTCCCCGTCCCCTCCAACCTCCATTCCCTCACTTCCCAGCTTACCTGGCCCCACCGTGGGCACTAACTGTTGCTCAGAAAACAGGGAGACGCCCAGCATACAGAAGGGGAGCACGACTGACACTAGGAACCAGGAGTTGGCGTTCAGCCGCAGAGTCTGGAGCGGAGAGGCATCCTCCTTCAGCTGGGCAGCTCTGCACTTGCAGAAATGGGGGGGGGGTCAGTGGCACCCAACCCCGTGTGCCCCCCCCATGCCTCCCCCCAAAAAAGACTGTGCCTGTGGTCGTCCCCCCATATCCCCCGCATGCAGCTTCCCGGCTGTTTTCTGCAGGGAAGCATAGGAATGGAGGGGGGGAGGGAATTTGTGGATTTTCTGCAGGCACTTAGTCATGTAGAATCCCTCCAGGAGTAAAGGATGAATATGTGGTCTCTAGCAACACAAAATATCTTAGAAAAATAAATCCCTGGTAACTGTATTGTAGTTTTGAGTAGAATATGTCTGTTCACCTTGGATTAATCTATTTAAAATCTATAAATACTCAATCATTATTATTATTCTTATTGTTAATTATTATTTATTTGTATAGTAGAAGCACCTAGGAACCCTAGTCATGTACCCATTGGTCTAAGTGCTGTACAAACAGAACAAAATGATACTCTGCCCCTAAAAGCTTACAATCTAAGTATAGTAATAAAGATGCCCTGTAACCTATACAAGAAGTAACTTGGTAAATTTTTTAGCATTATACATAAATATATATTCAGTACATCTTCCTGAGATAAGTTGGGCTCCTGTATACATATTAACAATGAGAACTGAAGAAGTCTGGTCTTATTTTCAAATAAAGAGCAATATGTCTGATATGTAGAGAAAGTGAAGATGAGTTATGAGGGCATATTGCAGACCATGGAGAGAGGTAGACTGTTTATATAATTTACACATATATTTTAAAAATTCAGGTACTTGAATTAAAGAAATATTGTTTTGCTTGTTTTTAGTTTACACAGAATCTTACTAAAATCTTTGCAGACTACAGCACTGCAGGAATAGCGTGAAATGCGGTTACTGAGAAGTAAGCCACTCTATTGCGTGCATGTTGGTCTGCAGAATAAAGATTATAGTATATTATAATATTCAACAGTGTTTCTCAGACTCCATCCAGAGGACAAGTGATGTTGGAGAAAAAACAAAGAAGAGATTAACAGCTAGTGGGGGTGAGAGGGCAAAGAACAAACCAGAAAAATGAGTAAAAATGGAAGAATATTAATTTTTGGAGGAAAAAATTGAGACGACTGTAAACAAATTCTTTTTTAACATACCAAAACAGAATGGAATGATACCGATGACACTGGCAATGTGCCAACCCGTAGGGAAAGCTTGAAGTCAGTGAATGTGGTGTGGAAATGTCCTGGCAATTTCTATAGCAGGGTTAGGCAGACAACGTCATTCAATTATGCAACAGACCTTTTGGCACAATTCATTTTAGGGTATATTTGCAAATTTTAATGAAGTCCCAAATATGTTTATATTTCAGATCTCTTTTCTTGAATCAGCTCTAGGTACCCATTCAGTCAGTATTCCTATGTTAGAAGAACAGATTGCAAATTTGGAAGCAGAAGTTACAGCTCAAGATAAAGTCCTGAGGTAATAAGTGTACTTTTCCCCTCCCTTATAAACCTTTTGGTCTACTTGTTTAATTCACAGTTTTTCCCAGGAACGGGAAATACAGATTGCTCCCAAATCTAGTGCTTTTCATCAGAACTATTACGAAGTTTTGAAATCTGTCCTTGAGAAATTGCCGATTATGTGTGTTATATTGGTGTTTTATATTAGTGTATGTAAGATATGATGATAATGTGTTCTAAGAATTTAAAGTAATTAATGAAGATTTGGTAAAATAAACAAACTAAAGAATTCTAAAATAGTTAACTAGTTTATAACGTGGGGTAAACATAAATGATTATATATACATTGCAGAATATAGACATTTGTACCCATTGTACAACGAGCAAACTTTTTGTCTTCTCAAATATATCCACTTACTACACTAGAATCAATCATGGCTGTCCAAATAAAGCTTACCCGCAAAAGTTGTCTGTCACTAAAGCTGACAACCATACACCAGTCCACACGTTGACTTACATGCTTCATTTGCTTAGTTATACTGTAAGAGCTTGATCTCCCCACTGAAACAGAATTATCGTTGTGTAAGTAGCATTTGATTTAGCCCTTTTGGACACGCGTGTAATCTTCAAGACCATAGAATACTTTAAAAAACAAACAAAATTTCTCCTGGCAAACAAATACAAAAAGTACTCCACTTTCGCAATAATATTTTCATCTTGTCATCCGCGTGAAACAGACCTGCTTAAGCAGAGAGATACACAGCTGTTATGGAAGCAAGTTGAAACACTTTCTTCGCAAATATGTTTTACATTAGTTAAAAAGACCCACAGATATATAAAACAATGTAATGATTCATGATAGAGCACTAAGATCTCCTTTGCACTTAGGGTGGCAGGAATAGCACAAGAATACACTCAGTTCTCTATCCCCTGCATTGTTAAGGATAAAACAGATATTCCACTGGTCACTACTATGTATCTCTATAATGATGATATACAAATGAAGGCAGTGTCTTACAAATAGATTTGGAAGGATCAGATTTTTATCGATAAATGTTGGTAAACATCAATTTCACTATACACACACAAACTACCAAAAAAATATTTCCATAGATGATGATTGAAATTTACTGATAGGCAAAGTAAGAAAAATGTTGCTTGAGAACTTAGAGTCAAAATCCAGTGATTTAGACATTTGAATTAGGCTTGTTAGAAATGGGCTAGCAAATGAATAGTAAAAACAGGTATGATTTGTTGAGTTAAGGATATTTAACATGACGTTGACAGTTTGTGTGTTAATGGTTTATAAAACTTTTAACTTTTGAATCTCAATGTCTTCTGTCGTTAAATAATTGTCTGACCTCCTCCACGTAATTTTCTGCAAAATTTCTGTGAAATTTAAATAAATAAAAATCTGAGAAAGTGCTTAAATATTTATATTATCCCTCAAAATTATAATCAAATATTGAATTCTGCCAAGCCTGCTTATAAATTCTGACTCTGAATTTTGTGTAAGGTGACTTTCCTGATTATTATTTTATTATATATTTGTATTGTGGTGGCACCCAGAGTCCTGGACCAGGGTAGGGCCCCACTGTGCTGGATGCTGTACAAACAGATAGTAAACAAAAATTCCTACGCCATATTGATTAAAATGTCAATACACAGTTTAATAAGGATGAAAATAGGCAAAACTTGCTTTACAAAATAAGTAACTTTATTAATTTTAATATTTTTAATTGGTTTAGTCCTTATTGTATTAGCTCAAATACAGGATTGTCTCTTTCTTTGGACGGAGGCTGGCAAAATGATTTCCCATATATCAGACTAGCTAGTCCTCCAATTGAACTTCATATATGGAAAAGGAAAAAAAAAATGCTATTTGATATCTATCCACCAAACCAAATGCTTCTGATATAAAAAGCTCCCTGTTAATTTAAAAAAAAGTTGTGATCTAATAATTCTTAATTTCTTTTTCTAGAGATGCAGAAGATAAATTAGAGCAAAGCCAGAAAATGGTGGTAGAAAAAGAACACATTTTGCAAAGGTTTAAAGAAGAATATAAAAAATTGAAAACGGATTTAATTGAACGAAGCAAGCAAGGGAAGAGGTGATTATATAATTAAAAACAAACCTTTTTTAGTAGAAAATATTTTACTAATGAGTGACAAAGAGTCCTGTGACACCTTATAGACTAACAGAAGTATTGGAGCATGCGTCTGACGAAGTGGGCATTCACCCACGAAAGCTCATGCTCCAATACTTCTGTTAGGGTACGTCTATACCTCCCCCTTCCCCCTCCGACTAGTGTAGCCCAGGCCTTAGTCTATAAGGTGCCACAGGACTCTGTCGCTTTTTACAGATCTAGACTAACATGGCTACCCTCTGATACTTTACTAATAAGCAAATACCTCTCTCTCCCATTATTTAATATTATTTTGTGCCACCGAGTTGTCTTTTTTTTATGGGTGTATTGTAAAAGAAAAAGGGAGGAAAATCAAGTTTGTTTAAAGGTGACCTACAAGATTTTTTTTAAAAAATGGAGCGGTGTCCTTTTTTGTTTATTTATTTATTTTTGATCCTGGCAATATCCAATGATCCCTGTTCCAGTATCACACATTAAAATACACCTTTATTTGGCTGTGATAGGTTTATTTAGCTAACCTTTTTTTTTATCCCCTGTACATATTTAAAAAAAAAAAAAAAAAAGACCCTGATGATGCAATGCTAAGGTTGAGATTTGAAATGCATGTTCAAAGTCTTTTTTTGCTACAATAATATTAACTCATCCACTGCACTTCTATGGAAGCATAAATGTAAAAACATAGGCCCTGAGCTTGCAGAGACTTATGCATCCGCTTAACTTTACACACTCAGAGTAGTCCCAGTGAAGTCATTAGGACTACTCACAATGCATAAAGTTATTTACATATGAAAATCTTTGCCAGATTGGGATCATAAAGAGTAATCAAAAATACCACTTAAGTGTAATGTGACAGTCAGTCTTGCTGTGGGTATAATATCTTTTGAATTTCCAGAGGTTTGGAAGCATCTCTCAGGCTTAACAGTGCAGTAATAGTATTTTGGTTTTTAAAGACAAAAGAGAGGAAGAAATAAAACAGGTAGGCACTAATCTGTTTATATAATTGCATGTTCACAATCAAAGATGTATTTGAATTTAATGTAGTGGGTGCCAGCTGGACCCAGGCGAGGGCTTGAGAGGGTTCAGCAGTGATTTTGCTTTTAAATTCATAGCCTTATTATTGCTTGGATGTAGCTTATTTTTTTAAAAAAAAAAAAGGCACATCTGCAAATATTTTAAATATGAAGCAGTAATTCATATGATAAGTTAGTCCATTTTATTTAAAAAGTTGTATCTAAAACAACTGGAAAGTTGAAAGGCAGGTCAGTTACCCTATGTTATTAATTTATTCTTTGTATTTCAAGTTTGCGTAATTTGGGGAGATAGTTCTACCACTTTTGTACCAGTATTTAAAAATATGGCACTTTTTTGTAGAGCTGAACAGCAAAGAAATGAGGCTCTGTTTAATGCTGAAGAGCTGACGAAAGCTTTTAAAAAATACAGAGAGAAAATAACTGAAAAACTTGAAAAGGTAAGACTTGATTATCTATAGTTTTTGGCCACACAATTAGGATTCAGAATGGAAACTGGAATCCATTTGGTCATATCTAAATGCTAAATGTCAACAGTCTTGGTTCTATTATATTAGAAATGGGGTAGAAGGAAGCTACTATACCTTATTTTTATTTATTCACACACTTCAGAAATGTTGGCTAAAACATATTTGTAGCCAGCCCCACATTTGAAGTGTTAGCAAAAGAAATTTTTATTTATTCTTTTTTAATCACAAAGGCTTCTTAAGGGAATTTGCTGCATCACTGTACCCATGGTAGAGACAGATGATTAGAATAAATATTCTGTGCCATGGCTACAATGGGAAAACAACTCTCATAAGCAGCATTAACAGTATATAGGGAGGTCTGGGAAAAAATTAAGTATTGTTGCCCCTTTTGACCCAAGTGACTAGCAAAGTTTGGGGCCCTGTGGATTGTTCCAGTTGGGTGGAGAAATTGACAATGGTCTGGTGCCTTTGATGTAATCTTGTTTATTTACAAAGAATGTCCAAAGTCCTGTTTCTCTCAACACCGGAGGAACAAAATAAATGAGATGGCTTCTTTGCTCATAGCACCAGACTCTTTCAGACAGCTTGTTCAGGCTGTCTGTGTCTGGATTTCTTTCTGCTTCTCTCTGTGGTCCTTTAGTTTGAACTGTGTGTGTGTGTGTGTGTGTGTCTCTCCCTTCCCCCCCGCACCTATCCCTTTAGTCAGAGACTATATGGAGCCCTTCATTCACTACGTTCGCTTACTGTGTGGGCTCACGTACCCCCTTTGTCTTAGTTGGAGCTCCATAGGCTGTCTTTCACAGGTATTTTAAATGAGGGGTGGCTGTCACAACAATTCAGATGAGGTTTAACCCATCAACAACCGTATCCTACAAATATATTATCACACAAAACTCATCTTTTCTCCTTTTAGCTATAAAGTAAGTTCTGAACTCTTGCAATCAAGCTTTTTCTTTTTGTTTCAAGAATACGCCTTGAAAATTCTAAGTAGATCAGTGCAAAATTAGGATGAAGGGAAACCTAGGTTTGACTAATCCATCCCATGCCTCCAACAGGAATACCTACTTTTTCATTATATAGCTTCCATAGATAGATTATATGTCCATGGTGTGTTTTAAATTAAAAAATAGTAAGTATGGCCATCTTGCTAGGTAGTCTATTCCTCATGTGGTATCTGCTAGCTGAAAACCCCTTTTATCTGACATGTAAACAAAACTATCTTATTCACGTTCCCTCCATTCTCGTAGCTGGGAGTACTAAATTAGGGTAGCCACTTTTTAGTCCCTCCTGGTTGTCTATAAATCATCCAGAGGAACCCATGCCGGGAGCAAAGTTGGGGAGAAATTGAGCAAGCACTATTTTTCCCAGTTTTATTTTTCACAGCTATACGGTGTAAGTCTGTAACTTTTTCTCTTGGGTAGGAAAAAGAGTCAAGGAATCACATAAGTCTTCAGCAGTTGCCCCGGAAGGTGAATTTGTCATTGGTTAAGCTTCTTTGGTCATGGAGATTGGCAAGACTATACTGCATACCTTGACATCACTGCTGACCAAAAGTAGGCCCTAAAATACCAAAGAGATTCTTACTTTTTATTCTTGTTAACCAAAGAAAAAGCTTTTTCCCTGCTCTCCCATGCCTCAGAACAGCAGTCAGTATGGTTACCTTTCTGTGTACTATAAAGGAAGTGCGATAGTAGCAATCTTTGCAATATAAAGCAACTTAATTTGTTTATTCTTTGTCAGAATACTCTGACTATTTGCAGCTTAAATAATTGTTTTCATCATTATACAACAACGTGTTTTTAAGGTTCAAGCTGAAGAAGAAACTTTAGAGAGAAATCTAATTAATTGTGTAAAAGAAAAAGAAAAGTTGCATGAAAAATGTGTTGCCTATAGAAATGAACTTGAAATCACAAAGGAACAATTAAGGTAAGAGTGTTTCTTTCTTTCTTCCTTTTTTAATTTATATATCTTGTTCCTGGATTTCTCTATCTTCAGAATAGTTACAGTGGCATTGGCATATCTCTTAGCACCCTGACAACATTTCAGTCTTTATCATTCATAGGATAAAAAGGGACCAATCCTAGGAATGAGAGGATAATTTAGTCTCCATGTTGTTTTAGTCCTTAGTTTCTCTGCTTTTGACACTGAGAAAAGGCTACTAAGAAGTTAGTCTCTTTTAGACTCCCAGCTGAACGAAGATAATTAATCAATTTTTGTGGAGGCTGCCTTTCTGCCAGTATATCTGATAGCCAAAGTCCTACCAAAACTCCAACCTCCTAGAGTTTTTGTTGAACTAGCCTTTAGATTGTATATATTTGTTTGTTTGTTTTTGTAGACAGTTAAAGGATGAGAACCATAGTGCAAAAGAAGAGATGAGGAGTCTAGAGGCAAAAAACACTGAAATTGTGTCACAGCTAACACAGTCTGAACAGAAGATCCTGAAGCTTGAGAGTGAACTTAATGACAAAGTAGTAGTACTTAAAGAGAACAATGCCCTAGTAAGTGAAAATGCAGAGCTAAAAGCACTTATTGCACAGCAAAATGATCGCCTAAAATTATGTCATCAAGAAATTGAGGATTCAAGAGAAGAACTGAGCACCTTGGAAACTATTATCTCCCAGTTGTCGCTAGGTACATCTAAAGAGGTACTATAATTGATACATCATTATAAATTTTGCACCTTGTAGAATCCTAACCAGGTACTATCTGGAAATGTTGCTTAGCTTATTAGTATACAGGTCTGTCTCATCTTATGCGGGGGTTCCGTTCCGCGGTTAGCACATAAAGCGAAAACCGCGTATAGCCAAAACCCATTGAGTTCAGTGGCAGGCGGAATTGCCTGCACTACAGGTACAGTATTAAAATTGTTATTTTTGGTTTTGGTTTTGCCGACGGCGTAAAGCTGAAATCGCGCACGTTAAATGCGCGTAAGATGCGACAGACCTGTACTGGTTTTGCTGCTTCCAAAATGCACTGATGAAGATACAGTAATGTTTAATTAAACATTTTACTTTATCTGAATGAAGTGTGTGTGTGTGAACTCTCAAGAATGTAAAAACTGCAGTACTAGAGCAGTTTAATAAATGTTCATCTAATTTTGTACCCTGCCTCCCTCTGTGGCCTGCATTGATTCTTCAGAGGCAGACTTACTTTCCAAAACACCACTAAGTAATACAGTGTGATACTGGGGCTCCTGTCTGTTGAACAGCATGAGGTTTACCAGATGGTGAAGGTACAACCTCTGTAATAGTCTCAGCAGGGGGCATGGAGCAGTGAGAGCAAGGGAGAGACTTGCTGACAGAGCTTGTAGCTACTTTTTCTGAATGGCAAACTTCTGGTGTCTGTGCCTTGTCATGGCGGGACAGCTTGCGTGCTCTAACAATCCTCCACATATGTGTCGGGAGGGGGACTTTTTGTTCCTGGTAGGTTCAGCCAGGCTGGATTGGTCTGTAAGGGAGGAGCCAGACAAAACAGACACCCTGGTCCTCCGGGTTGGGTGTTAGGCACAGGGCTAACAACCCTGTCCCGCAAAAAACCAAAATGTTATGGAAACAGCAATGGAGAAATTGAATATTACTGTGTATGATGGCCTTCAGGAATCAATGACCCGTATGACTGCCGGTGGTGAAATCCAAAAGGAAGCCACTGGCATGAAGACTGAAGTGCTGAACACCAAAACAAAAACCAAACTTGCTTTTTGGAACGTACAGACAATGTATGAAATAGGAAAGCTAGCTCAGGTCACCGCAGAGATGAGATGCTACAGCTTACGCATTTTGGGTGTCAGCGAGAGCAGACGGATGGGATCAGGAAGATTAACAACAGCTTCGGGAGAAACTTTGCTGTATTCTGGATGGGATAATGGACAACACCATGGGAGTGTAGCATTCCCTGCTTGAATGAAAGTCCATCAGCAGCAGACTTACGAGAGCCAGACAGAAAGGGAAACACAGTAATATATCCCTGATTCAGTGCTATGCTCCGACAAATGACAGTGATGAAGAAGTAAAGGACAAATTCTAACTTGCATTACAGGTGGAGTTAGAGAGAGTACCACGCTATGACCTAACTATCGTCAAGGGAGACCTGAATGCCGAGGTCAGTAAGGACAACACAAACAACGACAGAGCAATGGGAAGACATGGGTATGACACCATGAATGAAAACTGAGAGAGGCTTGTTGATTTCTGTAATATGAATAACCTAGACATCAGCGAAACTCATTTCAACATTGTGAAATTCACAAGCTGACATGGTGTTCTCCAAATGGCAGAGATAAGAACCAGATTGACCATATGATGATAAATGGTGACACTTACTGACAGATGTGAAAGTGAGAAGGGGTGCAGATGTTGGCAGTGACCACCACCTTGTGATAGCCTCCATCAAGCAAAACTGAGAAGTGTGGGCCCACCAAACAAGGGACATAAATGTTATGACATTGACAAGTTAAAGTCCCCTGAAATGCAGAAAGCCTTCGTTCTGCAGTTAAACAACAGGTTTCAGGCACTTGCAGACCTTGATGAAAAGGAGGGGAATACAGATGAGACGATCAACAAGAAGTGGGATAAAGTAACAGCAATTTATAAACAGAGCAGTGAAGCCTGTCTAGGCTACAGGCAGAAGGAAGGAGTGGATTACACCCAGCACGTGGAAATGCCATAGAAACCAGACAAGCCCTGAAGAAAAAAGTTTTAGACACAAAATCCCAGAAGCTAAAGGACAAATACTGCGAACAGTATAGCAAGGCACACTGGGAGGTCAAATGCCTTGTGAGAGCGGACAAACGACATTCTATTGATAATCTGACAACACAAGCAGAGGATGCAGCTGCTTGTGGTGAACAAGGAACTGTCTATAAAATCATGTGGCTTATTAGTGGTAAATGGCAGACACCAACAAACACTCTCTTCAGGGACAAACAAGGCCACATACTAACAACGGAAAAAGGACTAGAAATGCACTGGATTGAGCATTTAAAAGAATTGCTGAACAGGGAGCCACCTAAAGAGGAAGCAGACATCCAAGAGGCAGAAGAAGATCTTGATATCAGCACAGACAGGAAGAGATCATTCAAGCCATCAAATCCTTGAAAAATGAGAGCGCTCCTGGCAAGGGTAACTTGAATGCAGAATTGTTCAAGGTAAATCCTGAGTTAGCAGCATCTATCCTGGCCCTTCTATTTACATCAGTCTGGGGAAGGGAAAAAGCGTCGGATGGGTGGACCAATGGGGTTATCGTGAAGACACCAAAGAAAGGAACGATCAGTGATTGTAATAACTGGCATGGTATCACATTTTTATCTGTGCCAAGCAAAGTATTGTGTAAGATCATAGTCCAGCATATATCAGAGGCAGTTGATAGCGTTCTCAGAAAAGAGCAAGCTAATTTTCAGAAAGGACATGGATGCACAGACCACACCTTCACTCTATGAAAAATAATTGAACAATGCTTAGAATGGCAACGGCAACTCTGCATACATTTCATTGACTTTGAGAAGGCTTTCAATAGCATTCACAGGACCAGCCTATGGTGCATTCTGCAGGCATATGGAATCTCTCTCCATATAATCAACATAATTAAAAGCTTTTATTTCAATTTTACATGTGTTGATCACAGTGAGTTCAGTTTTGAAGTCAAAACAGGAATATGTCAGGGGTGTGTCATGTCTGCAATCCTTCTCAACATTGTCGTCGACTGGGTAATGCAGCGTACAACAGAAGACGTGCCAAGAGGCATTAAATGGATACCCTTCTAATCCCTTGAAGACCTGGACTTCGCAGATGATTTCGCTCTCCGATCACATACCCAGCACCATATAAAAAAAAAAAAACAACTCGACTCAGCGCATTCAGACAGCAAATTGGACTGAAAATCAACCGCAATAAGACAGATATCATGACCTTTAATATTGCCTCACCATAACCAATATGGAGAGAGAATTATGTTCTCACCAATTTAGAAACATTCACATACTTGGGCAGCACCATCAGCCAGGATGATGGAACAAGCCAGGACATCCGGAACAAAATCAGTAAAGCCAGGAACACCTTCAGGAGCTTAAATACAGTCTGGAAATCATCAAAATACAACACCAAAATCAAACTCAAGATTTATCAGAGCTGCGTACTTTCAACATTACTTTATAGTGCAGAATGCTGGGGAATGAGACAGTATGATATGTCCAAAGTTCTCCATATCTTTTGGTCGTGAACAATCTCAAACCAGGATCTATTGACACAGTGCAGCCAAAAGGATCTGAGCACGATCATTTCCAGGAGGCGTTGGAGATGGATTGGCCATGTGCTGCAGATGGAAACTGATTCCATCACCAGAGTAGCAATAAGATGGACACCTGAAGGCAAGTGAAAACTAGGTTGCCCGAAAACAATATGGTGAAGAGCCGTGGAAGCTGAGCTGAAAAACCTGGGGCATAGCTGGTGAATCATTGAAAGACTTGCCAGAAACGCACAGGAGTGAAGGAGCTTTGTCGCTGCCCTAAACGCCAGAGGCATAATGGGAACATGATGATGATGATGAAACTTCATATGGGTCACCATATGAAGTCCATCAAACTGGGGCTTGCACTTGTGAACTTTATCGGGTCTGCAAGAAATTTGGTGGGTAGAGCATGGATGGGAAGGAGTCACAAAGAAATCCAAGATCAGGTGCTGTATGGAGGGTAACTTTGATGAGCAGAGCTAGGGAGGTGGACTGGGTAGCAGGGCCAGAGAGGCAGCATTGGAGAGCAGGAGTACATGGTGGATGTTGATCTCTCCATCTGCTTTTCATTCCATAAATGTAGAGGGTTATTAGGAAAGTTGAATAACACTGTTTGTAATTTTTGAAGCTCCAAAGTGGGCGCTCAGAAATGTTATAATCATGCCAATTTCAAACTGAGTGGATTTTAATCGATTTTTCCCGCCCCCCTTCCCCGCCCCCCCCAGGAAAGTTAGTAATTATTTTATCCAAATAATTTAATAGAAAATTCTGATGTCCTCTCAACTGTAATTGGAAAAATTGGGAGATGAAATTCACTCATTGAAATAAAGCAGAATTAATGTTCCTTTAAGTGAAAAGTTCAAAACAAGCTGGCAGGAGGGAGATCACTTGATCATTACCTGTTAGGTTCACTCCCTCTGGGGCACCTGGCATTGGCCACTGTCGGTAGACAGGATACTGGGCCAGATGGACCTTTGGTCTGACCCATTACGGCTGTTCTTATGTTCTTAGGCTCAGCTTTGGAGTCATTACTAATACTTCATAAGTGTGATATTTAATGGCTAAAATTTTCAAATTTGAGTATCTAAATTTAAATGTAGGCATCTAAAAGTATATGACCTGAGTTTCAAGGTGCCCATTGCCCACAGCTCCATTTGATGGGACCTCTGATGCTTACCCCCTCCAAACGTCACTTTTTTTTTTTTTGTTAGGACTGTATATATAGGTACCCACTCAGGCCAGGATGTTCAAATCTTTGTGCCTTGAAAAACATTCTGCTTGTACAGTATGTGAATTTATCATAGAAAAAGTTGAAATTTTTATTAGTTCTTTTTTCTTAACTTGCAGTTTAAATTGCATCCCTCGAAACGTCAGATGGCCAGTTCCTCTGCAAAGGAAGCTATGTATTCCTCTTGTTGCGAATCAAACAAATCCCTGATTGCAGACTTAAGGTATATTTTTAAGGGTCCTGAACTCTAGCAAGACTTTAGAATAGTATTTAGGAGGTATTGCTACTGGCAAAGAGAGAAAAATGCTTTCCCATAACATTTTATATCTTTTTCTTTGTGCTAGAATCAAACTGGCAATGAAAGAAGCAGAAATTCAAAAGCTTCAGGCAAACCTAACTGTCAGTAAAGTAGCTCAACATCTTTCTAATGATTATGAGGGACAAGAAAGTGGCAGATTACATGGCCTAGAAACAGAACCTGTAAAATTGATTGGAAATCACACAGGTGAGCATGGTGAAAAATAGTGCACTTAAAAACTATAAAATGCATTCTGACATAGTCATTTAAAAATGACTGCAGAATGCGAGTTAACATTTTTGTGGGTTTTAATTTTGCTATTTTAATATTTTCTGTAATAAGATAACAGATGTCCTTATGGAGAGCAAGGGTTTAGCTACTTTGGTATTTATCATAGTTTTGAGTCTCAATGTGCATTTTAATTTTTGTGTACGCCTCTACCCCGATATAACGCGACCCGATATAAAACGAATTCGGATATAACGCGGTAAAGCAGCGCTCTTGGGGGCAGGGTTGCGCGCTCCGGCGGGTCAGCATGTCTGGCTCCGACATGCTGTTCTGAGCGGCGTGTTAAGGGTGGGAGGCAGGCGGGAGGCGGGTGGGCAAGCGGGGTGAGGAGGCGAATGGGGAGGTGAGCGGCAGGCAGGAGGGGGTGAGGTGGCAGGCGGGTGGGAAGATGGCGAGCAGGAGAGCGGCTGTTGGGCGGATGTGGGGAGGCGCACTGGACAGATGGTGAGGAGATTAGCAGGGAGGTGAGCGGCGGGTGGGTAGGTGGGGTGAGGAGGCAAGTGGCAGCCGGGCAGGCAGGAGCACTGGGCGGACGGTGAGGAGACTAGTGGGGAGGCTGATTTGTCCCGGGCCCCGCACCCCTCTAGAGACAGCTCCAACATGCTGCTCTGAGCGGTGTGTTAAGGGTGCTGGGCCAGGACCGAGGGGTTGGATAAGGGGCAGAGGGTCTCAGGGTGTGGTCAGGGGACAAGGAGCCTTCCCTACCCGATATAACGCGGTTTCACCTATAACGTGGTAAGATTTTTTTGGCTCCCGAGGACCGTGTTATATCGGGGTAGAGGTGTGTGTATTTATTTATTTAAACACTCTCCATGGCTTCCCCTGGCCCCAGACTCAAAATATGTTAAAAATGGAAAACTTGGGTTTCTCCCTTTTCTGGTATGATGAGGTCTCCAGTTATTCATTTTTTCCTTTGTTCTTTTTCTACCGTCATTAGGGCACTTCAGCTCTAGAAAAGTAGGGTTGTAGATTTCTGATTGCCCTCAGTGCTGCACAATAAAGTGACTTCAGGTGTACGTTCATGGCAGTGTATTTTGTGCTTTTTCTCCCAAAGCCTAAATGTAACCTCCACAACAGGTATTGACTACTGAGGGCAACATTTTCTGAGGTTACTCTTGAGCCTGGGGCTCATGTGGTAGCTTAACATGCTGCTGTCAAACTATTCCTTGTATTCATCAGGCATGTCTTTTTACAACTTGATTATCTCTAATTTTAATTGTCATCTATAAATAAAACTTTTTTTAAAAAAGAAGAGAGAAAATGTCAACAATTGGAGCTCATCAGTAAACAGTTTGAAAAGGAGCGTCGAAGATTCACAAGAGAGATAGAAGAGTTCCGTGCTAAGCTGTCAAAAGCAGAAGAGGAGAATTCTTCTTTAAAGACCAGCATGGCCCAGAGAGCCAGTCAGTTTCAAATTATACAGGAAGAACTACTGGAGAAGGCTGCAAAAACTACTAACTTAGAGCGAGAAGTAAGTTGTTAAGAGGGCTGAAAAGTGTATAATCTTTGATCACTGAATTAAATGCAATAGTTGACACAATTCCCCTTTTTCTAAAACTTTCCTTGGCATGTTTATTTTCTGATGCAAGACTATTTGGAGAGAATATGAATTAGTAAATTTATTGGGGGTGCAGGAAAATCTGAAGGTAAAACTCAGACCTTAATATGTTAATAACATCAGAAATTCCAGATTATAAAGCTGCTGTGTAAATTGCTGCTATTTAGATTGTTGATGTGTGCCCTCTTGTGGTAGGGTGTGTGTGTGTGTGTGTGTGTGTGTGTGTGTGTTTGAGATTGGGGGGGGGGGGGAAACCTACTAGTGCAGGGGCAGGCAAACTTTTTGGCCTGAGGGCCACATCGCGTTTCCAAAATTGTATGGAGGGCTGGTTGGGGAGGCTGTTCTGCCCCAAACAGCCAGGCGTGGCCTGGCCCCGCCCCCTATCCAGCCCCTCCCCCCCTGCTTACAGCCCCCCCCGGACTCCTGCCCCATCCACCCCCCTCTGCTCCCTGTTCCCTGACTGCCCCTGAACCCCCTGCTGCCCCATCCAACCCCTCCTCTGATTCCTGACTGCCCCATCCAACCATCCCTTCTTCCTGACCGCTCCTGGAACCTCTGCCCCTGACTGCCCCCTGCCACCCCTTCCAACCTCCCATCTCCTTCCTGACTGCCCCCTTCCCCCCCCCCCCCGGGACCCCTGCCACCACGTTCCCCACCTCCTATCCACACCCCTGCCTCCTGAGCACCCCCAAACTCCCCTGCTCTCTATCCAACCCCACCCCGCTCCCTGCCCCCTTACCGCGCTGCCTGGAGCGCCGGTGGCTGGCGGCGCTACAGCCATGCCACCCAGAGCACCAGGACAGGCAGCTGCACTACGGTGCAGCTCAGAGAACTGGGTCAGGCAGCAGCTCTGCAGCTGCGCTGCCTGGCTGCCCAGAGCATTGTGCCGGTGGCACGGTGTGCTGAGGCTGCGGGGGGAGGAGGAACAGCACGGAGGGGCTGTGGGCCAGGAGCTCAGGGGCCAGGCAGGAGGGTCCCGCGGGCCAGATGTGGCCCACGGGCCATAGTTTGCCCACCTCTGTACTAGTGGATACCCAAATGCTGAGTATGTATTTAATGAGAAATATGCTGTATATTTCCCAGAGACCAGAACTATTACTGGATAATCACAAGAGAAATTTAGGCAATGAAAGCTATAACTCACCAATGGCATTAAACTGCATTAGCATTCAAATTCCTAACATGTATATCCAAGTTATTCAGCATAATTTGTTTTATAATGGCTGTTTTAATGACCCCAAATATTATAGATGTCTAACATTTGACTCACTGTTGTGGCATTGTAATTTATGGTAAATTGCACACATTGAAGATAAGTTGCCTTAAAATTTCTTTTCTCTGTAACTAATAAAAAGTAATAGTTAATAACAAGTCAGTTTTCAAGAAAGCATTCACAAATAATTGAACAAACCTTAAATCAGTTGTCCTACATAATCTTTACCTACCATACTGCTCTTAGCAGGCTGTACTTACACTACATATGCACCATTATATAAACATCACAGTTAGAAAAATATACACATGCATAGGTCTTTATTTTTCTTTCCTAAACATAAGATTATAATCTCTTTTAATGGTTTATATTCTGTTTATTTTCAGATAACAAAGAAATCCTCTCAGCTTTCAGTACTTGAAAAGCAGTTGGAAGAAAAGACAGTTGCTTATTCTGCTGCTGCTGCAAGATGTTCTGAACTGGATCAGGAGCTCATAGTAAGAAATTTTCATTGAGAAATCATAATTGTGTAAAATCACACAATGTTGGTGTGTTACTATATATTTTTAGTTATTGTGCTGGTATTATACATATACAAACCAGATAGAGTGCAAGATCTCTTAGTACAGATCACACAATTTTAATAACCCAAATAATCTTGCTTTAAACAGAAGTTCCTGGAATTTTTTACCCTTGAACACCCATAAAAATTCTTAAATGGATAAAAATAATTTTCTTTATATTACATATGGAATGAAATCCAGGCCCCACTGAAGTCCATGATGGTTTTGCCAATTACTTCAGTAGGGCCAGGATTTTACTCATATTTTTTAAATCCAAGAAGCAGTCACTTTTGTAAGTATATAGAAATATTTTTTTAAATGGTCTTTCTACAGTTTTTTGCAGTATAGGAAAATATTTGTCAGTTAGAAATATTTAATGATTGAAAATCCAGCTCTTCCCTGTACTGTTACATTTGAAAAAGGATAACTGTTGCAAAGTATTAAAATATTTTAGTTTTTACACTCTTAAGATTGCTCTCTTCACTTCCTTCATATTTAATATTCACTGCGGTAAAATTACTTTATTTTCCTTTCATGGCCTCATGACATTTCTTGTGAGAGTAGGGGTTTGCCTTGGTGTCCTTGGCCAACATTTTCCTTCACTCAATACTGTGTGCTGTCATCTGTGCCAACTATCCATCTGACAGCTGCCCTCCATGTCTGAGATGGCTGCATTTCAGTGATGCTCCATGTTTACACTGTACTTTGTAAAATGCTTTGAGATTGTACAGGGTGAAAGATGCTATATAAATGTAAAACATTAATATTAAATTCCAATTTTATCTATTGTTCTTATGAGTCTGAGACTTTCATACTTCCTTATTGCTTACACAAAAAATAACTCATTACTTGATATCAAAAGATCTATATATTCCGATTAAGGATTTTAAAAAATATTTCCAGGAAAAGAATGGCCAGATTCGCAACTTGGAAGCAAATATCAGTGAAGAACATGAGCAAGTAACTATAGCTTTTGAAAAAGCAAAGTTAATTCATCTTGAACAGCACAAAGAGATGGAAAAACAGATTGAAATAGTAAGAGATTATGCACTAATGTGTGTGTCATATATATCTCTAATGTTTTCTATGTAAATTTAATTTCCATATCTTCATTCCTCAGTAACTCTGGGGTAAAAAAGTTCATGGTATCTCCTCCATACACTCCCTCTCTTTTAGCATTCTGCATTATAAAGACTGTCCCCTGGAGACTTGTGACTCTCTTCTCTGCCATATAGAAGTGAAAGTCAGACACCTCTATAACACCATCACCCCACTTCCCTGGACCCCAGGAAGACCTCTTCCCCAGGGTCCTTAATGTGGGGAGAAAGTGGAGACTGACTTGAGCATCTTTCCTCTGTCCATGAGAAGAATCCCCAGCCAAAATAATACAGCCCCAGGCAGTATTTTCTTTCCCACTGAGACAGGGTGATCTTTGATAACGTTCCTCCAATTTTTTTAGAAACATTTAATAACATTCAGATGACCTTTTTTGAAACTGAAACCCGTACTGCTTGCAGTCATGGAAGATTTCATGTCATATTTTGCAAAAGTAGAGTTGTATGTCTTGTTGTCTTGACCAATTTCAGCATGCAAAGTAACTGTATTCTGCCTATGTTCTCCGGTTGCTTTAATCAGTAATGTAATTTTTATACCTGTTCCTAGGTTGTACAGTGTTGCTGATGGCATCAATATGATCATTTTGTGTTCACTCTAGGGGTGACTGCTTTTTGGTGGTAAATAAACCAAATGGAACCATATGTGTAGATAGTTTTTAAATCTCAAGAGGCTTGTATAAGAAACTACATTAAAACAATAAATAATGGGTTTTTTTTGGGGGGGGGAATAGCTTCAGACTCAGATGGCTATGAAACACCAGCAAATTAATGAGTTAGAGAAGACAATGTCTGTTTTACAAGAAGATATTGTATGTAAACAACGTCACCTTGAATCATTGGATCGGCTGCTGATAGAAAGCAGAGAGGTAATATTGCCTATTAATTCTATCTAATAGCAAACCAAATGTTGATTGACTTGTTTTTAGAGATGAAGGGCTGGGTTCTCTTTTTTTTAATTTTGCTGGGTACAGGAAAGATAGGGGTAGACAAAGGTGGGTGTTTTTTTGTTTTGTTATTGTTTTGTTTTTTAAAGCCATCTTTGCCTGCTCCCTAATTCTGGCCTCAGTATCTGTCTAGGCCAGTCCCAGAGCTGCACTAAATTGCCCTGACTTTAATGACCCTCCATGGCTTTTATTCCAGCACAGAATAGCACTCGGGTCACATCCTGGCTTGCATCTCAATATGCCACCTCCACTAGGGACAAGGAAGGAGGCCAGCATAGAGCCTTATATCTGCTCTGTCAGGTGGAGAACTATCCTATAATTAAGGCCCTATGAAACTTGCGATGTTGCGGATTCTACAATA
Source organism: Trachemys scripta elegans (assembly GCF_013100865.1). NCBI lineage: Eukaryota > Metazoa > Chordata > Testudines > Emydidae > Trachemys > Trachemys scripta. Next base: position 75,309,077 of record NC_048305.1, on the reverse strand, counting down.
TTAGGCTTCCATTGCACTTTTGATAGTGGGAGCCTGGCCACTCCGGGGCTGAGAGCAGGAGCCCCTGCTGTCAGCCCAGGGTGGCCGCTGTCAGCCCCAGGCCCCTGCTCTCAGACCTGGGTGGTCAACAGCAGGAGTGCCCACTCAGCCGACAATGGAAAATTGCAGAACAGTAATAATGGGCTTTATTATAGCAAATAATAAGGTCCATTATTACTTTTCGGCAATTTTCCGTGGCTTGTCTGCAACTCAGCCGCAATATTTTTGACTATCATCCTGCAATTCAAGTAGGGCCTTACCTATAGTGAGTATATTCTGCAGGAGAGGGCTACACTCTCTTTATAGCCGCTTTCTGCCATTGGGGAAGTGTAAAGGGACCACAACGTGACAGAATCAGGGCCAAATTCACTTAGAAGTAAAATGCATGTTAATACAATATAAAGACAAACATTTTTGTCACTAACCAAATATTTTTTCGTTTTCTAGTATGCTGGCTTCCAGTAGTATAACTTATATATATGCAGTTATATTCACATCTTGTCTCCTTTGGCAAACAGGAAATGGAAAAGCAAAATACCAAGAAAGAAGAAGCTTTGAAAATGTTGCAAAGCCAATTAACGGAAGAAACAATCAAAGTATGATTTTTGTTGGTTTTGATTAATACCTTTTTCTTTTTTGAATTGCCGTATTTATGTAGCTCTTTTTCATTCCCTCTGATTGAGACACCTCCAAGTTACTTATAGAGCTCATGTAAATATTCCAAAAGGCGTCATTACTTTCCAGTCCTCCTTTCAGCCTTCATTTAAGAATGAACAAACGAAAGAGAAATATTTTAGTGAAACCTGCTCTAAGTGACTGCTGTAAGACAAAAATCATTTGCCTGGCTAAGATGCTCTCGTAGTACAAGTAGAGCAGAATTGGAATCACTACATTTGGAGATAGTTTGGGGAGTCTCTAAAGACAAGAGAGTGACGAATAAGGGTCTCTCTCTTTTTTTTTTTTTTTAAGGTTTCACTATAGATGCAATATTTATTTTAGGCTAAATAGTAATTGTAAAAGTAAACTGACTTCTTCAAACTCTTTAGCCCGTCTACTTCTCCTACTAGTGTCTGTCTGGCAAGCGTCTTCAGTGCAGTACTGGCAACACTAGTTTTGCCAAGCAATGCCATCTTGTGCTGTAATACCATCTGAATTCATAACCTAAGATTGGTTGGGATGAGAAGCCATCCAAGTATCGTCTAGGTGCTTTAAGAAGTGGCGTTGGTGATTCAGTAGGTGGCTTGCATCCGTCTGAGTTTGTACTGAACCAGTGGGCTGTTATAGTGTTACAGGGTACTGCTGCCAGTGGTGTTTTTCGGGTGAAATATAAAATGAAAGTCCCTGACTACTTCTAATCAGAGATAACTTGAAACTTTTTTTCCCCTCCCTTTAATTAAAAAAAAAAAAAAAAAAAAAAGTGTGTGTGTGTTAACCTCATGGTCTAGTAAAATTCTAGTGTGGAAAACTGCAGACTGCCTATCTAAATTTTCCACTGCTGTTGCAATTTGATATGGAAATCTTCACTTCCTGCCCAATGCTGTTTAATGTTACAATTGCTGCATTTCACCCCAGAGATAGTTGCGCTTCAGTGTGTGTGGGGGAGAGGTCCCTAGTTATTGTTGTATATAAATTGTATATCTAAGTTTGTGATTTCAGGGTGCAAGTCCAAATTGGTAATAATGTAAATGTCAACATCATCATCATCATGCTATGTTGTTTTATGTTTACCTTGTCCTTTCCCTCCTGATTAAACTCAGGAGCTGCAGTCTCAATGCAGAAAATAAAAGTGGATCTGCTATTTTGTAATAGCACAATAAAATATTTTGGTTTTAGATATGGATCTACTTTTTTGAGTGTTGACTTGTCATAATTTACATAAGAATGTACCTTATGAAGGTATCCCATACATAAAGCTGGAATTGTATAGCCTTTTTATCACTTTCTCTGTAAATGATGCGTAAGTGAATAGCTGACTCAGTAGTGTGAATATATATATATAATATGTCCTTAGACTGTAGCTGATGACAGGTATTGTAATGTCTTTGCATAATTGATAATCTCTTATGACTTAAAAGCATAAATTTTGTAAGTTTTTGTATGAATATTTTTCATTATTTAAAAGTTATGTTAAAAGTAAATTTCAGAGAAATTAAAGATAGTTTTTTTTAAATCCATATTTGTAGTTATATCACACAAAATGTCAGAATTAACAAGCAGGTTTTAATGAATTATTTTAGACTTCTTGACCAATTCTGAACAACTAGTCATTACTTATTTTAAATGGTCTCTTACACCTAACTAGGTCCGACAACTAGAGTCAGCACTAGACATTTGTAAAGAAGAACTTAGATTGTATCTGAGTCAATTAGAAGAAAATAAGGAGTCATTTGAAAAGCAGCTAAAGAAGAAGTCTGAAGAGGTAAACTTTAATTTGTTTTATCAACTTAGTTTTTCTCTGTTACAGAGAAAACTGGTGTTATCCATTATGAAATATTAGAATTTGTGTCTAAAAGAAGGATATAGTAGGCAAGGGGAGAGGTGAACAAAATTTTAGCAGTAGGGATTGTGAAAAGGGGCAAATTTTTGTGACAAAGTGGGAGAAGCAATAAGACTTTGAGAGTGAATGTGGTAGGTGAAAAGTAGTAGTATCCAGTAAAAGGGAGTTGTTAATAAAGCCAGAGAAACAGGATCAGGAGGAAGGATACATTCAGTTATGGAATGACTGAGATTGAGAGGGCTATGGCGGTTGTGTTAATGTTTAACTAATGAAAAAGAAGTTAGTGAGGTGACTTGATTATAGTATAGGTATAGGGGTACCTTCATGGAGGAAAAAAACAGGTACTAAATGGCTCTTCAATTTTGTGATGAAAAGCCTAACAAGAACTAGTCGTTGGAAATTAAAGCCAGACAAATTCAAATTAGAAATAAAGCACAAAATATTACCAGTGAGTGATTAATTATTGGATCAAACTGCCAAGAGAAGTGATGGATTCCCTATCTCTTGGATGCCTTTCTGGAAAATACGCTTTAGCTAAACACATGTTATTTGTCTCAGTATAAGAATAACTGGATGAAATTTTTTGGCTTGTGATACACAGGATGTCAGACTAGATGGTCTACTCATCCCTTCTGCCCTTAAAATCTATAACTGATAGTTAGAGATGGGGAGACTGGATAGTGGGGCAAGGTTAAAGGTAAAGATTGGTAATCATGGCCAAGATATTCATCAGTGACTGGTGATAATGGGTGCCTCCATTTTTGGGTGTGCAACTTGAGATGCTTTAAAGGGGCATGACTTTTCAGAAAATGTTGAGCATCCACCCCCTGAAAATTAGGCTCCTTCAACGCGTCTCAAGTTAGGTACCGAAAGCCACTAATCATTGTTGAAAATCTTGGCTCATTTGCATATAGGTGGTAATTGAAGGAGAGGGGAACAGATTGAGGTTACAAAAATAGAGAAGAGCAGAGGAACCAGGACAGAATGTGGAGGGGAGAATGAGCCGCTAAAGGAGTAGGATAGGAAGAGAACCAGGAACCACAAAATTGCAAAGCCAAGAGAGAATAGGAAGCGGAAGAAGAGTGATCAACTGTTAATTTTACATTACCTCTTTTTTTTTATATAGGAAAGATAACCTATAGATAAGACTCTGTGGAAATCACAGATTATTATTTTTTTTTTTAAATTCACAGCAGTGTCATGGGTAAGTGTTTTGAATTCCATGGAATGTGTACAACTGCCACGCCTCCTGCTGCCCCTGAGAATTGCTGCAATTTTTTCCCAACAGCAGGGAGGTGGAAGTGGCCATCTCAGCTTCCACTTCCCTGCTAAGGCTGCTTGTGGAGGGTTAGCAGGCTGGGAGGTGGCAGTGCCAGTTCTATCCTTGGGAGTAGGAGGGATGGTAAGCTAGAGGGCGTTGAGGGGAGGTATCTCATCAGATGGCGCCAGACATCTGGCCCAGCGTGGTCCAGGGCAGGGATTGTAAACCTGGCTCACTCTGCACTCAGTTCTCACCCAGGCTTCTGCTGCTGCTTCCTGGCTGGCTGGCTGGTGGGGAGAAAGGGGCAGGACGGACAAAGTGCAGTTCTTCTTTGAGTGATTGTTCATGTTTATTCCACAGTAGGTGTGCGTGCTCGCACGTGCGTGCTCCAGCACGTGCACCGGTGCTGGAAGTTTTCCCCCTAGTGGTACCCGTAGGGGAGCACTCCTAGCGACCTCTGGAGTTGCGCCTCTATGGTGCAGTATAAGGGGCGCTGCGCGCACCCCCTAACCTCTGTTCCTTCTTGCCGCCAGTGAAGATGCATCAGAACTGCTCTGCTCCAGCTTGTCTGCAGCTTTCCTCTAGAACTCTTGTTCGTTCATGGTAGTAGTAGTACCTGTAGTTGTAGTAGTTTAGATGAGTGTTAGTTTAGTTTAGTGCACCCGGGTCGGGGCATGCCCCGGGCTTTAAGTCGTGCGACACTTGCAGGCGGCCGATGCCAGTGAGTGACCTGCACGCGGACTGTTTATGCTGCCTGGGGGAACCCATTTTTGCTATCGCTGCAAGATTTGCAGATCTTTCAAGCCTCGGACCAAGAAAGAAGGAGACATTCCGCTCCGAGCCATTCTGATGGAGTCAGCATTGACCCCGACTCCAGTGCGCCGCTCTGAGTCGGCACTGGGCATCGCGGTGTCGGTGTGCGGCGACCCTTCGGTGCCTTCCACCAGTCTGCACCGCTCCCTATCCGCGGGGCACACCTAGAAGGCTAAGAAGAGGTCTTCTCTGCCGAGGCACCGGAGCAAGACCAGGGGAGAGACTAGACCCACGTTGGGCAGTTCTCAGTCCCCATCGGCCTCCAGGCCTCCAACTCAGGTTGAGCAGAGTAGCCTGGCCCAGTCAGCTCAGGCTTCCCTGGATGTCCGGGTGCCCTCCACGCCGGAGGTCCTGCAAGCAACCTGGGACGTTATGTTCCTACCGGTACCAGGGGCACTGCCACCATTGGCTTCCTGGTCCAGAGGCAAGCCACTGCTTAGATCGCTGCAGTTGCCTCCTGGTCAGTACTGTTCGAGGGAATGTTCCTGATGCTGTTCGCCGCTCAGTGTAGTCCACACCGGTCACTTTCGACCCCCACCAGGTTGCCTGCCTGGGTTCTGACTGACTGGGGTTCCAGACACCGCTCTGCCTCGAGGGACCATAGACCTTGCGAAGGGAGTGGGCCCCGTCGAGACCGAGGCAGACGGCACCGGAGGTCTTCGCCTGTGAAAGGCTACCGTAGCCCATCATGATATGGGCATCAATGCTGTTCCTGTTTGTCGTCTCGCTCCAGGACCCCGCTGCAGCACCGCTCCCGCAGTCCCGGGCGTTGATCGCTGGCGCCCGCCGGAGCCAATTGTGGAGCAGCTGCTACCGGTGGTATCGTTCCTCCATGTTGGGATCATGGTCTTGTGGTCGGCACCGTTCCCGACGCCATCGCTTCTCCCGGTCCAGGGACAGCGGCAGATCGTACGCTAGCCTGGCCTCCCTTCGTAGTCATCAGTCAATGGGACAGGCTAGTCAGGCTGAACAATGGCACTGGGCTCCTTGGCCAGCACCGTGGTACCTGTGGGCCCCATGGCCCCCGACGCAGCCCCCGGTGGGGGCTCGCTTGGTGACCGGAGCATCGGAAAGACCGTCGGCCTCCCTTTCCCAGCATCCCAGAAAGGAGTCGGTGGGATGTGCATTTTCGGTTCCGTGCCCAGAGGGTGACCAAGTGGGGGGACCTCTAGTACCGGTCGGTATGTAGAGTACCATGCCTGCATCCTCGCCCGCCCCTGATGAGGCGATTACGAACTCTCCTTCCTCTGTTCCGCAGGAGGACTCTAAGGCCCACCAGGAACTATTGAAAAGAGTGGCATCAAGTCTCAACCTTCAGGCCGAGGAGGTGGAGGAACCCTCGACTCCCTCTTCAACGTCCTATTGGCCTTGGTACCGGGCAGGGTGGCCCTTCCACTCCACGAAGGGGTGGCAAAAATTTCAAATGCCTTGTGACAAACCCTGGCTTCCTTGCTCCCCATCTCTAAGAGGGCAGAACGGAAGTACTTTGTGCCCACCAAGGGGCATGAATACCTGTACACCCACCCTGCCCCCAACTCCCTGGTGGTCGAGTCGGTCAACCACAGGGAGAGGCAGGGCCAACCAGCCCCCACTCTGAAAAATAAAGACTCAAGGAGGCTGGACTTCTTTGGGAGAAAGGTTTATTTGTCCTTGAGTTTCCAGTTAAGGGTGGCGAACCATCAGGCTCTTCTGGGTTGGTATGAGTTCAATTTGTGGGGCTCTCTACCCAAATTCGAGGACTCCATCCAGGAGCGTGATAGGAAGGAGTTCAAAGCTCTGGTGGAGGCGAGTACAGCGGCTACCAGGGCAACCCTGCAGGCAGCGTCGGATGCTGCGGATACAGGTGCAAGGTCCATGGCCTCTGCAGTGTCCATGAGGAGGCCGTCGTGGCTGCTGCTGTCTGGGCTGTCCAGTGAGGCACAGAACTCCTTGCAGGACCTCCTGTTCGACGGCAAGGCCCTGTTTGCGGAACAGACGGATGTGAAGCTGCATGGCCTGAAAGATTCCTGCACTACGCTTAAGACACATGTCCCAGCTCTGGCTAGGCCCAAGTTTAAGCCGCAGCAGGCTCCCACTCAGGCCACCCACTCTAAATATGAGCCCCCTTATAAAAAGTCATGGGACTATAAGAAATGCCCGCAGAGGCAGTCCTGGTCTGCCCCCCAGCCTGGGTGCTCCAAGGATAAACAGGTGGGGAAACGTCAGTTTTGATGGGATGCCCAGGGGCGACCTACCAGTTCACATCAGGGATCCACCCGCAGTAAAGCTTCCCGTCACTAACCGGTTGTGTGCTTTTCTCCCAGAGTGGTCGTGGCTGACTTCGGACCGTTGGGTCCTCAACACCGTCCCCCGGGGCTACACCCTCCAGTTTACCTCTACCCCACCCCAACTACCCTCCGCCCCTGTCCCACCTGGGGGACCCCCTCACGAGGCTCTGCTAGAGCAGGAGGGGGGGCGGCTCCTTGGCTTAGGAGTGGTGGAAGTGGTGCTAGCAGAGTTCAGATGCAAGGGGTACTACTCCTGCTATTTCCTTATCCCGGAGGCCAAAGGGGGGCTCAGGCCCATCCTGCACCTGCAAAGCCTGAACCAGTACATGGTAAAGTTCAAGTTTTGCATGGGCTGTCTGGCCTCCCTCATCCCCTGGATCCCGGGGACTGGTACGCTGCCCTTGATCTGCAGGACGCATACTTCCACATTCATATATTCGAGGGGCACAGGCACTTCCTCCGTTTCACGTTTGGGTGAAAAAAAAAAAAAAGAGTTGAGAGCTTTTTTTTTTTTTTTTTTTTTTTTTTTTTTTTGGTATGTTTGTTTTTGCGTTATGGGTCTGATCATCCTCTCACGAAGAACATCGGATCACCGACTTAAATGGAAGCAAGATAAGGCATAAATATCTTTGTTTCATTGTAAAGAAAATTTAATGTATTTTCAGGTGCACCGGTTACAAAAAGAAATAAAACAAAGAAATCATAATCTTCAGGACACCACTGAACAAAATGTCCTCCTACAGCAAACTCTGCAGCAGCAGCAGCAAATGTTACAGCAGGAGACAATTAGAAATGGAGAGCTAGAGGATAGCCAAATTAAGCTTGAAAAACAGGTAAAGTACATTCATAATGAGAAGAATTAAATAGTATAGGTAAGCATAAATATTTAAATGTATTTATATGGAATTGCAATGTCTGTCTATTTGATAGCTTACTTTGTTTATAATCTTTTAATTATCAGATGTAATTGATATAATTATTATAGTAGCCTGAGTGAATAATGAAATGAAATGCCACTTAATTTCAGGTGAAGTTGTGGATGCTCAGTACTTTGAAAATCAGGCTGTAGGTGTATAATTAAAAAGTAATACATCATAATAAGAAATTTTGCGTCTAGTTACTTTTGTAGCACTTATTAAACCGATAAGAAATAATTTGTTCTCTAAAAGTACCTTTGCAGATTTTTATTTGATTTTTCTGTGCAATTTTAGGATCTAACCAAAGAAATTAAATATTTTTAACCCTTTCATATGTGATTTTTCAAGAGGGAGATTTCTGTTCTTTTATAGAAATTTTAACAGTATAGATACTAAATACAACTTTAAATAGGTATCAAAACTGGAGCAAGAGCTTCAAAGACAGAAAGAAAACTCCGAAGAAGAGTTGAGAAAGGCAGAAGGGAAGCTCCGTATAGCCTCTCAGGAAGCAGATTTAAAAAGACAGAAGGTGGCTGAACTTACTAGCACAATTGGGTATGTGTAGAACTTTTTTTTTTCATTTTGGTGTATTCTGAAGATCCAATATTGTAAAACTACTAAAAAATTGTATTACAAAATGTGATGCTTTTATAGAAAGGAGTATGTTTTACAGATACATGTAGCTTTAGAATAGTACTTTGGTCCTGATTCAGCAGGTCCTGATTCATACTTGAATATTTGCCTATTTGTAAACATGTTAATAATCCCATATACCTTGTTGAATTCTGGCCTTTATTTCTAGCTTAAGGACACTTCTATTTTTTGTTAATTTACAAACAGATATCCAGGCTTAGTCCTTCTATATGCCTCTATTCAGGAAAACATTCTTATTCGGGAAGAGTGCATAAACACACTAACTTCAGTTTTATGCCTAAAGTTAAGCATGTTCCTAAGTGCTTTCATGAAATTGGGGCTTGAGTTAGTTTAAAAAATAATAATGTTGATGGTTTTGCTCTTGGGATTGACCACTCTCCATGCCGAAAATACTCTTGTCAACATCAGAGAAACAGAAAAGCCTTATAAATAATTTAAGGATTTTTAAAATCTGTTTCTTTCAGCCGCGATTCCGACCCCCAGCCGCACCAGTCCCCCCTCCCCCCCCCGTTCCCCCCTCCGTCCCCCCCAACCGCTCTCCCCTGCTGGGGCAGGAGGCAGAAGCTTCATCTTGCAGCAGCCAAGCTCTCCCCCCAGCCGTGGTGCAGCCTGCTTTCCTGCCCCTCCTCCTCTCCTTCCCTGCGCCGGCCCTTGCAAAGGGAGTGGCGGAGGAGTGGCAGGGTGCTCACTGCTCCGCAAAAGCCCCGCGGCCCCGCTTTTCCGGCCGGAGCTCCAGCCGGCGTGCGGCAGCCCCGCGGCCCCTTGCTAAAGCCGACCCTGGGTAAAGGAGGCAGAGAAGAGGTAGGGACAGGGCCTTGGGGAGGGGGTGGAATAGGACATATCCCTTCCAGCCCCCTGCCATGAGCCGCTCAGGGCAGAGGGCAGGGGGCTGGGAGCACCCCCACGAGGCGAGCACCCCAGCCCTCTGTCCTGACCCACCCCACCCCCAGCCTTCTGCCCTGCACCCCCCCACACTCCCAGCCCTCTGCCCTGACCTCTGAAGCCCCCTGCACCCCCCACACTCCTCCAGCCCTCTGCCCTGACCTCTGAAGCCCCCCCCCCCCCCCAGCCTTCTGCCCTGCACCCCCCCACACCCCTCCAGCCCTCTGCCCTGACCTCTGAAGCCCCCCATACCCACCCTTCTGGGGGTATGGGGGGCTTCAGAGGTCAGGCCCCACTCAGCCCGCTGCGGGCCTAGGTGAACAGAACTCCAGGCTGGCAGCGAGCTGAGCAGGCTGGTGGCGTAAGATCAGCATTTTAATTTAATTTTAAATTAAGCTTCTTAAATATTTTGAAAACCTTGTTTACTTTACATACAACAATAGTTTAGTTATATAATATATAGACTTATAGAGAGAGAGAACTTCTGAAAAACGTTAAAATGTATTACCGGCACGCAAAACCTTAAATTAAAGTAAATAAATGAAGACTCGGCACACCGCTTCAGAAGGTTGCCTACCCCTGGCCTAGTGAGTGAGAACTGCAGGGAGCAAGAAGGCTCCTGCAGGAGTCTCTGGGATAAAGCAAGGACCTGGGGCAAGGATAAAGGGGCACAAAGAGGTGAGGGAAATGCTGTCTTTATTATTCCAATTGTTATTTGTTAATTCTGTTTCCTTTTGTGTTTTGTTCAGGCAGATTAAGCTGGAGATGGATCAGTGCAAGGATGAGCTAATTGGTATGGAGAAAGAACTAATGCATTTAAGACGAGATGGTGAAACTAAAACAGTGCAGCTAAGTCACTTAGAAATGACTTTGGAGCACACTCAGTCAGAACTAAATAAAAAAACACAACGAGGTAAATGATTTACTATGTGTAAAAAATTTCATCTTTAAGGCTTATTTGCTTATGCTTTATATATTAAAATGGATTGTCCCCTCTCCCCCCACCCGACTTGTTTTGTAGTTAGTTGCAAGGGACTCAACGTATGACTATTTTGACTTTTCATAATCTTGCAATTTGAAAAGATCTGGGTAGTAAAATGTTACTTGGGCTTCTTCATTTTAGATGGCCTCTACATATTCCCACTTGTGGGGTGTTCCCTTCCCCCATGGAGCCTCGGTTACATTGAGAATCAATGTCACCAATTATCAGGCTATCGTGGCCTAATATCAGCTTCAAATTCTTTCTCATTCCAATAAAGAAATGCCATCATGGACATGAAGATATTGAACAATTACATCAGAAAGTTCAAATTCCTACCGTATCCCTGTAAGACTGGCTCAGGTCTCTCGTCACAATCTTGGTCTAATCTCATTCTCTGGATGGACACCAGTTTCTTATGATTGTGTCCAACTGCTGAATCCCACGTGCTTCTATGCCCCCTTCATCTGAGTAATGACTGATCACTGCTTGTAGCTCTGGGTCACAGGCAGTCCCAGGTGCCTACCCATGACTGACATGCTTCTTGGGCAGTGGTACCCCACGCTCTGGCTAGACCCTGTAACCAGTGCTGCAGCCCACCTGAGCCCCCATTTGCTTAGACATATTCTCCCCCAGAGTTCAACTGCCTGTGGGACCTCTGGTTTCCTAGTTACACCCTTCAGGAACAACATAGTAGTAAAGCAAGGCACGCAGACTAAACAATGGAATTTTTATCAACAAACACTTTGCTCTTAAAAAAGGACAAGAGGGCTATAGATAGATGGAAAACAACAAACACTTAAATGCAATCCATCTCAGTTGATTTCACCACACTTGTAAGTCCTGGGTGTGGTCTGAGTACTTAGGCCAGGCAGCCCTTCTGGCCTTCTTGGCCTGACTATCTTGCTTCTGGATTTCCTTAGAGAATGACCACTTCTTAAAACTGACTGTGTCCCTGAGTCCCCATATGCTGCAAGCTTGGGATGGGGAGACTCCAGCTCCCACCCCCATCAGCTTTTGCGTAAAGAGAGAAATATTCTAAATCAATGGCCCTGCTGGTAGAAAACCCATTGTTCCTTTAGGGAAGAGCCATTCAATGTCAATGGCACTTGACTGCTCTGTCACAGCTTCCCAGCCATCATCTGTCCACTAGGTATCAAATCTCAGCTACAAAATGGATGCTTTAGTCCACAATGAAGGTTACACTCATAAATGGCATTCACAAAACAGAATGGAATTCATAAAGTATGTGTGGTTTTTTTTGTTTTTGTTTTTATGTGGGAGAAAATCACTACCAATGCAAAGTCTCTCATCTTTAGATTTCTATACAACATTGATAGGTTAACTGAGACATTTAGGAAGGCACCTAAACTGTTTGTAACCAGTGAGGATCAGTGTGAGAGGAATGCCATTTCCACTTAGTATCTGTCAAAATGGATTAGATTATGTACCAAGATGTGTTGGGCTGGAGGACATAGGATTCACTCTGTTAAGACGGTATTAATAGCCTGCTTCTGTAATATTGTCATCATAGAAATCTGCAGGAAATTTTGTTGACACATTTATGCGATGCTGCATACTCAACAGCTTGGTATTTAGATCAGATACATGCTTTGGGAGGGTAATTCTGGAGCTCCTGCTTAATTAGAACTTCTGAGCCTGCCTTCTTAGAGGTTATACTGTTTACTAAACTCCCACATTTAGGAATATGCAGAGGCCAACTCAAAGAAAGGTAGATTTCTTAACAATAACTGGTGGTTCTTTTGAATGTCCGTGTGGGTCCCACTGTAGGGGCGTATGAGCCTATGTACACAAGCTCAGAACCTTTTGAAGAGAATGTCCATCATGGCCATCCATACATCCTATTCCTTCTCATAGGGCATAAAGGGCAGTGCAGCTGTGACCCTCCCTCAGGCCTGGTCTACACTACACAGTTAGGTTGACATAGGGCCGCTTATGTCGATCTAATTATGTCAATATATACACTACAGCCTTGCTCCCACCGATGTAAGTGCCCTACTGCGCCAACATAATAACTCCACCTCCACAAGAGGCATAGGGCTTGTGTTGGTGTAGTTAGGGCAACACAGAATCTGTGTAGATGCTGTGTTCCTTACATCAGCTGTTGGTGATCTTGTCAATTTCATGGCAGGAGCCATGAAATTGACAAGAAAGCCAAGCTGCCCCCCATTCCCCTGGAGAGTTGGGCAGCTGGACCCCTCTCTGGGGTGAGAAGCCCTGGCAGTTGGATCCCTGCCGGGAGCTGGGCAGCCTTGTCAGCTTCATGGCTTCTGGAGCCATGAAATTGACACGGCTGCCCACCTCCCGCTCCCCAGGGGCGAGAAGCCTCAGGCAGCTTCCCCCCTGCTCTCGGCAGGGAATGGGGAGCTGGGTGGGGGCAGTCTTCTGGGAGCCTGTGGGGCAGCTGGGCTCCCAGAAGGGAGCTGCCAGCGGAGCTGAGAGACCAGGCTCTCCGCTCCGCACACTCCCCTTCTTTGGATGGTGGAAGCGCTTCTGGTGAGGACGTGCACCACACACCCAAGGAGAGTAGTGTGGACATACATCTACCGCAGAAATTACTACAGTGGTGCAAGTTGACCTAATGAAAAGTAAGTCAACCTACTAGTGTAGACATACCCTCTGTTCCCTCTTACTGCCTGTGGCATCAAGATGGCACATTGAGTCTGCTCTTCTGTTTCAAATGCAATCTTTTTGTGAGGAAATCCTCTTCACCCTATTAAAAATTATTTTCTTGTTATTTTAATTGGATCGTCTGTCCCTCTCCCCCCCCCCCCCGAAAAGAAAAGAAAAGAAAGATGGAGGAGACACCCTCCCATATTTCCTTGAACAGTTGAGCAAAGCACTTAGTTAGTAATGGCAGACTCTAAACCCACAGGGTTTATAATCTGTCCTTTGTGTGATGCTCTTATGCCCTTAATTGATGGGCACAACAGATCTCTTTTCTGCCTCAGGGAAGGACATATCCCTAATAGATATTTTTGAAGCATTCCTTTGAAGGTAGCATCTGATCCCAGAGAAAAGAGATCATCCAAGCTGGAGTCAAGGAGACTATCTTTAATAACTGTCCTGGTAACTGGGTAACAAGGCACCATATCTCTGGTTCTACTAGGGAGAAGAGGCCTAAAAAGTGCCAGCATCATTGGCACTGGTGTTGGCGTTCTCTCTGACAACCTCATCAGCACCAATGACCTCAGTGCCAGCACCGACTCCAGGACAGAGAAACCTTATGCCATCCACTTTGGATGCCAAAAGACATACAGTAACTCCTCACTTTAACGTTGTAGTTTGTTCCTGAACAATGCAACTTTAAGTGAAACGATGTTAAACAAATCCAATTTTCCCATAATATTTAATGTAAATGCGGGGGGTTAGGTTCCAAGGAAAAAAAATTTGGCCAGACGAAAAGCATTATATACTGTACAGTACTGTACTGTGGTTGGGAAGTGCCCCTGGCTTACCCCACACAGGCACAGCCCGCTGCATGCAAGGACGCTAGGAAGCACCTTTGCAGCAGCAGCGGCAGCTTCCCCGGAGAAGAACAGGCACCGACTTTGCCGGGAATGCTCCAGGCCTGCCTCTTCCTGTCCCCACTCCACTCCAGGCCCACCTCTTCCCACCCCCACGCCACCTCTTCTCCAGAGCATGCCGCATCCCCACTCCTTCCCGCCCCCCGAAAGTCCTAAGCGCTACCAAACAGTTGTTTAGCAGCTCTTAGGACTTTCTGGGAGGGAGGAGGAGCGGAGACGCGGTGCTTCCCCACTCATCCCCCTTCCTCCCAGCGCTTGTTTGGCGGCGCTTAGGACTTTCTGGGAGGGTGGGGGAGGAGTGGAGACGCAACACTTCCCCGCTCTTCTCCCTCCCTCCCAGGAAGTCCTAAGTGCCGCATCGCTGGGAGGGAGGAGGAGGCGGCGGAGAAGAGGAACTTGTGCAATGCTCCCTTGTAAAGTCACTGCTCTTCCACAGAATCTTACAAGCAGTGGACAGAGCAGGCAGCCAAATGACATTATAAGGGAGCATTGCACAACTTTAAACGAGCATGTTCCCTAATTGAGCAGCGATGTAACTTTGAAACAGTGTTAAGCAGGAGGACGTTAAGTGAGGAGTTACTGTACCTGCACGATGTGTAAAAGCAGCTCAGAGCAGAAAATGCACCCATTCCTCAAGGAGGGCTTGAAGTTTTTTCCCTCTTTGATATCAAGAAATCTTTTATGCTCTTTTACAGGAGCACAAGGAGCCACAGGGCACATGTAGCCCCCAAAGCCCCAGAACATTACTATTTAAAATATTCTGTGTTTGCACACAAGACATTCCCACTGACAGTGGGATCCACACTTACTACAACATCTCTGTCAGTAGAATAACCATTTTTTCTTTGAGTGTTGCCTCTTCATTTTCCCACTATTCACCTACTTTCACTTCTTCCTCAGAATTCAACTCTCTTAAAGACCAAGTTTAGCAAAAAGAAGTGAGGAGGTTGGGGAGTGCACAACCTTCATAATGTCACAGAGGGATTGGTCATGCAGTCTTGAATAGGACTCTGCTTTTCTAGAATGTCCTCAAAGCTAGTGACATTGGGGGTGGGTGCATACTGCAAGTAATAATATGTAGAGGCGACACTTAAAGAACTAGTTACCGGTGAGTACCCTTTCTTTTCAATTTCTATTCACATAACAGTGAGTGATCTGGAAGATAAACTGCTTCAGAGTGAGACTGGGCAAAAGGATGCTTTACATAGAATAGAAGAGCTAGAAGCTGAACTACAGAATGCCCATGGAGAATTAAAAATCACTTTGAGACAATTACAGGAACTGCGAGATGTGCTACAGAACGCACAGTTTTCTCTGGAGGAGAAGTATGCTGCTATCAAGGATCTAACAGCTGAACTTAGGTGAGCTAACTCCTATTCAGGTCTTGAAGACTTAATCCCAGTGATTTTTTGTTTGTTTTAGGAACAGTGAAGCATGTTTCTTGGTTTTGATGGTGCTTTCCACCTTTTAGCAGCCCCCTATAATCTGGTGGAGATATCTATTTATCTATCTATATAGATAATTAATTCATGGTCCTTGGATAACTTAAAGTAGCTCTTCAGTTTATTTTGTTTAGTTTCTAAAAGCGAAAATACTAACATTTAAAGTACTTTTTTGGGAATGCCTTAAAAATAATAGTATAGATGCTCCCTGACTTATGCAAGCGTTCCGTTCCAGAACGCCTTGCATAACTCGAATTTTGCGTAAGTCAGAAATGTATACCCAACAGTTACGCAAAAAAACCCCCAAACCTCCTATTTCTAGCTTACGGAACTTTTTCTGTAAGTGCGCCTTTGCTTAAGTCAGGTTTGCGTAACGCAGGGGGCGTCTGTAATAAAAAAAACCTGTTAATATGTTGCCTAAGTCCTCTGAAAATCAGGCCACTTACGTTTTAGGTTCTTAAATGCAGAATTAGTTACCCAAATTTAGATAACCAAGTTGCAAAATTTTGGCTGGCATGGTGTATATTCAAAGAAAACTTAATTCAGTTTGCTCAGTCAAGCACTCTAAATGCTTCTATAGCTAAGAAATGTGTCACACCACGAGTACACTATAAAATGTATTTTAAAATAAAGTTTTAAATTAACAGCTGTAATTTCAAATTTCTGGTTGAGAAAGCGTCTGCCTGGGTGTTGCTTTGCTGATATAGAAGGTAACACTTACAGCAGCACTACTCTCTGTCTGCTGCTAGGGGAAGGAGCCTTTCATTTCCTGAGTTACCTACCCTTTCCATCTGTTTATCTATCACAGTTGTGGCTTGTAAAGGCTTTACTTAATTGTTTTCCGTGTAAACTGCTCTTCCACTCCCCCCATTGGACCATTTGCTGCTGCATGCTCCATCCTTTTTCTTATCTCCTCTCCACTGATCCAGACAAACCATATGAAAGCAGGAGTGGAGCATGCAACAGCACCTGACACCAGTTTGGGGATAAGGAAGCTGGTAAATAAAGCCTGAAGAAGCTACCATTAGGGCAGGCAACAGGGAGAAGCAGGGGCCTCAAGAGATAAGGAAGATCCAGATAAGACAGTGGTGGGATCACTCTCTTCTTTTTCAAGTATCCATGTGTCGCACCCACTTTCAGATTTCTCCCCTCCAAGATGTACAGTCAGAAGCAGGGAGTGCCCTATGTCATCAGAGCAGCACCGAAGCAGAAACTGTTCAACCAGGAAGTTGGGATTGAGAATGCTAAGTATGATCAAAATTAAATTAACAAACGATTTAAAAGAAAAAACATTTGGAGTTTTAGAATACAACATTTATCAGTTTTATGAAAACTTGATTTTTTGGAATCTAGATCTAGCTTTATAAAGGAGAGAGAACATCTACATTGTTTTTTATATGGAAATTGCAGGCATTGTAAGGATGAAATTGAGGACAAAAAGCAAGAACTTCTTGACATGGACCAGGCATTGAAAGAAAGGAACTGGGAACTGAAACAAAGAGCAGCTCAGGTTAGATCTTTCTAAGCATATTACCAGAATATCCTATTGAGTGTTTGTTTAAAGTGTAATAAGTCCAGCATTTACTAATGCTCAAATGATCACTAAGATCGCTTGCTACATTTCAAGAAATGAGGACTTTTTCAATATAGTTCATTTATCCTCGCTGCATATTGTGTTCCAGTTCAAGGGATTCTATATCTGTTTGCCTACCATTGAGGCATTTGTAAAGGATATGTCTAAATTTTTTCTGTTTGCCTTTGTGAGGCTTCAACCTAGTGCTGACCAAGCTGATGAACTCTCAATTAGAGCCTCTGGAGGAATTTTCTCTCTGTCACATGCCCCAAAGACTGTTTATCATGGCAGTTAGATCAGCTAAAATGGTCTGTGAGCTTCAAGCTTAAATGGCTTGACTTTCCTCACCCAACTTTATATGAGGGTAAGGTGGTATTGTATACTCCTCCCATATTCATTCCTAAAGTGGTCACTTTCCTCAAGCTACACCCATTACCAGGGGATGGTCAGATGACACACTTTGGGTGCGAAGAGGGCCTATAACTACTACTTTAATAGAACAAAACCCTTCTGTAAATACCTAAGGCTTTTTTTCATTTATAGTAATAAGGTTATGGCACAGGCAGCTTCCTGTCAGAATTTGATAAACTGGACTAAGATCTGCATTGAAAAATGCTATCAGTTAACCGGTATCCCTGTCCTCAATAGTATCTGAGCACCTTTGACTAGATCAGGGGTTCCCAAACTTGGTTCACAGCTTGTTCAGCGTATGCCCCTGACGGGCCGCAACGAGACATTTTGTTTTCCTGAGCATCCACAGGTACGGCCACTCGCAGCTCCCATTGGCCACAGCGGCCTGTGCCGCTTCCCACAGCTCCCATTGGCCAGAAACGGCGAACCACGCCCACTGGGAGCTGGGAGCGGCCGTACCTGCAGATGCTCAGGTAAACAAAATGTCTCGTTGCGGCCCGTCAGGGGCATACGCTGAACAAGCTGCGAACCAAATTTGGGAAACCCCTGGACTAGATCTAAGGCAGTCTCTGAACATGCTTTTGGAATGTTCCTATTGTAGAAATATGTAGAGCTGCTGATTGCAGGTCAATCCATATCTTTTCACAACTTTAGTCTTGATCTGCCTTCAAGATCTGATACCCAGTTTTGGAGGGCAGTCCTACCGTCATTGTTTAAATGGTCTTCTCAAAGCCTTCTCTTTAGAGAGTTGTTATTGCCTGTCATTCTTCCAAAAGTGGGGATTTTTACTGACAGTACTCAAAGGAGAAAAAGAAGGGTTACTGCAGAGTTTCAGCTGGAATCTGAAGAAGTTGAAGGAACTGAGGGTGCATGAAGGCCATGCATAATATTACCTGAAAAACTCTGTAGCTTGAAATGAAGTCCATGTGGCTCCTAGTAATCAAAGCATTTTTTGCCTGCATAAAGCACTAAAGCACATTCCAAGAATGAGGATCTATACTGACAGTCTACTCAAATAACTCAGTGTAAAGCCGAGTAACCATTCTGTCTTGTGTTCTCTGTGTTGAGGTATGGGCAAGATGTGTGAAATTATGGAATTAGAATTGTTTCTCCCTTTTTTCTATGTACTTGGCCTCTAAGAATAGATTTCTAAATGCCAGACGGCTAATCCATTCTTAGGTCAGTTTTACTGATTATACTTGGGACCACATTCTCAGGGCCAAAAGGGATTAGTTTCATTAGGTGTGTTGAATTCTTTTATATTCCATAAAATAATGTTTCTAAAATTCTAAATACTACTTCAAAACAGTGTTGTTGTTTTTTTCTTTCTTATATTTAGGTTACCCAGTTGGATATGACTATTCGTGAACACAGGGGAGAAATGGAACAAAAAATAATTAGATTAGAAGGTAGTTTGGAGAAAACTGAGTTAGAAATTAAAGAACGTGATAAACAGGTATTTTTATTAATGATTTAAAATAAAATCTGGCTAGCATGGTAGAATGAATAACCTAGTGCGTGCATGAGATTGGGGCCTGGATGCAAGCAAGAGCTGGCCTAGGATAAGACCAAAGTGATGTTAATAATTTGGGGGTTTCTTAGTTTTTTGGGTGTTGGGTTTTTTTTTACCAGAGAAATTATTTAGAGTTCACCAATTAAAACCTAAAAAATGTGGGGGAGGGGGGAAGCTCTATAGTAAGAAAAGCCAGCCTTGTTACTTCATAAAATGTGCACCTTAAATCATTCTTTAAAATAGGAAAATGTGGTGGTAAAATTATCAATTGGTAAGGGAACTCAATGGCAGATGTAGTATCTAAACTACTTCTAACTTTTGAATTTGTCAGGATTTCATGGTGTCCCTTAAGAAGGAAAAAAAAGCTGTTTTTCTGACTTTAAATGTATTTTGTATTTAGATTGAGAGCTTAGATTGCAAGCTACAGCATTCTAAAGATGAGCTTCGTGAAAAAGAGTTTGAATTGCTCCAGAGAGATCAAGAAATAAATCAACTAAAAAAGGAAATTGAAAGAAAACAACATAGAATAACAGATATTGAAAAAGTAAGTTGTTTTCTTGGATAAATGTGTTTTTCCAATTAATTATTGGTTTACTAACTGAACATTCTTTGTCTCCAGTCTAATGGATTGTTTGGTTTACTAAGCAATAAACAGCGGAAGAAAGTTGTCTTCTCATTTAATGTAATGCTTTCAAGAAAGTATGTTTTTTTCATACTGAAATTACTTGCTGGAGTTCTTGGCTGAAGTTTATTATATTTTCATTATTGGATTGTGATGGTATTGGTGTAACCAGTTGTTTATAAACAGTTGTGTATAGATCTTCCTTGTCTCCCTTCAAAAACAGGGTTCTATACTTTTCTCCAGGTATTTGTCTGCAGATCATGAATCCCATAAATTAAACCAGGATTCCAAAGCGCACACTCTAACTTTGCATTATGTGGGAGTTTTAAGCCAATCTTGCTGCTTGTTTTAGGCTCTAGTAACCTTCAGACTTAGCTAGGGAAATGGGTTTCATTGAAATGCAATTGAAAAGGCAAAACGTAAAAATAAAAAATATTACTTTTTACATGCTGCATAATTAGCTTGTGGAACTCATTGCCACAAGATATCAATGAGACCAAGAACTATATGGGATTCAGAAAAAAATAGACATTTATATGGATAATGAGAACACAAATATTGTATCCTATCTAATTTATTTTACAAGGGATATAAACTTTTATGCTTCAGGATATAAACCAAGCACTAACTGATGTGAGTGAGAAAGAAGCTTCTATTATGGGCAAGTTACTTCATAAATGTTCACTGTAGGTTTTCTTGTACCTTCCTCTGAAGATCTGGTACTGGCCATTATCGGAGAGTCAGTACTGGAATAGATAAGACTTGCCATAGCAGATCAGAACTGTGGTCTATCTTCTTTTGTAATCTCCAAGAATCAATAGAGTCAAAAAGGGTTGCTGCATTGATTTTTTGGATTAAAAAAAGAGGGGGAGGAATACAAATCATTCAATATCTGTTTTCTTTAAGAATTTAAATTATTTACTTATTACAGACCGTGAAAGATCAGGAGAAGTGCATTGCAGACCAGTACAAGGAAGCATTAGATTTAGGTCAGCAGTTGAGGCTAGAACGAGAACAGATGCAGCACATTCATTTGGAGCTTTTGGAGACTCGCCGGCTGTTGGTTCAAGCTCAAAGAGAAACGGACAGACTCTCGCAAGAACTGGAAGAAATGAACCATCTGTCTCGAGAAAAGGTGACCAAACATATAACGTATTCAAAATAGCTTTGGTTTTAAGTGGCAGTGGAATTACCTTTGACAAATGTTGATTTTTGAGAGTGGACTATACTGTTTATTTGGTGTATAAAGTTGTCAGCACAGATGCACATATTTAGTTTTGGAGTGACAAGGAAATATTGTGATAATTTTTATTATAAAATAAAGAAAAAAGACAGATTGTTTAGTTGTGTTTCAATTCCAAAAAACATACTTTCAATAAGATTTCAAATATGGGTGTCTGAACCCCAAAATCCCTAATTTAAAAATACTGATGACTGGATATTTTTTTTTTTGTAAAATCTAAAATCTAGGTCCCTTTGCTACATAAAACAAAAAGGAAGTAATTGAAATATTTACATACGGAAACTAGCTACTAGGACGTAGATTGAGGCCGACTCTTGCAGTAGAGCCTTTGACTAGGGTTACCATACGTCCGGTTTTTCCCGGACATGTCCGGCTTTTCGGCAGTCAAACCCCCGTCCGGGGGGAATTGCCAAAAATCCGAACATGTCCGGGAAAATGCCGGCCGGGCACTTCCCCTCCCACGGCTGCTCTGCTCCTCCCCTGACTCTTCGGCTCTGTTTAAGAGCTGAGCTGCCCAAGCGCTATGGGCTTCAGGCAGCCACCTTGCCTCCAGACCCCAGCCGCCGGCCGGGCACTTCCCCTCCCGGGCTCCGGTGGCACAGGGTCCAGAGGCATGGGGGCTGCCCAAAGCCGGTAGCGCTCGGGCAGCTCGGCTTTAAACAGAGCA